>NC_142011.1:189503642-189873642 GCF_049901735.1 Notechis scutatus
ATAACACTGTCCTCTCATGAAAGTTGTCCTGGTTTTCCTTTTATCTCCATCCTTCAGTGTCTATTGATGTTTACATTCTCTGCATTCCTGCTTTTTGACTTAGATAAAGTTCATGAAGTTAGGCTATAATCTTTCTGCCACTAACTAAAGCCTGACTTCAGAATAAAATAGTGTCTGTATTCCAAATATGCCTCCTCTTCTTCCTCCTCCTCCTCCTCCTCCTCCTCCTCCTCCTCCTCCTCCTCCTCCTCCTCCTCCTCCTCCTCCTCCTCCTCCTCCTCCTCCTCCTCCTCCTCCTCCTCCATACTTCCCATGTCAACAGAAACCCATGGGTAGTTTGCATTTTGACTTAATCTAAACAAGGTGGTCTTAGCGTAGTGCACAACTGATTAGTCAACAAAACAGCCATGTCATATCTTCTGCATTATCTTTCCATGCTGCATCATAGAACTTAGTATGTCACAATAACATTCCCATTGAGCAAAATTTAATCACTGTCTTCAGTCACTATATCATGTGTTCACATATCATTTGTCAAAGAATGCAGCAAGATTTATTTGGTATGATCAAGTTTCAATAGGGAAAATTCTGGAAAAGATAATGAAGCAACAGATCTGTGAATACATAAAAGCAAGTGAATCTATTACTAGAAGACAACATGGGTTTGTCAAAGACAGATTATGCCAAACAAACTTACTGCTTCCTTTGACAATATGTATAAACTGATGAATCAGTAAAATGCTGTGGACATAGTATACTTGCACTTTAATGAGGCATTTGACAAAGTAGACTACAATCTACTTTTTGATAAGACGGAAAAATGTGAGATAGAAAATATTACCACTAGATGGATTCATCTGGTCGAAAAACTGCACTCAGTGTAGACCTCAATGGAACTACATCTACATGGAAAAAGTATGCAGTGTGGTATTTCAAGGCTCTATCTCAGCCCCAGTACTCTTCAACGTCCATATAAATTATTTAGACAGGTGAATAAAGGGGGAACTAATTAAATTTGCAGAAGAGATCAAGCTTGAGGGAAATAGCTGACATTTTAAAAGATAGGTTCAAATTCAGAAAGATTTTGACTTGAACACTGGGGCTTATCCAACAAAATTCAATTTAGTGGTGTGAAAAGTATAGTTTTCCACTATGCAAGAAAAACCAAATGCACATGTAAAGAATAGGATCATAGGTGGTACTTGGTTTAACAGAAGTAATTGTGAGAAGGAACTAAGAGTCCTGGTGGATAACCACTTAAATATGAAACAGCAGTGTGCTGCAATTGCCAAAAAAGCCAATGCAGTTGTATGCTACATCAACAGACAAATAGTATCAAGATCACAAGAAGGATTAGTACAACTACACACTGCCTTGGTAAGACTGCATTTGGAATTCTGGTCACCATGATACAAGAAAGATTTTGAGAAAGGGTGCAGAGAAGAATAACAAAGATGATTAGGAGGCTGGAGACTAAAACATATTGTTCTGTCTCACCTTTCTTCTTTCCCAAAAGATGAAAGAGTACAAACTCACACAAACACAGGCAGGCAAGCTGGCTCAGACTTCACAGAGTTAATTCTTTGGAACTAATAATATCCTTGGCATTCCAACACGCTCTGCCTGCCAAGTCCAAACTGATAACAAGTAAAAAGCTACTCACAGAAAATTACAAGGCAGACCACAAAAATCATTCAGGAAGAAAACCTGAAGTAAGATTAAACTTTGTCCCGTACAAAGTTCCAGCTGACAACACACCCACTTTTATCCCCTGTGGAGTGTGGCTCAATGACTCAGCTCACTCTCTGACCCTCCCACGCCTCCTACGTTGCTCCTCACGTTTCTCCCTATGACGCCGCTTAGGATCAAGCCAACATTCTTCCTCTTGACTCCCTGTCAGGGGCTGCTCCGATATGCCTTCCTCCTGATTAATCTCAGGCTGTTCCTCTCGGTTGTCTGATGAAACCTGAGGCATTATCAGGGAGGAAGGCATTGCCAGAGAGGAAGGTCCTTGGGAGGAAGGCATTCCCAGTTCCTCCTCCTCATCTTCCAAGTCCTCTTTCTCTGACAGCACAGGCTCGGGAATCGGGGCCACAACACATATGATGAAGAGTTGCAGGAATATGTCTAGTCTAATGAAGAGAAGGACACGATAACAGTCAATATTTAGGAGGCTGTCATATAGAACAGGGGGGCAACTTATTCTCCAAATGGCCTGAGGGCAAGACAAGAAATAACAGGTAGAAACTTATCAAAGAGAAATTCAACTAAAACCAAGGAGAAATTTCTCAACAATTTGAACAATTAATCAGTGGAATGGCTAGCTTTTAGAAGTTGTATGTGCTCCATCACTGGAGGTTTTTAAGAAGAGACTGGACAGCCATTTGTCCACAATGATATAGTTTCCTGCTTGAGCAGGGGAGGGACTAGAAGATCTCCAAGGTCCCTTCCAACAGAGTGTTATTCTGTATTCTGTACGGCACAACTCAACATTAATGGAGTATGACTTAACTGGAAGTGGGTTTTAGTAGAGTAAGGATATCTTTGCTTTGCATAGTTTCTGCTCCAGAGAAATAAAAAAAAAAAATAGGTACCAATGCTGATGGCAAGAATGGCAGTAGTTTCCCAAAGTCAGTTTACAAGCCTCATTTAAGATAGAATAAATACCTGAATGCTTGTCATTGCCTATCACATAGTGACATATCCTTAAATGCACCACTGTGTTCCCTTGAAAAGCAGACAAACTGATCTATCCTTATTCCTCATGTACTGCCTTAAGGAACAAAAGTCAAGCAATTGGAACATTAGACATCTCAGAAGCTGATACAATGCAGAAAGCCAATCTTATTTCAATCAACCATCAACAGTAAAGTCACAAACAGTCAAGGAATATGCCATATATTAACACTCAGTAGAGCAGCCATGAAGTCCTTGGAAAAGTTATTCAAAGATCAGAATCATGCAAGCCAGGTTATTTCCCATGATACTCTATAGAAATGAAAGTTGGGCATTAGGATAGGAGGTGTGCTTACACCTTTGAATGTAGGTTTGGAGAAGACTCCTAAGAACATAGTGGACAGCCCAGAAAACAAACCAATGGATCATCAAATACATTATCTGATAGTACTCATTCAAGGCACAAATGACCAGGCTCAAATTATCCTCCTTCATTATGTGAAGACCCATCACATTTCAAAATGGTTGTAATGCTGAGAAAGGTTAAAGGAAAGACAAAAAGAGGACAACCAGCAGCAAGATAGAAGAGTGCAATCAGCAGTTTAGGGATAGAGCATCTAGGGGAAAATCTATTTATGTGATTACGAGGAATTGAAAATAACTTGAGAGCCTATAAGCAATCATTGCGAGTCAAAATCTATTATATTCTTGGGGTGAGGAAATAAGGGAGAAATCCTCTTTTATCCATTTATTTCATGTGGTAAGGAAATTGTCAACATCATTCTTTGCATATTCTGCACATGATTTTGCTAGCACATGATTAGTCTTTCCAATTAAACCAAGGGTTGCTGTCCTAAACAACTTCAATGTGTCTGCTGATTACATTTTTATAGAATCACTCAGTAATCATTCTAAATTTTTGAACTCCATTCTGATTATACATAAGCATAGCTGCTTCAAAGGAAAAAAAAAAGCAAAATGAATACAGACTCACACTTACTAGATTTTTTAAAAGACACAGTTACACAGAATTTTGTGTCTGTTTCCAGATTGCTGTTGACAAACTGTGCTTTTAATATGCTTTTTTCAACAGTTAATATAAGGGTTGTAATAAACTGAGAACTTCTTAATAAGCCAAAACAAATATTTCATATAATGAAATCTGTACATTGGAGCAAATCATACTAAATGCATGCATTGTGAACATTCTAGCTTAGTTCTGATTGCAAAGTAAGGATGTGGATATAAATAAGACAATTAGTCTTGCTACTCGTTCCCTTTAACTCTTTGAAAATGATGTTCCTTGCAGGAAGATTCATGTCCTTGTGACATGAAAATGTTTTAGCCTCACCAAGTCTTTTGCGTGAGTAACTCAGTGATTCTGTTTTTCTGAAATGTGAATATTCACAAACTATAAAGTCCCCAGGTCATCCAATTTAACTTCCTGCAATTTTATAGGTCACAGCTTGCTAATCAAACAATTTCTTTTTACAATGCCCACTTTCACCCCATTACACAGCATTTGTGTGGCAGCAGTATGATTTCCGTTCTGCTATTGAACTTAAATAATGCCTCATTTTCTTGGAAAAGTCTCCATCCTTGCATCAGCAGCATACTTTTCCCTCTCAGTTTCAGATCATAATGAAGTTGATATCTGGATTGGTTAGACATCAATCCAAATAATATGGATTTTTTTTTAAAAAAAAATATCTAGACAAGGATACCAGAGGTATAAAAATGAAATGAAAAAATATGAAGTGGCGTGCTTGATGCAAGATGCTTGATTATGCAAACCATATGGGTTGATCCACACTGTAGAAATCATAACATTTCTTTTTTTACTTGGATCAACCTACAGTTCTTTAGACTAATGAGTTGTGGATGTTGAAATGGCCATTAAATAAAATATTTAATATAAACACAGTGTAAACTTCGTAGAATGCTAGCAGGATATAGTCACTCTAATGTTTGGGAAATATTACTGACTGATAAAAACGTCATACATTTTTTTTAAATGTTACTGAATTGATCAAAATGCTACATGTATCCAAAGACAATTTTGTAACTCCATAAGGAATCTATCAGGTGCTCTATCTGGAGCAACTGCAGACAGAAGTGTGTTAATTGGGACAATTGTAGTTGTGTACACAATGATGGGAAGGCAGATATTCATATGGTAATATAAGAGAAATGTGAAAGGCAATGGGAAACTATAGCACTACATATTGTCAGAAAAGACTGAAAACAAATACAGAAACAACAAAAGAAAGAATAGCATTGATGGTGATTGATCTTTGATAGGAGATGATACTAAATAAAGAAGAACTTCTTTGAGGATTGTAAATCAGTCATTCTCCAGGTATATCATTTTCTTTTATTTTGCAGTGGTCATCCAAAAAGAAAAAAAGGTTTTGAATGTACTAGATACAGGAAGTCTACCTTCCTGCCTGCCTGCCTATCTGTCTGTCTGTCTATCATCTATCATTTACCTATCATCTATCTGTCTCAGAGTTGCTTATGACCATAAATATTCTTCCTGGTTTTCATTATAGAATTATGTGGCTATTTGACAAAAACAGCCTTTGTGTTTATCAACATCAAAAAGTATTGAGTTTTGACTGATCTGCGGATCTCTTGACTGAGCAGAAACAGTAGATAGAAAATCATACTGAGACATTTATGTATACGAAGCCTATGCAATCCCATCCTTTGATGGGGTGCTTCAATCTGCAAAGGCAGTTTTTTTAAAAAAAGGCAGGGAAAGTTAGAGTTATTTATCGTTTGGTCAACACCACAGCAGTGATGTGATTCATATTTCTGAGAGGCTTCCCATGACTGCAGGGACCTCTTCCAGTTCTGGAACATGCTTGAGATAGCTTTAAAAGGAACGCAAAGCTCCTCTCTGTTCTGTTCTGGTTTCCCAAAGCAACTTTGAAGCAGCAGTTTCCTTAAAAGTACCACTAACACTAAGCCCCCTGGAATAGATTTTCTCTTTGTATACAAGCCTTCAAAGTTTTTCCTTCCTTATTCCCAAATAGTATTTACTTCTGGAATGAGATTGTTTCTACTAACCAAAGTGCTGTTTTATACCTTTTAGTTCTGGTTAGAAACAATGTAACATCAAGAGGTGGTATTCAGCAGGTTCTGACCAGTTTTGGAGAACCGGTAGTGGAAATTTTGAGTAGTTCGGAGAACCAGCAAATACCCTCTATACCCACCCCCATCTATTCTCTGACTCCTGAGTCCCAGCTGATTGGCTGGGACTTCTTTAGTTGCCCTGCCCAGGAGAACAGAGCTGGAAAGCAGGCTAGTGGGGTGGGGAGGGAATGGGGATTTTACAGTATCCTTCCCCTGGAGTGGGGTGGGATTAGATATTTTATAGTATCCTTCCTCTGCCATGCCCACCAAACCATGCCCATCAAGCAACGCCACAGAACCACTCGTAAATTTTTTTGAATACCACCACTGATAACAACCCTTTGCAATATCCACTAAATAATTGCCTCCCTGGCCATAGTTAAGGAGACATGCTTTCTCTGGCAAATAACTCAGGGTCTTATTATTTGATATTTTATTGCATAAGAAACACACTGAGTTATGTTGCTTTTGCATATGGCATTTTGAGCCTTGCTCTTGTAAATGGCTTCCCCATCTTTCGAAGTGCTATACAGAAGACCTTAAACAGCACAGATGTACCCAACTGATATAAACATTTCAAAGGTATCCCATGCCACGATTCCTTCATCTTAACAAACAAGAAGGTCTCAATGTGTTCTGTTAACCGCAAGTGAGATTTTTCCTGCAATTTCTTTGAAAAAGTTTTAAAATTTCTATATTTCTATAAGAATGGCATATTTGTTTCAGTGATGTCATATTAGTTCATGATATGGAGCCACAACAATGTAGGAATCACACACTTGTGCCTGTTTTTTTTGTTGCTGGCTATTTATATTTATGAAATAAGAGATAGTACCCACAATTATAGGAATACAGTAGAAGTTTGTACTACAAGAATCCCTGGGGGTTCTTCATAGGATTGAATTGATGTATGTTTTTCATGAGAAAAGAAGTGTGATCATGAAAGGCAGACTGAAAGAAAGAGGAAGTCTTCCATATGTCAACCACTTTCTTAACAGTACTAGCACTCAGAAGGGAACTATCATTATCAGAATAAGCAGTTTCGGATTTATGGAAGAATTGCCTAGCAATTTGGTCCAACTCAAATCTACCTTCCATCACAATAGAGGAGAACTAACTCAAACTGGAATCCCTGCCCTGTCTGAGTAATTATTAACCTTGTCAGGAGAGCAGTGAGATTCTTATCTCAGCAGTTGGAGTGTAAAAAATAATCTGTGTCATTTGCACATTTGCCCCTTCATCCTGTCTCTAAAAGATATGAGCAATTTGAAATCCTTGGACCACAAAAGCCACTGAAAGTTCAGAAAGACATACTGTGTGGCCCATAGGCAACCCTGCTGCGGGAGAATTTCAGATAATATCTTAAACAACTTTTATATTTTTATTCTTAGAAGCTCCCAGGGTGTATATATAAGTTATCTTCTGTTAAGCTCTCAGAGGTTTGAATGTCTCTCTGTTCTAATAAAAGTATCTTTTCTTCTTAAGAGGAAGGTAGACTGGAGATATTATTGTGAAAGCTTCCATATATTCATTCCTGCAAGCACTGAATGCCAAAGTTTACAGAATCATTTAAAGTGTGAACGTCTGTGGGTTCAATACCCATAATTTGAACCCCAAAGTATAATATATCACTAGTGATATTAGAAGAATTCCCTAAATGAAGAAATTAATCCTGTTTTGAAAGTCTCAAGTGATGGCGCTCCCACAACTTCCGAGGGAAAGCTGTTCCATTGGTTGATTGTTCTCATTGTCATAAAGTTTCATTTAGAAAGTAGTTAGAGGGCAGTACTGCAGGCTACTTCTGCTGACTGTCAGCTGCCTGAAATTTGGCAGTTCAAATCCCACCAGGCTCAAGATTGACTCAGCCTTCCATCCTTCCGAACTGGGTAAAATGAGGACCCAAAATTGTTGGGGACAATATGCTGACTTTGTAAACTGCTTGGAGAGGGCTGTAAAGCACTATGATTATATAAGTCTAAGTGCTATTGCTATTTGTTATTGGTATTATTACATTGATAATCCACTTTTTTTCTACAAGCTCAAGTGAGCATGCATAGTAGATAAAGAGAGGGGAAGAAATATTCTCCCATTCCTTGATAGTTCTTTTATAAAGCACAAAGATAAGTATGTTCAAGGAATGTAAAGATAGAAGAGCTTATGGAGGCAGATTTTAGTTTTACATGAAAAAAATGATGCTAAAAACTAGAAGGAAAGTTAGAAAGACTAAAACAGAAAAAGAAAATTTAAATTTAAAAGGGACATTAAAATAAAAACCAAAGGAGTTTGGTGGGTAAAAGGAGGAAAAATGAAGGGTAGGCCCATTGTTAAAAGTTGATAAAACCTTATAAAGAAAGTGGATCAAATTCCTATTTTGTTTTGATCTTCTCCACAAAGCTGAACTATGTTAAAATGAATCTAGGTGAAGAAATTGACTAAAGAGAACATGACAACCTAAGCCAAACAATCAATAGATGGTTCAGAAGCACTTGGTGTACTATGAATTACTTAAATCTCTAGAACCAGAGATTCTAAGTTTTGAAAGAGATTGCAGAATATTATCTCATACTCCCTCTTATTGATCTTTGAGAAATCATGGAGAATGGATATAAAACCAAAGACCTGAAGAAAGGGAAACGTTATTCCTTTGTTCCAAAGGGAGGAAAAAAGAATCAAAATAACCATGCAATAATAAATTTGTTGTTGGGAAAAACTGTTGAATGGATCGTTAAACATTTAGTATATACTGAGAAAAGAACACATTGTTTGGCAGGTGCCAATAACGGCTTATCAAAAATGAGTCATGTCACATCAACTTGATTTCCTTCTTTATAAAATTTAGTTGAGATAAGAACATGATGGAAAAGTATTGACTCTAGTAAAGCCTCTGATTAATTTCTAATCAACATGGGGGCTGGATGTGTTTCTATTAGGTAGATACAGAGTTGGTTGATCATTAAGTGTACATTCATGCCTCCATATCAAACTAGTTAAATGTTTCTCAACCTCCACAACTTTTAGATGTGTGGACTAATTAACATAATTTCCCAGTCAGCATAAAGTTGTTGAGATTGAGAAACAATTGAGAAACACTGTTTTAAGTAACGGGATAAACATTAAGCACTTTGTGTGTGTCATGTTGTGAGGTCTATTACTAATTAGTTTGAAACAACAATGTGTTGAATGGAGTACTGTAGAATCCTATTCTATGTTCTGCGCAGTTTAACATGTTGGTAAATGATTGAAATGAGAAGTCAATTTCATACAAAATCAGAGGTCTATCAGATTTACAGATGAACATAAAGAGGGAGTAACCAAGTCTTATGGAACAGTATAATAATTAAGGAAGATTTTAATAATTTGAAAAATTATCAGGAAACAGCAAGATTAATTCCAACAGGGCAAATACAACATCTTAATTTTGGTAGGAAAAATAAAAAACATGAAGAAAGCATAGGATAGGGACCATACTTGCAGCAGTACATGAGAAGATGTGGGTGTCTCAAAGAGTTTCCAGTTAAATATGAGGAAACAGTATAATGCAAACTAGTAGACAATGAAATCTTAGACTGTATCAAGAGAAGTCATTTCCTGCACTGCATCTTTCCAAATTGATACATCTAGATCTGGTTGCAACATTTGAGGAAGAACATTGAAAAGCTGAAGTGTGTCCAGGAGAGATTGATCAAGATGAAAAGGAACCTGGAAAGTAAAACTTATGAGGATCATTTGGAGGCACTGGGTAGATTTAGCATGGACAAGAGAAGACTTGTTTGGACTAAAATTATAATGCAGTAGATTTTAGTTGTACATAAAGAAATAATTTCTAATTGTAAATGTGGTCACCTGTGGAACAGAATGCTTCATGAAATGACGGACACTTTGTTGAAGATCCTTAAACAGAATTTAAATAAATATTAGAGTTACATTTTTGCACTGGGAATGGGATTCCTGTAGTAAATTCTAAATTTTATGAATCTATTTGTTTCTCCTCAATTTTCAATAACTACAAATATCACTGAGGTTTCCTTCTATATTCCTTCATAAACCATTATATCCCTTCATAATTATCCCTTCATAAACCATATATATTTAATTAACTAAGGTTATTAACAACCTTTGAAGTATGGTATGTACCTGCTTCCTTTCATAGTGGTGCAGTGGTTCGAATGCAATATTACAGGCGGCTTCTGCTCACTGCCAACAGTTTAAATCTGACTAGCTCAAGGTTGACTCCATTCTTCTGAGGTCAGTAAAATGAGGACTCAGATTGCTGGTACAATATGCTGACTCTGTAAACCATTTAGAGAGAGGGCTGTAAAGCAATGTGACATGATATATAAAACTCTTAAGTGCTATTGCTATAGTAAATGCATTAGTATGAAATTCTAGAATTTCATAATTTTAATATGATACATCTCTATGGTTTTTTTGGGGGGGATACTGTATGTGTCATTAAACTATACTCAAATTGCACCATATTAATTGTTATCTTTCCTTGTTGTCTGGGTTAAAGCAGATTTGCAGAGATTTCTATTGTTTTTTTATAGCAAAACCCAATTAACTAATCCTTCCAGGTGAATGGTTTCATAGTGATTGGTCTTGGACTATTGTTCATATACTTGAGACAACTAGATCAATGCAGCATAAAATAGTGATCCTTTTTTCCTTGTTAGCTGCCAGATTTGTGATAGCAAAACACTGAAAAATTTAAGTACATCTTTCATTAGATTAGCAGTACTTAAAAGTCTCAGAAAGTGCTCTGCCTGAAAAACTGGCACATCAAAGAGTTCTGAAAAACCTTATAATGAAGAGCAATTTTATTCAAATCCACCCACCATTTATTAAATGTCTTCAATGATTTTCTTAAGGGTACTTTTCCCTATGCAAATATTGCTTTGGAATATTCAATACATATGTTCAAACGTTTCTGTTTCTCATTATAACTAATTATCTACCTATCTAGGTTATTGCATGCATACAAATATAAACCACATTTTAGGTTTTTTTTTACTTTTCTCATTGCTTTTATTTTTCCAAATGACTTGCTTTTTCTATATAATTCTGTAATTTTGTAATATTTGTCTTTTTGTCTTGCCATGAAACAAAGCCAAACCCAACTTAAGAAAAGAATATAAATGAAGCTAACTTTAACTTTTACATTACCAGTTTAAACAGAGCTGGTTTTTCAACAGTTAATTACATTAACCTGATTCTCCAGATGTATTCATTTTTATCTGATACTCAATAAGGAGATAGTAGTAGAAGAAATTGAAGATAACAATTAACTGATATCTAGAGATATAGGCAAGAAGCTTCTATTTAAAACAGAAAATATATATGATCTCCTTAATGAACTTGGAACATCAGCAGAATTATTTAAAAATGGATTATAAAGTTTATTATTTGACTAAAAATGAGCTAATTTTCTTTGGGGAGGGGAGAAAAATACTCTGGAACAGTGGAGTTATTAAGAGACAAAAAAATAATGACTTCAATTAATTTAATATTCAGACAAATTAAAGAGGTGGAGAATTAATTCAGTTAAGAATGAAGTTTGGAAACAATTATGAATTAATTAATTAAGCAGCCAGTCAGGTGATCAGTAAAGGAACAAAGCAGCAGTATATGGATAGTTAATAACAAAAGAATAATTGAGCATTGCCTGGGTAAAAAATAATAAAATTCGTAGCTTCAAATTGTTGATTATCAGAAACATGTTTCATAAACCTCTATAAAACTTGGTAAATAAGAATACAAATCTTAAATTAGGGATGGGCAATTCACATCCTTTGGCTTCATATTTGTTCTCTAGCACACAGAATTTATTCCTAGCCTTTTCCAGTGAGCTGGGTGATCACAGGATCTGTCCAATGTAAGATAACTGTATCCTGGTTGTTTGTGCATCAAGTGGGAAGATCACAAATGGCAATCACATGAGTGTAGGATGCTGCCCCATCAAAAATGTTCAATTGTTGCCAAATATCTAAATCACAATAATCTGACTGCGGTTGCTGTGATGGTCATAACTGTGAAGACTAGTCATGCCACTTTTCTCAGCACCGTCCTAACTTCAAACGGATACTAAACAAATGGTCTCTATGGAGATTCTTAGTGATCCAGGTGATGGTTTCCCCAAAAGTGCTTTTTCAGAACTGCACTTTCTTGTCTTTTCTTCAAAGACATTTTTCTTGTTATCCCAGAAGCTTGGTGGAGAATGGAAGGATTTATATTCTTTGCAGTCATCTGGTTGTTAGTACTCTTATTGAGAGTTGTTGAGGCCACTTGGATGTTTATCTATTCAGGTGACCCTGAGGGCACAGACAAACCTCCAAGTGGCCTCAATGACTCTTAGAAAGAAGCTAATCACCAGATGACTGCATGGAATATAAATCTTTCTAATCACCATCATTCAATTAAAACTGAAGAAGCTTCTTGAATGAGAAGCAAAATGTCTTTAAAAAACCTAAGAAAGTCCAGTTGCCTTTGAAAAGTTGCCTTTGGGATAAACAATTGTTCTTTAAGCAAGGACTATCTGTACATGAAAGGGAACTGCACTCCTCACCGTAGAGTACTGTTGAAATTCTCTCTCCCTTTGAAAGGGATGATGAAATCCCTTTTCACTGAATGTAATGAAGAACAAAATAATGCTAGAGAACTAGGGGCTGGGCTGAGCATGTAAACTTTCTTTGATTTAAATGGGAGAGCTGAGCATGTAGAATCTCAAAATCCAACTCAAGTTCCAAAGGAGAAAAGCTACAAACCGCTTTGGTGTCTCAATGCTACCGCCATCACTATTTCACTACCGTGTCTTAGTCCAATTATGAAGATACAGGATAGAGATCTCAATAATAGCAAACATATCTAAACTTGCATTGCATGCAAGTAGCCCCTAGATTTCAAGAGTGAAACTACTTTGAACAGAACTTACTTCTATCTACTGCCCAGCATGCCATGGATGGAACAAAGAAAATCCTCATACTTTCTTCTTTTACTGATCACCACTGGAGTGTTAAGAACAGCCAGTTAAATAGCATGGCAGGAGGAAGGTTTAAGGTTTGAAGAATGTTGCTTTCCCCCCACTTTTAATTAGGTTCAGAATTAAGCTAAATGTTTTCCAATTAGGATGGGAACATATTGGCTCTGGAATAAGTCAATATGAACTTACTTCACTGTCCCTTGACTTGAGTAATTTTGCCTAAGGCACAGATCTGGTTGATTATGATTTCAACATGTGATTGTGATAAAGCAAATTGATATAAGAAGAAACCTGCTAATAGGTCATGTCTGAAAAACATTAGACAGATAGCATGCTTGCCCTTCATGCCAAAGCAATCTTAGAATGTTATGAGACAGGATTAACTGATTCCACAATCAGTTAATCATTTTCATAGCATATTGCTACTGTAAATAATAACAGCCCAGCTTACCTGATGATAGAGCTGGTGTGGCTACCACAAATCTACAAATTCATCTTTGTTCCACTGTTTAATATTTCATGCGGGCAATTTCAGACTACTGATTAGATCTCTCAATAATTAATGCAGTGTTATTGTGGATGATTAAGGCTATTTCTTTTAATGGGAATCTCAAATCACTCCTAACACCTTGGTATGAATTCTTTATGATACCCAGCCATACATGCTTTTCAGCAAATTTACTATGAAAAGTTTTGTAATTGCAACTCAACCAGCCCCGTCATAACAACAAAGAACATGGCTATGTTTTAAACACAGAATATGTATTTTATAGTTTTAACAATAAAGCATTATATATTTTTATTTCCTTATTTATTTATTTGATTTATCAAATTTAGAAGACCATGTTCTTCACAAAGAGTGGGTTGTTTTGTGTTATTACTTTAATTAATGTAAATCTCTTTAGTCAAGATATATGAGAATCAAATGACAATATTTGGAATAGGAAAGCTTCAATGAGATATTTAAATAGAATTTGAAGTGACAATAACAAAAAGACTTCGGAGAGGATTAAAAGCAGTGTCACTTTGGGAACAGAGACTAGGCTCATGCCTACCAAAACTTCTCAGGTCAGGGTATACTCAGTATGATAAGTTCATATTGGCTTATCTTACTTTTTAATATATTTTAATTTTAATGTTTTAAAAATATTTTTATGATTGTATTTACATAATTGCTGTTCTTATTTGATTGATGCCCAGAATCACTTCTTGTGAGATTAGCAGCTGTACAAATTTGTTAAATAAATGGATGAATAAATGTATAAATATATAAACTTTTTGAATCCATTACAAAATTGGATGTTGGACAATGAGAAATCCACATGCAGATGGGAGGTTGTATAACTTGCCTCGTGGTGTAACTGGAACAATCTGGAACTGAACACACTCAAAACTGTAGAAATGGTGGTAGACTTTAGGAGAAACTCTCCCGTACTACCATCTCTTACAATACTAGACAACATAGTATCAACAGTAGAGACCTTCAAATTTCTAAGTTTTATCATATCACAAGACTTAAAATGGACACCTAACATCAAAAACATCATCAAAAAATCACAACAGAGAATGTTCTTTCTGTGCCAACTCAGAAAGTTCAAACTGCCCAAGGAGCTGCTGATACAGTTCTACAGAGAAATTATTGAGTCTGTTATCTGCACCTCTATAACTGTCTGGTTTGGTTCTACAACCAACAAGACCTCAGAGAGTAATTAGGACTTCAGAAAAAAACAATTACTATCAACCTGCCTTCCATTGAGCACCTGTATACTGCACGAGTCAAAAAGAGGGCTGTGAAAATATTTACAGACTCCTCACATCCCGGACATAAACTGTTTCAACTCTTACCCTCAAAATGACGCTATAGAGCACTGCACACCAGAACTACTAGAAACAAGGATGGCCATCACTCTGCTAAACAAGTAATTCCCTCAACACTGTTCAACTATTTACAAAGTAAATAAAAGCACTACTATTACTATTAATCTTCTCATCACTCCTTATCAACCATCCCCTCCGACTAGTGACTGTATGACTGCAACTTTATCGCTTGTATCCTTACGATTTATATTGACTGTTTCCTAGTATGATTTGATTGCTTATTGTACCCTATGACTATTATTAAGTGTTGTACCTTATGATTCTTGACTCTTGATGAATGTATCTTTTCTTTTATGTACACTGAGAGCATTTACACCAAGACAAATTCCTTGTGTGCCCAATCACACTTGGCCAATAAAGAATTCTATGCATAGTTCCTTCAGTTGTTCTTCATTGGATTTAGTCTTATTATCTTTTATGCTTATTATCTTTGTTGTTCTTCTCTGTACTCTTTCTAAGGCCTCAGCATCTTTTTTGGATGATGATGACCAGAACTGTCAACAGTACAGTATAGAGCCCTTCTTTCACTTCCCTTGCTCTTGATACTATCCCTCTGTTGATGCAGCCTAGAATTGCATTGGCTTTTTTGGCAGCTATAGCGCACTGTTGACTCATAAACAACAGTCCAAAAGGACACCTAGATCCCTTTCACAGGTCCGGTACTGTACCTTTGCACCTGATTTTTGCTACCTAAATGCAGAAGTTTACTTTTCTTACCACTGTATTGCATCTTGTTGGATAACAAGAACCATTATGTTAGGGATATACCCTAGCAGAATGTGCACAGCAGTCAGACATTCAGGTGAATATGAGAAAAAGCGTTTTTTAGTTTACACACTCAGTAAAAATGGATACACTGTCTTAGTTGAATAGTTTATTCCATTAAGAGTTTAGCAGGGTCAAACAGTCAAAATATCATTCACTAGTGTTCAGTCAGTTCAGTCCGGAGATTGTTCAATTGCAAAAATCCAGTGTCGAAAAATAAAGGTCAGTTAACTTACAATGTCAATCCATAAATCAGTCCAGTAAATATCTTCTCACAGTAGATTAGATATGCAGCATTCAAAACTCTTTCCTCCTTCGATGTCAGCAACAGGGAACACGCAGAACAATCAACCAACAATCCAGTAGCAATCCAGGTTCTCTAGCTCCCTCTTATGGCAGTTTCTCAACCGCACCCAAATTATATCATTTAGAGTTTAAAGTGAAAAACACATTTAAACTTTGCTATCATGGTTTATATATTATTTACCCAAACAACGTTAGGTAACTATGGTTATTCCTAACACATTATATTCAAATGCTGGACCTCTATGAAACTTCAGCCACTATAACTTTCTTTGCATACATTTCCTCATAGTGTAATTAGTTTGCTATTCCAAGAAATGCCATGTAAATGAACCCACAAAATGTTAGTCCTAGAAATATTCACAATCATGTATAATGTTGAATGAGAATAAGTGAGGACCACATTAAAGGTGTTGTGGCCCATCAGTGGCCAGCAGAGCTGGCAGCAGATTCAGACTGTGAGGAGGTTGGCGAGGAACATGGGCCAGTCCTGGAGTCTGGGGAAGTCTCTGATGAGTGCTCTGTGTTGGAGGCATAGATGGGGCCAGGGCCATCTGACAGTCATCAGCTGCCTTCGGAATTGGACATCAGTGAGGCAGAAGAACAGCTGGAGCTTGTTCCCAGTGTGTGCATGTGCAGAGTTACCAGATGAAGGGAACAGCTAAGGAACAAGGGTTGACTTGGGAGTAAAGCCACAGGTGTACAGTGAATGGCCCCTTCCATAGGGAATAAAAAAGGAGCGAAAAGGGTTTTTCAGGAAACAATTAGTTCATTCCTCACATTTTTGCCAAGTATTGTGGCATCTGAAAGATATTGACCTGGTTACTCTCCAAGCCTGATAAAGGTCTGTAATTGTGAACTATCTTGAAAAACTGTTGACCGGGACTTTGCTGGAGAGGAATTCACTGTAAATTGAATAAAAGGGGTTTATCAGGATGAGGTCTTGGCTTTGGGCTGTTGGGGAAGCCTAGGTCAAAAGGAATGTATTACTGAATGAAAACGGGTGAGGAAAATAGATAGAATAGATAGAATACTTTATTGGCAAAGTGTGATTGAACACACAAGGTATTTGTCTTGGTGTAAATACTCTCAGTATGCATAAAAGAAAAGATACATTTGTCAAGAGTTGAGAATCATATGATTGGATAGAACAAAAATAGAAAATATATTAGTAAATATTGGACTTCCGGTTTGAGCTTCTTCGGTGACAGACCGAAACCTCGTCTCTCCGAGGCTTTGATCCGTGCTCGCCGCTGGACCACCCCAAGCCGGCTGGTTTCGGGGCTAAGCCACCCCGTAGAGGTGGTGAAGAGGGGGGAGACTGCCTGCAGGGTTGAGGAGAGCCGCATCTCTCCTCCCCAGCTGGCCATTACTCCCTTTCCCGAAGGCGGTTGTAGCGGTGGTCAGATGGCCACCACAAAGAAGAACTCGACCGGAAAAGAATGTGCAGGAGGAAGATAAGAAGAGAAAGTTTTGGTTGACCGGGTCAAACAGCAAAAGCAACAAATGAGGTACCCTGGAATTTAAATTTAACAACATTGTTCCCAAAGAAGATTTTGAAGCTGCGAAGGAGAGAGAGAAGGGAAAGGATTAGGTTTTTTTTCTTCCCTTCCTTATACTGACAGCTAAGAGACTTAAGCAAAAAATTGAAAAAAAAATCCACTTTGACATTAATAGGCATCTAAGCTGAAAATAAAAGTCAAAGGGATAAATAAAGATTTCTGGACATTTAAAAGTTTTTAAAAGCTGGAAAGGAGAAAAAAAAAGAATAGAAGGGCAGGATCTGGAAAAATGGAGGAGACTGCCTGGAATTAAGGAATGGAACTGTAATTAAAAGGAACTTACAGTGAAATTTTAACAAGATTTCAAAGATACATTTTAATGGAAACTTGGTAACAAAATAATAGAACCCCAGGAAGAGAAAGTGGAAAAAGAAGCAAGTAGAAACAGCCTTGGATTATTTGGATTACTTGGTGATTTTTGGTTTTTGCATCTAGATGACTAAAATTAACTGGGTGGTTGTTTAAAAGTTTTTAAAATGGTATCACTTTAGAAGAACTGAAAACGGAACTTAAAAAATGGAAAGAAGATGCACAAGAAGGGAGAAGTTCTTTGGCTTTGTGTTTCAATTCTTAGAAATGGGGATCTGGAACTATGAGAAGCAACAAGAAACGCTTGCAGAACAAGAAGATTGGGACAAAGAAGAAGCCATCTTTAATGATCAAATAATTTTAAGTGGGGGGAAAAAAGAAAAGGAGGGAAAGAGAGTGAAAGGTTTAAGATTAGAAAAAACAACCAAAAAGAAGAAGAACAATTTGAAAGATAAGTATAATATTAGAAAGCGACAGAAGAGGGGATTACAGACAAGAGAGTTAGAAGTAGAGAGACGAGGGGGTAAAAAGGGGAGGGAGAAGAAGAGGGGGAAGAAGGCAAGGAAAAGAAGTTGTAAAAGACAGAAAGAAGAAATGGAGAAACAGGGAAAAGATATAAGGATTGTAACCATAAGTTTGTTTAGAGATAATGGGTGAAAATTTAATTGTAAAAGGGATTCTGCAAAGGTACATAAGATAGCTTTGTTATATTACAAATAGAAATAACTTTAGAAAATATGATGATGGATAAAATATTTATTGTAATGCAGTGGGATGTTTGTTAATAAATAAATGAATTAAAATGATTGAGATAATTAAAAGGGAACATTTTTTTAATTATTAGTAATGATTTATAAAAATATAAGTGAGAAATATGGAGAAATATTAGTGTTCCCAAGGAAGTATGATATTCAATTGAAAAGAAATGTTAAAGATGTTAAGATTTTAATGCATATTAATGATAGAATTGAATTGGAATGGAATGTATTTTATTTACATATATATATAATTTTTTCTTTTTAAGAATATAGTGTCTATTTTAAGAATTTACCAAGCAGAATTCGATTGGAAGTTATGTATTATATTGAATGCTATAATCTTAAAGCTAAACATTGAAGCTTAAATAAGAACTTGAATGGATAAAATTAAAGGATGTAAAGGTGTCATACTCTAATTGGTAACTACAGGGAAAAATTTGTTTAATAAGAAAAGATAATGTAAAATTGTAACAGGACAGACAAAAGTATAAATATAATGATTTGAATTGAGATAATCAAAACAAAGTTGAGAAAATTAGAAGAGGGGAAAACTATGTAGAAAATATAAAATGGTAATAAGATATGGAATAGAATATAAAAATGAGCATGAAATTGAGTTTTGTGTCTGTATGAAGAAGTGATAGCCTGGGACCATGCTATTTTCAAAAAAGATGTTTTAATTGTATTTTGTTTTTGTGAAAACCCAAATAAAATTTTCAAAAAAATAAAAAATAAAATATATTAGTAAATATTGTTAAATACTATATTTACTATTAGTAAATATTGTTAAATACTAAAGAGTTAGTAATTACACATTCGCAATAAGACTTATTTGTAAATACGACACCAATAATGATAACAAATAAGGAACCACAGACTGTTGATAATGGAATTGTTCGTTTTTATTCGTTTTCGTTTTCTTTTCCTTTTTTTTCTTTATGTTGTGGATGTGTTTGTTATTTTAGTGGTATAATCAATAAAGTTTGCTTTAAAAAAAAGAGTTGAGAATCATAAGGTATGACATTTAATGATAGTCATGAATGAACAAGATGAATGAAATATGAATGAACAAAGATTGAACAGGGATTTTATTCTACTTAGTGCAAATATTTTTTATGTTCATGAGAAGACTATACCAAGCTCTCTATTTTATCAGTAGTCTTTGATTTACAACAGTTGCTTTAGTGTCCATTCAAAGTTGCAATATCTCTGAAAAAAGTGACATGACTGTTTTTCACACTTACAACTGTTGCAGCATCCCCTGGGGTTACGTGATCAAAATTTGAATGCTTGGAAACGGGTTCATATTTATGATGCTTGCAGTGTGCTGGGATCACGTGAACACCTTTTGCTGATTTCTGAAAAGCAAAGTTAATGGGAAAATCAGATTCACTTCGCAACCTTATTACTAACTTAACCACTGCAGAGATTCACCTAACAACAGTGGCAAGAAAGGCAAAATTTACTTAATCATTGTCCCACTTAGCAACAGAAAATTTGGGTTCAGTTGTGGTTTTAAGTCAAGGACTACCTGGAATTCCAAAGATGAAAACTGAAAATAAAACAAAAATAACCCAGAATCTGCCTACTGTGTAATCAGGGGTTTGGATTAAAAATGTGTTCAAATTCAGAACAATTCAGATTCATCAGAAAGAGCATCCATAGCTGTAACTATTTCAGAGATGTGCATGGAGAGTTGGCATTATCAAAAATGGAATTAACAAGCAAATATAAATGTGAAAGATTTATTGGGTGCAATTAGTTATATGTATGTCTTATAAAAGGTTAACACAGATTGTAAAAAGGACTTTTCAAAGTTACTGCTCCCTCTGGGTAACTGTAATTTATACAAAGAACATTGATATGGATTTTTACATACCCATTAAGTGACCAATTTTGAAATGTAGTAGTACTCTAAGCACCGTTGCCTTCCTTTAGACACAAAACAACCTTGAAAATGGAGCCTTTTAAACAAAATTAATCACTTGTGTCCCAAATGTTATTTCCCTGAATGGGGATACTTCCATTACCATAGAAATTTATACTTTTTATAAAATATATTGATTAATTATCCCTTCCAATTAACAAAAAAGGAAGGAAGGAATACACTTAGACTTAGCAATGCATTTAGATTTATATACCACTTCACAATGCTTTAGAGCCCTCTCTAAGAAGATTACAGAGTCAGCATATTGTGCCCAACAATCTGGGTCCTCATTTTACTGTCCTTGGAAGAATGGAAGACTGTGTCAACCTTGAGCCAAGTGAGATTCGAATTGCCAAATTGCTGGCAGCTGGCAGTCAGCAGAAGTATCCTGCAGTACTGAATTCTAGCCCCTGCACCACCATGGTTCCTATCACTGTAACCAAAAGGAAGCATGTCATACAGAGATAATGCAAAGTAAGTTTTTAAAATTGATTTTGTGCTAATCAAATCTTAAGGCTGATTTAGAGTTGTCCTCAACTGCCTGTAGCCATTGCCCCATACCTATGCTGCAAAGGGATTGATGGGTAAGTGTAGGTTACAGATGGGCTGACACACACACCTCCCAAATCCCAACTGCATATTGTACGGAGGTGCATGTCCTGCATGCTGATTAATTGATCCAATTTCCTGTTCTGTGCTTTGTTGTTTGAGGGCCTTCTTGCTGGAAAGTTACATTTGCACAAATATCAGTGGTGCACCTATGCAATTGTCTCTGAAAAACAGATGCATTGCATTCCATGATGTGCAGTGCTGGAGAAATCTGTTTGACCCTTTACTCACCACACAGATTTTCTTCATGATCATCTGTCCCAAACTTAGTTTTTCAGGTGTGCAATGGTGAAGTCTTTTAGATAAGGCAAGAAGGCAAGATGGCAGAATTTGGTGACTAACTCTATATGTGTTGTGCATAGTAGTCAATAAGTTTATAGGCATGGTAAGCTAAAATGGCACAATTTTTGTAGGTATTTGTAGAAATTGTGAAAACATGAGCTGCAGGGAAGGGGAAAAGAGATTTTTGTTGATGCTATAGCACACTATTGCTCCCAGGTAGTGGAAGGATACATGTTAGAACATATTGAGGACTGTATAGGCTGAAAACTCCATTTAAGGTCTGGACTGATTTTCCTACCGCATCCTTATTGTAAATAAAATCTGTAGGATTAAATCTTAAAAGACACCGACTGATTAGTTTGAATGTCCATCTTTGACATTTACTCCAGCTTCATGTTGCATGAAATTGATTTGTCTTTATGTAGCTGTTTCTCTACAATAGAATTCCCCCCCAAAATCCAGGAAAGTATTCTCAGAGATTGAGGTTGCTGAAAGATTTTGGTAACTAAGTCTGAAAAGTTAGTAAAGTATATGTTTTTTAAAAAACCCAGCCATTTCTAATTCCTCCCTGTTGGGATTCTTTAATAGATATTATAGATAGTTACATTAAGGGTTGTACCTTATGATTCTTGATGAATGTATTTTTTCTTTTTATGTACACTGAGAACATTTTCACCAAGACAAATTCCTTGTGTGTCTAATCACACTTGGTCAATAAAGAATTCATTCATTCATTCATTCATTCATTCATTCATTCATTCATTCATTCCAGAGGTGGTATTCAGCAGGTTCTGACTAGTTCTGGTGAACCAGTAGCGGAAATTTTGAGTAGTTTGGAGAACTGGCAAATATCACCTCTGACTGGAGATTTTACAGTATCCTTCCCCTGCCACGCTCACCAAGCCACGCCTACAGAACTGGTAGTAAAAAAAATTTGAATCCCACCACTGATTCATTCATTCATGTTATGAATTTATTTCTGAACTGCATAGCCCAGGAAAGGATTACCCATGTGCCAGATTGCTGAGTGTATATGCATACCCAGATCTTAAAAGAAGAAAAGGAAACTGGCAAAGGAGTTTAGAAATGCAGTACCTAGCTGGGATTCCTAAGTATTTATGATGTTAATGCTACTGTAAATCACCATAATTGTAGCAGCACATCTACTTCAAAAGCACAATAAAGTGGATCTGACTGCCTGTTTTATATCTCCAATTTGATGGTTACAGAAGCTGTAAACTATTTTAGACTTTACAGCACATTATTTCAGCTATAGACTGGAATTTATCAAGCTTCATTTGGAAACAAGCTCACCATGAACATAATTCAAACATTACTTTCTGTCTTTAGGAATTGGGTAGATCAATTCTGTCATGTCTATCTTTGCTGTTGCTGGAAACCTAGGAATGCTGAAATTCTCTTTTCTGTAAACATTCACTGGGAGAGCTCATCCTTCTTTTTATTTGCTACTTTCTGCATGTTCCAGGGACATGTCCAGATGCAGGACGAAAGCAGTAGAACCAAGTTCCTGTCATAAAAGCATTCCAAAATAATAAAATAAAATGAAAGGTGTCTGAGATGCATTCAAGTGGAAATAAGAACTGGTTTATAACTATGGTGTGATGGAATGTGCACCTGCAGGAGCAATGGGGGAGAATTTGGCAACTCAGAGATTTCCCAGAAAGATCAAGAGGCTGGGCAGTCTTGAGCTGGTTGGGGGAATTTAGCATTCAGACTTCCCAGGCAATGGCTCCCTTGCACATATAGGTCTTCCTCTACTTACAAACATTCATTTAATGACTGTTTGTCATTCATTTGACTGAAATTACAACACTACTGAAAAAAAGTCATTTATGACACATCCTTGCTGTTATGACCATTTGCAGCATCCTCACGGTCAGGTGATCAAAATTCAAGTGCCTGGAATTTTATTCCATTGTAAATACATGCCAATCAGCATGTATTTACAATGAATGCAGCATTCCAGGGTCATGTGTTCACCATTTGTGACCTTTTCCCTGACTTCCAACAAGCGCAGTCGGTGGGGAAATCTGGATTCGCTTAATAACTGCATGATTCACTTTGCAACTGTGGCCAAAAAGGTTGTAAAATTGGCACGATTCATTTAACAGCTGCCTCACTTAACCACACTTGGAATATTGCATCCAGTTTTGGTCACCAAGATGTAAAAAAGTTGTTGAGAATCTCGAAAGAGTGCAGAGAAGAGAAACAAAGATGATTAGGAGCCTGCCTGGAGAATAAAACATATGAAGAATAGTTGCAGGAATTCGGTATGTCTGGTTAGTAAAAAAAAATTGACTAGGAGTGACATGATAGTAGTGTTCAATATTTGAGGAGCTGCAACAAGGGAGAGGCCATCAACTTATTCCCCAAAGCACCTCAGGGCAAGACAACAAGTAACAGATAGAAACTCATCAAAGAGAGATCCAACTTAAACCAAGGAGAAAGTTCTCAACAGTTCGAACAATTAATTAGTGGAATGACTTGCCCAGAAGTTGTGAGTGCTCCATCAATGGAGGCTTTTAAGAAGAAACTGGATTGCCACTTGTCTGAAATGTCATAGAATGTCATGCTTGAGCAGGGGTTGGACTAGAAGACCTCCAAGGTCCCTTCCAATTCTGTTATTCTGATGCCAGTTGAGGTTGCGATCAAGGACTTCCTCTATCATAATCTCAGTTGACCTAGGTCAGTAAATAAGGCTCATCAGGGATGGAGATAAATTAGTTTAAACTCTAATAATTATTATACATTGAAAACATTATGTGAATGAAAATGCAAAGAGATGGACAGCCTAACCAAATTACTAAAAAATAACAAAGATAGCGAATACTACAAAGTTTGGAACTGTTGGTATGAATAGTTAAAGAAAAAGCAACATTTGACAGCTGAATAAGTTATGAAACTATGAAGGATGTGCATTTAATCATAAAGTATTCTGTGAAAATAAAACATTAAAAGAATGAGGAAGGTATTGTAACAAGGTAGACCACATCAATGTTATGGGGTAAAAGGAAAAAAAGAGAAAAGAAAAGTGTAACCAATGCTCAATACCTGCTGCAAAATGTATATATGTATGTGTTATGTCTCACCTATATTCACAAGTGAGCATACAGAGTTCCACAGTTCCAAACATCCAAACCAAAACAGAAGCAGACCACAAAAGGGTTAACAGTACTTATTCCAGTCCTTGGCAGACTTCCCGAATCTGTCTGGTAATTCAGAATGTCCATAAATTACAAAGGCCGCTCCCCACGTATCCTTTCGACATCAAACACTTTGCTTCCAAGCAAAGTTTGAGACTCATCACGCCTCCTTAAATCACCTGGATTGGGGTGTCAATCTCCCTAATCACTGTCTGACTTGACGCCTCCCTCAGCTTGACGTTTCAGTCTCCTCCTAGTTCTGGCGTCAAGCCACGATCTGTCAGCTTCCCACTCGAAGCCTCTGATAATTCAGACTCCACATTCACAGCAGGCTCCAGCCTTTCATCATCAGAATCATCAGAGTCAAAACTCACAGCAGGATCGATCCTTCCAGTCACAACATGTATATATATTTGTTTATATGTTTGTTTGTTTCTTTTTAAATGTTTTAAATATATGAAACTTAAATAAACTTTATTTTAAAAAAAGAAAAGAAACTGCAATCATAACTATCACACTTACATATTTATGATGAAAATAGTGAGCAGCATGTGGGAAAACTAGGAAAGAACTTCCCTGACTACTAATGATTAGTAGTGCAGTTGTATGCCATTTTTGCATGTAAGCAGTAACATAGGCTTAGCAAACTAGTACATTAATAGCTGCTAAGGTAAGCACCCAGATAGGCTTATCATATGGTAATATATGTTAATCAATTGCATATCTGCAGTTTTATTCCTCCCTGTATCTCCCTTGGGTTCTTCCTGAATGTAAAATATGATCCCTAATCCCATGCCTGCACTAAACAAAAATTCCACTCCAAAATGGTGCATTAGACAGATTTGCAAAGGAAAAAGTCTTTATGGTGGTGAAAAGGTTTTTTTTTTTTTTTTGGTAACTGTCTATTCCTAGAACTGTTTAGAGACATAGAAACATAGAAAACTGATGGCAGAAAAAGACCTAATGGTTTGGCAGAATCTCATCTGCCATCATCAGGCTTCTGTATTGTGTTCGTCTGTGAGTCAGACTGTCACAGCCGTTTCTGTTTTAAATTTGGTGCTAGCCAAACAGAAACAGCTGTGAAAGTCTGACTCACAGACGAACACAATACAGAAGCCTGATGATGGCAGATGAGATTCTGCTGAAACTTTGCTACAACTTTAAAAGCACAACGATAATGACGTGGGAAAATACCTGAACAAAGTTGAATACCATCATCAGGCTTTGTATTGTGTCGTCTGTGAGTTAGACTTTACAGTGGTTTCAGATTTAAATTTGGGGTAGCCTATTGCTGTGCCAGAATGGTTTTTCTTCATCCTGATTGGTTGAGAGTCTTGGTCTGTGTTTATTGGTCTTGGAGTTTGCTGTGTTCTGCTTCTAATATCTTCTGTCTGTTTTTTTGGCTCTTTTGTATCTTGATTGGCTGGCAACATTGTGTTACTTTATTGGAGGCCTTTAGTGCAGCTTGGCTTCGGGTAAATGGACGGCAAGATACAAAAAGAGCCAAAAACAGACAGAAGATATTAGAAGCAGAACACAGCAAACTCCAAGACCAATAAACACAGACCAAGACTCTCAACCAATCAGGATGAAGAAAAACCATTCTGGCACAGCAATAGGCTGCCCCAAATTTAAATCTGAAACCACTGTAAAAGTCTAACTCACAGACGGACACAATACAGAAGCCTGATGATGGCAGATGAGATTCTGCTGAAACGTTGCTACAACTTTAAAAGCACCACTACTATGACGTGGGAAAATACCAACAAAGCTGAAGGATATATATATATATATATATATATATATATATATATATATATATATATATATATATATATATATATGTGTGTGTGTGTGTGTGTGTGTGTGTGTGTGTGTGTGTGTGTGTGTGTGTGTGTGTGTTCTGTCTCGCCTTTCCTCTTTCCCAAAAGATGAAAGAGTACAAACTCACACAAACACAGGCAGGCAAGCTGGCTCGGACTTCACAGAGTTAATTCTTTGGAACTGATTATATTCTTGGCATTCCAACACGTCCTGCCTGCCAAGTCCAAACTGATAGTAAATAAAATTTTACTCACAGAAAATCACAAGGCAGCCCACAAAGTAAGGTTAAACTCCTCCTCCTCATCTTCCAGGTCCTCTTCCTCTGACAGCACAGGCTCGGGAATCGGGGCCACAACATACATACATACATACATACATACATACATACATACATACATACACACATACATACACACACACACACATATATATATATATATACCTCCACTGGAAGTTGGCTCCAAACTTCCACTATTCTTTCTTACCTCCTTTGATAGAATAATGGTTGCTGGTCTTCATTGCCCTTACTGATGATTCAGACAGTGGATACATTGCCACAGGAGTGGCCAGCATAAATTAAGACAATGTCATTAACCTAAGAAGATGGATAAACTCTTGACTTCTATTGAAAGAAAGGTGCAGGAAGGAAAATCCAGACACTGCATACAGTCAATAAAACATATGAATGGCAGCCACAAAAGTGAGCAATTGATTCCATATAGTTAAAATCCTGAAATATTCATAGACCTTTTAAAAAAAAAAAATTATAAAATGGGATATTTGAAAAAGTATTCATTTGCTTTTTTCCTCTTTCTTTTTTTCTTCCTTTTGCTGTATTTTGCAGCAGCCACTTTTTTTTTAAAGATTTCATGATGGTACAGAGAGATTTCATAATAGTACAGAGAAATGCCATATATCAACACTATGCATTCATAAGCTTGGATTGGACACTGTACTAAGCCCTGGTTTGTTGAATCAGGCATAATAGCCTGATTCACACAAAATACTCCATAAATCATGGATACTTGAGCCACAGCTCATTCCTACTTTCACACTAAATTAAATCCAAGTAAATTACATCAGCAGTGAATTCAACCATTATCGTGCTAATTTTTTTCTCACATGCATGTCCTTGCATGCACCTATAATTGCAAGACATTTTCTTTAAAAAGGGAAACACTTCGGTTTGCATTTTCTCAAATGTCTGTGATTTTATATACATTTTTGATAGCAGAAGAGGATTATAAAATTGAGAAAATGTGAAGATTAAGGTTTGAAAGTATTTGAGATCATATGTCGATTCTGGAAATGCAAATTGGCATTAAAATAAATTATGTATATATTGGAATGTTAACCTACTTTTTGAAGAAGTAGCCTACTACCAATGCTGACTGCTTGGAAAGGATTTCTCAGGGGGTTTTCTAAGAGAAAAATAATTTTCATGACTATGAATTGGCATGATTTATTAAAATGAATTTCATTACAGTTCCAGAGACTCAGTTGACTGAAGACCTGGTGTTGACTTAAGAAGGAATTGATTGAAGACATACATTATGGATGGACAGCTACAATGAAATACTGAAATTGTTATATAAAATCACACACACAGACAACATACAGCAGATATGGCTATATAAAAAGAGCACATAGCCATGGGGCTTATTAGCACCCTGAAGCCCTTCTCTCACATTTTTCATTGTAATTATTTTATCCTTGTCTTTAACTTCTTTTTATTATAATATTTTTATTAGGTTTATACAACTCTTCATAGTGCTTTATATCCCTCCCTAAGCAGTTTACGGAGTCAGCATATTGCCTCGAACAATATGTCTCCTCATTTTACTGATCTTGGAAGAATGGAAAGCTGAGTCAGCCTTGAGCTGGACAGGATTGAACTTCTGGCAGTCCGCAGAATTAGCCTGCAATACTGCATTCTACCCACTGCGCCACCACCACTCCTAAAGATGTTATATCACTCAATCAGTAAAATAAGTATATGTGCATAATCTTGTTGCCATGTTGCATGGCACTTCTATTTATCTTTCTTTTCCTTATTGCTACCCTTCTTTTCCTTTGTTTTATTAACTAAAGTCAGCAAAAAAGGGGGGTGGCAGAGACTCCATTATAGCATACCCAAAATGCCCTTTACAATACACTAATATTCATTGCTTTGCATCCCAAAATCTGCATGGGCAAGAGTGTTTACAAAATTGCACAGAAAATCCAATTTTATGTGCCTTTTATATATTTTTCTTAGCCTATCACTCTATGTTCTTGCAGAGTTCTTGTGGACATCAAACCAAATCACTTATTTTGTTTGTTTTCCACTTGCTTCTGATGTTAAGAATTATATTTCTTCCTTCCACATTGTGAGAACTAGCATATTAACAGCCACACAATGAATACCATCTTGTTTTCTTGCCGGTTCTTAGTTGTAACTGCTTTGGTCCAAAATATTTGGGGTTCAGGTCTAGTTGGTATGTAGCAAATAGTCTGAACCATTGTCATTCCATTTGTTTCTTGTTAAGCTGCTTGGAACAAAGCTAGCAGTGCCTCATTACAGAACAAGCCATTCCAGGAAATGGAAGGTAAACATTTTTATATCCTCAGCAGAAAGGGTATTGTCTTTTACAATTGATAATTATACTGGTTGGAAATATTAAGCATTGGTTTTGTTATTCACTGTGTTTTCCATCTGAATTTGCATCAACTGATTTTGCTGAATTTACTGAAAAAAATCAAAAGAAAACTGTGTCTTAGCCCAGGAGAGAATAAGCATCCACAGTGGTTATTACCACATACATCAGATTTTGAATTAGCAATTTTGCTAGGTTACATCTTTTAATTTTAACATGTGTGACATACGGCAGTAATTTTGAAAGCACCAGAGCATTGGAAATTTAAGAATGGGAAGGTTATAAAGCACAAAAGGAATTTCCATTTGAAAACAACAGGTTCCTGACTACTGAATGGTTGGGTATGTCTAGTCTAATGAAAAGAAGGAGGAGACATGATAGCAGTGTTCCAATATTTCAGGGGCTGCCACAAAGAAGAGGGAGTCAAACTATTCTCCAAAGCACCAGAGGGCAGGACAAGAAGCAATGGGTGGAAACTAATAAAGGAGAGAAGCAACTTAGAACTAAGGAGAAATTTCCTGACAGTTACAACAATTCATCAGTGGAACAACTTGCCTCCAGAAGTTGTGAATGCTCCAACACTGGAAGTTTTAAAAAAGGTGTTGTAAAACCATTTGTCTGAAGTGGTGTAGGGTTTCCTGTCTAGGCAGGGCCTTGGACTAGAAAAACTCCAAGGTATCTTCCAATTCTGTTATTTTATTCTATTCTTATGATGGCCTGTACACAAATTAAGTATCTTCAGAAGATAAGTTGCCTTCATCCAGAGAAGGCACCACTGCCTGTAAGACCTACCTTACCTTATGAACAGAAGGACTTATACTCCTTGCATTATACTCCATTCCCCAAATCCTTCCATTCCAGGGGTGGGATTCTACAGGTTCATACCTATTCGCTAGAACCGGTTGTTAACATTCTAAGCAGTTCAGAGAACCAGTTGTTAGAAGAAATTACTGGCCTAATCCTGTAAGGAAGGCAGGAAGGAAACATTCTGGTGTTGCTTACAGAAACTGCCTCTCCATTAACTCTTATTACATTCTTGGCAGGACTAGACTTCCTGTCTCTGGAACTTCTCTGGAGTTTTTTTTCCTCCTTTGCTGGTACTTTACTTGTGTGGAGTGACCATTCAAAGTTACAATGGCACTGAAAAAAGTGACTTATGACCATTTTTCACACTTACAACTGTTGCAGCATCCCCACAGTCATGAGAGGCCAGGCGAGGAGATGTGTGCCTCGATGTGAGTGATGTTGAGTTGGCCACTCCCAGCCAGTCACATGACCACCAAGCCATGCCCACCAACTAAGCCATGCCAACAGAACTGGTTGTTAAAAAATTTGAATACCACCTCTGTTCCATTCCCCACTATCCTGTCAGAGCTGAAGAAGCTTCTTAGATGAGAAGTTAAGCTTCTTCAAAGAAAAAACAAGAAAGTCCAGTTTCCTGCTGAAAAAGCATCTTTGGGACAACCATGACCTGGATCAGCAATTGCCAACCGGTGGGCCATGGCCCACTGGTGGGTCGTGAGAAAATTTTGGTGGTCCGCAGAGTAATCTCACCCCCAGAGCACCCCCCAAAGCAATTTATCCAGGCTGCGCAGAAACACAAGACTGTGCCGCCCACATGGCCCGTGGGAACCCTCCCTGCCCACTCATTCCTTACCTGGCAAACTTGCCTGCTAAATTGCTATTTTTCCTTTTTCCGACCATCATCTATTCTACTGTGCCGGGAGATTTAGATTGGTTAGGAAGCAGGAAATGGCTGAATATCTTGCTTTCTAGCTAGTCTTTAGATTTTCGGCTCTGCATTTAGGCACAGAACCTCTCTTAGGACTGATGGTTCTATTATTCAGTGCAGACTCTTGGCAAGCAAATTTTATGTGACAGACTGAGCTAGCCGATGGCAGATAGATGGCAGATAGATAGAATGAATGAATCTGTGATTCTGTGAGCAACTCAATCTGCCTGCCTGATTTGCCTGATTTTGGGTAAAAGTTGTTTTATAAAAAAATTCAATATTTATAAAAATATTTATAATATTTACATACAAGCCATGCCCAGCCAGTCACATGACTACCAAGCCACACCCACAAATTAGGTCACACCCACAGAACCGGTTAGTGGTCCCTGGGATTTAAAATAGTGAGTTTGGTGGTCCCTGAGGTCCAAAAGGTTGGCGACCCCTGACCTGGATGACAGATAATCTCTACAGACTTATGTGGAAGAGATGTCCATTATTACCAATGGTGCGTTAAATGTGTCAGAACATTGTTTGCATCAATTGTTATCATTTCATTTGTTGTCTTGCATGATATGTGAATGAGGGTTCCCCCAAATATTTTATTTTCTTTCTTTCTTTCTTTCTTTCTTTCTTTCTTTCTTTCTTTCTTTCTTTCTTTCTTTCTTTCTTTCTTTCTTTCTTTCTTTCTTTCTTTCTTTCCTTCCTTCCTTCCTTCCTTCCTTCCTTCCTTCCTTCCTCCTTCCTTCCCTCTTCCATCACACCCTTTCCCTCCCTCCCTCCCTGCCAAAAAAATGGTCTATATGCTTGTTTTGTGCTTGATTTTTTTGGAAAGCTGAGGAATCGATTTGATTGATATAAGGGAAATAGAGCACTTACAAAAACATTATAGTATGAACTTACAAAAAAAGAATTGCATGTCTAACAATTTGGCATAATAAGATACCAAAAATATTATGCCAAAGATAAAATGCATTACATGAAACATCTAATTTATTTATCAAATTCAATATATAGTATGAGCTTCAAGTTGAGTTTGATTCTGATGACATTATGGGCATATTCATGAACTTTTCTTGGGATAAATATGGAAGTTATTTTCACAGCTGCTATTTATTGGTAGTGCATTATGTTTCCCGGGATAATTAAGCTGTAGCCCTTACCTTACATCTAAAAATCTTCCGCAAATAATAACAAATCGTATTGCAAGAACAATTTGACCTGCCTTAATAATCACTGAATGGAGAGAGAGGGTAGAAAAGATATCTAAAGGAATGAAAGGAGATAATAGAGGACAATAACGGTGGTAGGCTTGGTATGAAAATAATAATAATAGAAAAATAAGTTGTTTCTACTTCCGACTTGCCTTGTATCCCACTTCTTGACATAAAAGGGAATTCTTATCTTTAGGTAAGATGTAAATATAAACATATATTATTAACATACTATTGACATACTATTGGCTCTCAGTTCTTCCCCCAGCAATGACTTTTTTGTGGAGCATGAATGCGCCTGTCAACTCTGAAGCTAGCCTGACCAGGGCCATTTTGGAGGCTTCAGTGCTGCCACAATGGTCTAGTCGAACCCCCTGCCCAAGCAGGAGACCTTACACCATTTCTGACAAATGGCAGTCCAATCTCTTCTTGAAAGTCTCAAGAGATGACGCTCCCACAATTTCTGAGGACAAGCTGTTCCATTGGTTGATTGTTCTCACTGTCAGAAAGTTTTCCCATATTTCCAGGTTAAATCTCTCTTTGTTCAGTTTCCATCCATTATTCCTTGTCTGGCCTTTGGGTGCTTTGAAAAATAGCTTGAACCCCCTTCCTCTCTGTGGCAGCCCCTCAAATATTGGAAGACTGCTATCATTTCTCCCCTGGTCCTTTTCTTCACTAGCCATACCCAGTTCCTATAACCGTTCTTCATATGTTTTAGTCTCCAGTCCCCTAATTATCCTAGCTGTTCTTCTCTGCACTTTTTCTATAGGGATGGGGAGGGGTGAATAGAAATAGCTAGCATTTTGTAGCCCAAACAAAGTAGTTTCCCCTGTGAACCAGGGACATTCCCACATGTGGCTGAAGAGAGGAGGAGTGAAGTTTCTGTGAAAAGATTTTTTTTGAAAATATTTTTTTTAAAAAAGAATTCTGTATAAAGAATTTGGGGGGTGGCAGTGTTATCTTTACCTGTGGGATTCCTGAATGCCAGCAGGCAATTGGGAGAGGCTCCTTTCTTGCCTTTCCATGATTTATTTGCTCATGGGAATTGAGCCACCGAGCTGCTGACCTCAGCAATGTGCAAGCCATGGTCTTAACATGTGAGGCACCATGGCCCCCATTATGTGACTGATCGTTTGGGGAAAAGGGGCAACACTTTTAATTAGGTGAAAACCATGGGAACCTTTAGAGTCAGTTTTCAGCAGCCTGTGCCAATATGATATATCTAATAAACTTGTTCTTTGAAGAAACTGCTTGCCTCGGAGTTCTGCTTATTATGACTGTGTCAGATGTGCTATTTGACCAGTTTGCACCTATTCGGGCAAACCGATAGCTGTTATTTGGCATGGGTCACCGAACTGGTGGCAATCCCTGACTGGCCATGCCCCCCAACCCGGACGCCCGGTCGCTCACTTGCAATAGCTCTCCTAGCTTTCTGTTCCCCACGTCCTCTTTCTCCCTGGGGAAAAGTAAGAAAGGCATGGACGCTGCAAGTATCTCTTTCCCCTTGTGAGGTAAAGTGCTGGAGTGAGAAGGAGTGTGGTCTAACAGAGGGGGTGGGGGTGAATCAAGCCTTGGAGCAGTTTTGCAGCGTAAAAGAAATGCATTTTGGAAGCAGGTCTTTTAAAAACTTCTCCAAGGATTCCACACAGAGAGTATCACTTTCCCCTTGTGAGTTAAAGTGCTGGAGTGAGAAGGAGTGCGGTCTGACAGAGGGGGTAGGGGAATCCACTCAAGCCTTGGAGAAATTTAAAGGAGCTGCTTCCAAAATGCTTGTCTGTTAAGTGCTCTGTGTCTGTGTGTGTGTGTGTATGAGAAAGAAAGAAAGAAAGAAAGAAAGAAAGAAAGAAAGAAAGAAAGAAAGAAAGAAAGAAAGAAAGAAAAAAGAAAGAAAGAAAGAAAGAAAGAAAGAAAGAAAGAAAGAAAGAAGAAGGTAGAGAAAGAAAGAAAAAAAATAGGAAGAGAGAGAGAGATAAAACTCTGTGCTATTATTTTTAATTGTTCCATTATTTATCATGTGTTAATATTTTACACTGTCCCTACACCAAGAGTGATTTTTCTGCCTTACTTTTTCCCAGGGCTACCACATATTTTTCAGGGTTTACATCCATTCAATGTCAATAGTACAGAGCATAAAATACACATGTGTTTAACAAGAGCTGAAAGGGACCTTGGAGGTCTTCTAGTCCAACCCCCAGCTCAGGCAAGAAAACTGAGGATGCCAAACTCTGAGTAGAAATCTTGGGAAGGGTGTCAGAATAACACTTAGTTCACCTTGGGGTGAACCCTATACCATTTCAGAGAAATGACTGTCCAGTCTTTTCTTAAAAACTTCCACTGATTGAGCACCCAGAACTTCTGGAGACAGGCTGTTCCACTGGTTAATTGTTCTCACTGTCAGGAAGTTTTTCCTTAGTTTTAGGTTGCTTCTCTCTCTGTTCAGTTTCCATCCATTGCTTCTTGTTTGCATTCTGCTCCTTTGGAAAATACATTGTCGCCCTTTCTTTGTGGCAGCCCCTTAAAAGCCTGTTGCCTATCACACTTTTGAGTAAAGCATGTGAGCCATTTCCTCCTTTCAGTGGTCTATGAAAGTACATCTATAGTAGGCAGATGATAAAGTCAAAAAAGGTGAACAACATTTTTACAGAACTAAAGATAAATTGAGGCTGGGTGACAAGGAATGGCTGGGAGGGGAGGGGCCATGTGAGACACCCCTTGATGTGAGTGACATTGGGTTGGCCACGCCCACCCAGTCACATGACCACCAAGCCATGACCACCCAGTCACATGACCACAAGCCACAAATGAGTCACACCCACAGAACCGGTAGTAAAAAAAATTGAATTCCACCACTGGACTGTATTACTTGGAACCCTGACAGATGCCTTGAAATATCTGGTTTAATAGAAATACAGAGTATAGAATGAATGAATGTTGAATCAGATTTGGGGTTCTAATGAAGAGACATACATTACAAATGTATGGATCACTGAGCTACAGGAATCTTCTATTCATTTTTACATGAATAGAATGGATGGAAATTAATCAAAGAGAGAAGCAACCTAGAACTAAGGAGACATTTCCTAACAATGAGAACAATTAACTAATGGAGCAGCTTGCCTCCAGACTGGAGGTTTTCAAGAAGAGATTGGACAGCCATTTGTCTGAAATGGGTTTCCTGCTTGAGGAGGGGGTTGGACTAGAAGACCTTCAAGGTCCTTTCAACTCTATTATTCTGTTTTGTTATTCTGACCAGATTATAGACTTTACCCCAAAGGTTCTATTGAATGGACTAAAGAAAAAGCTGCTTCTTTTTTCCACACATAATTTTCTACCAGCAATGCCTCTTGAAGAACTATAAAAAAGGTGACAACAGGTCACTATTCTAAGCCACAAAACAGACTTCAGATACCAGCAAATAGGTCTTTTATTCTGCTGACACAATCTAATTCAGGAAAGCCACTCATCTTTTTGCTTCCTTGGGTTATCTGAATATGCCTGAACTGCAATGTTTAATGAGCTCATGAATACTAAAGGTGAATAGAAATGGGGAAACCTCATATTTTCTCTGCTTCTACTTCTTATTTACTCGGAAGTAGAGTTTAAGCTTTGCCTTTTATTCTCTTTGCCTCTGTACGCTGACTCTAAGTTAATCTCTTCTTTTGCCTCTTTTTTCCTAGCCATGATTAAATTTCTTTTACTCTTCTTCTTTCTTTTCTATGCAACACTTTAATATTTTTCCAGAATTGAATTGGGGGGGGGGGTGGTGTTAGTCACACTGTTGTTTGGGGGGGAGGGAGTGTTAGTGACACAGTTGTTTGGAACCATTTTTTTTCCATTGGAGTTTTCCTAATTCTGATTTTCTTCACTAAGTCCAAAGAATCTAACAATATGCCCCATCATTTCTGCCCTTATTTAACTAAGCTTCCCAAAGGGTCCTACTTCCTCTCTTTCTGACTTCATTTAATTGTAGACTTGTGCAACCAGATCTGTAGCGCCTAGGTTCATATCTTTATCTGGCAAACTCTTATCAGTCTGCACCATACTTTAGTTGCTTTACCTGTTTTTCTTTGGAGACCTGTGGAACAATTAATTAAAGAGTACCAGGTTATAATGGGTTTAGGGAGCAGTGCTAGGACCTCGGTTGTGATGGAGATAAGAATGGGACTTTTGTCTCAAAGTCAGTGCAATTCCATCTGTACATAATTGGTACCTGTACTGATCTAATTTTCTATTCCCTGTCTTGAATTGTTTACTTATTGCTAGTTACAGTTTATCCCTGCATCTGTTCTGCTGTAGTTCCTCATTGCAGTCAGGGTCTGTGGTGTGTTCCTGGGACTGATGAGCATACCAAGAAATGCATACCAAGAGTATCTGGAAACTGAATAATGGAACTTGGACATTTTTTTTCTTTTTTCTTTTCTTTTTGGTTTGAAAAGTTTCTCTGCAAGTAGTCTCAAAGGTGCTTTTCCAAAAGGCAACTAGACTGTTTTTTTTAATAAGAGGAAGAAGACATTTCACTTCTCATCCAAGAAGCTTCATCAGTTGATGAAAAGTGGCCATCTTCTTTCTTCTCAAAAAATAGTCCACTTGCCTTTTGAAGAAGCTCCTTTGAGACAACTATGACCTGGATGGCTGAGAATCTCCAAGAATATTTATCTTAGTAGCTTCTTCATTCTGAGTAAGTTGGTTAGTGGGACCCCATATATGTCATCCAGGTTGTTCTCAGGACATAGATAGGGTTCCTCTTAATCAACTTGCTCAGTCTAAAGAAGGCACTTGGATAAGTAGCGAAATGTCTCAAAACAAAAAGAAAATAGGTCCAGTTTCCATGACTCAACTTCCAAACCACTCTACTTGGATGACTGAGAATCTTCATTGTCATAAGCCAAGAATATATAAAAGAGTCATCGATGTGTGAAGGTCATTTAGGCCATCCACTTAAAAACATTATGCATCTGTATTGGGCAGAAGTAATATAGTAGATGCTGGAAGTGGATAATCACGTTAATAATAACAACAGAAAAAGCACAATTTCACACTGTGCAGGAGAAGGCAATGATAAGCTATTCATTTATTTTACCAAAAAAACCATGTGGATACAAAAGATAAAATGGTTGATGATACAGTGCGAGCTGATAGCCTCCTAAGGCTGGATGGGACTTAACATATTACTGAGGAAGAGCTAAGCATTTTTCAGAGTAATAATGGTGTCCATGAGGTGGCAACATTAAAGCCTTCAATACATTTAATTGCTATTAAAGCCTTTTAAATTAATTAAATACATTTAATTAATTTAATTGTTATGAAATAAAAATAAAAATTTGAAGCACCAAAGACAGAATTAAATGAAGGCATGGAAGAAAGCTCTGCATGTTGAAAGATGAAATAGACCAACTATATATTGACATCTTAAGCAACAATAAATTGAAATTGACTAAATTGGATACTGTGATAAGAACACTATACTGCTGCAGGAGGAAGATAAGAAGAGAAAGTTTTGGTTGACCGGGTCAAACAGCAAAAGCAACAAATAAGGTACCCTGGAATTGAAACTGTTAAAAAACAATACCATTGTTCCCTAAGAAGATTTTTAAGCTGTGAAGGAGAGAGAAAAGGGGAAAGATTTGGTTTTCTCCTTTTCCTATACTGATAGCTAAGAGACATAAGCAAGAAATTGGAAAAACTCCACTTTGACATCAATAGGCATTTAATGCTGAAAATAAAAAGTCAAAGGGATAATAAAGATTTCTGGATAATTAAAAGCTTTTGAAAACAAGAAAGGAGAGAAAAAGAATAAAAGGGTAGGATCTGGAAGGGAGGAGACTGCCTGGAATTAAAAAAGAACTTACAGCAAAATCTCAACAAGACTTCCAAAAGATACATTCTAACTGAAACATCGCAACAAAAACCCCAGGAAGAGAAAGTCGAAAAAGAAATAAGAAGCTATAACTCAGGACTATCTGGATTACTTGATGATTTCTGGATTCTTGGTTATTGTTTTGAATGATTAAAATCAATCGGGTGGTTGTTTAAAACTGTTTAAAATGGCTCCACTTTTAGAAGAACTGAAAATGGAACTTAAAAAGTACAAAGAAGATGCACAAGAAGGGAGAGGTTCTTTTGGCTTCGTATTTCAGTTTTTAGAAATGGAGTTTTGGAATTATGAGAAACAACAAGAAATGCCTGCAGAACAAGAAGATTGCGACAAAGAAGAAGCTATCTTTAATGAACAAGTAATCTTAGATGGGGGGGGAAAAGGAAAGGGGGGAAAGAGAATGGAAAGTTTAAGATTGGGAAAAACAACTCCCCCCCAAAATAGAGTAAAAAATAAGTATAAAATCAGAAAGCAACAGAAGAGGGAAATGCAGGAGAGAATTAGAACTAGAGAAGGGGTAAAAGGGGGAGGGAGAAGATGAGAGGGAAAAAAGAAAGGAAAAGAAGTTATAAAGGACAGAAGCAAAATATAGAGAAACAGGGCCTATTCAAAGATAATGGGTGAAAACTTAATGGAAAAAGGGATTCTGCAAAGGTACATAAGATAGTATGGTTATATTAGAACCAGAAATAATTTTAGAAAATATGAAACAATCTATGATTAAAATGTCTGATAAAATAGCTATTGTAATTCAGTGGAATGCTTGTCAATAAATAAATGTAAGAAAAGGTATATTTAATGATTTATAAAACATATGTGAAGAGAAATAAGGGAAAATTAATTATGGAGATTATATGTGTTTTTAAGGAAGTATGATATTTAATTGAAAAGAAGTGTTAAAGATGTTATGGTTTTAATGATTATTAATGATAGAACTGAACTGGAGTGGAATGAGGGTTTATAATTACATATATTTACAATCTTTAAAAAAAAAAGGATATAGTGTGTATTATAAGAATGTGCCAAGCAGAATTTGATTGGAAGTTACGTATTATGTATTATATTGAAGGTCATAAACTTAAGGTATATATTGAAGTTTAAATAAGAGTTGAATGGATGTAATTAAAAGATATAAAGGTGTCATACTTCAATTAGTAACTACAGGGGAAAATTTGTTTAATGAGAAAAGATAATATGAAATTGAAACAGAACAGACAAAAGTATAAATATAATGATTTGAATTGAGATGAGATAATCAAAATAAAATTGAGAAAATTAAAAGAGGGGAAAAACTATATAGAAAATGTAAAATAGTATATGATATGGAATAGAATACAAAAAGGAGCATGAAATTGAGTTTTGTGTCTGTATAAAGAAGTTCAACGTGGGACCATGCTATTTTCAAAAAAGATGTTTTACTTGTATTTTGTGTGTGAAAACCCAAATAAAACTTTATTTAAAAAAAGGAACTTTATAGTGCTTACTACTCAGGACATGAGTAACTAAAAGAAAAGGCAAAAAGCAAGAAGAAAACAATGGCTGGATCGACTTTGTAAACAAGCCTTTAATATGACAATTATCCAAGTTTATATTCTAACCACAAAGGAAAGTTGGAAAAGGAAGTTGTTGAGCTTTATGGTTAAGTTACACCTGAAATCCACAGAGCATGCAAGTGAGAGGTGCTGCTCATAATTGAAGGCTGGAGTGCTAAAATAGTAGATAGTACAGACAAAAACACAATACAGCCTAGGAAACCAAAATGAAGCAAGGGACTAACACAGTCTTCAAACAAGCAAAGCAATACCTAGATACATGGACATTCCAAGATGGAATACAGCAATGGTGGGATTCAAATAATTTAACAACTGGTTTGCCCAGGATGAGGCTGGCTGTCATGGGAGGCATGGCCCAACCTGACCCTGGGTGAATCGGTTCTTAAATTAACCCCTCTGGCTGTCAAGGTGGATTCTGGGCGCTGAGCTGCGCTGCAATGGAGAAACGGGCAATAAGCAGCCAGCATGAGAGAAAGAGGACGAACAGGGAGAAGAAAGAGGGAAAGTGGCCTCCTTCCCTTGTGCCAGCTGCTCCATTGCCTGTTTCTCCATTGCAGCGCAGTGCTCAGGATCCAGTTTAATAGTGGGGTAGTGGGTAATTTAACAACCGGTTCAGTTGAACCGGTGTGAACCAGCTGAATACCACCACTGGAATACAGGTAGTCCTTGACTTAATGAGCACAAAAGGGACCAGATCTTTTGTTGCTAAGCAAGGCAGTTGCTAAATAGGCTGTGCTTGATTTTATGACTTTTTGCCATGTTTATTACTGCAGTTGTTAAGTGAATCATGGCTTCATTATGTAAACTTGGCTTCCCCCTTTGACTTTGCTTGTCAAAAGCTGCCTGGATAGGTTGCAAATGGTGATCACATGATTTCAGAATGCTGCAGCTTCCACAAACACAGGCCAGCTGCCATGTGCTCAAATTCTGATCACATTTCCATGGATATGCTGTGATAGTCATAAGTGTGGTTATGACTGGTTATAAGTCACTTTTTTCAATGCTATTGAAACTTTGAATGATCACTAAACAAATGATTGTAAAATGAGGACTACCTTTAAACAGAAATGAGATTAACTGTATTATTAGTACATAGAGACAGAACTCAATTCTAACTACAAAGATATGTTTTAAAAACTGTATTTTACAATTTCAACCTGCCCCTTTGAGCATATTAGGCACCAATGAAAAGCAATGGAAGAAATCCATGATAAACGTGCTCTGCCAATACATTTCTATACTTGGCAATGTATCCAAACTCAATCAGACTTAATGTCCTAATTAGGATGGTTTTGTTAATGATGAGATGGAGAAGGAGGGAAGCAAGTCTGAAGCATATACCACAATGGGTATTTTATTTTTCAGTATGCAGACATACTTTGTAATGAAACTTCCACAACTCCCAAATATTTTTTCCTGGAGGCAATGTAACCAATTCAGTTGTCTGAAGAATTAAGCATTGGAGCACATGTCTAAGTAGGAGTGAGAGAAATATGGGCTTCATTTGCATTTTGATGTGGTTTTACTCCATTCACATTCTAAAAACCTACATACATGCCAGGTTAAACACAATTACCATCCCTTTCCTGAATGAAGTGATGCAGTTCTTAGTTTAGAAAAAAAAAAAAAAAACCAGAATGTATCTGAGAAAAGTTTCACTTGAGTGCATATATTTTAAATGCATATATTTTGATTCAGGACAATGTCTGGCAAAGTTGCATACATTAGAAAAAAAACATATAAACATCTATATATTAGGAGAGGTATGCCAAGAATGTCTTCCTTTTTTAAAAAAAATGAAAATTAATGCACACTCGGAGCAGAACATACTTACATATGACTAGAAAATTGAGAGAGTGAACACATTTGATGGCTTTGTCCATTTCCTGTCTATAATATTAAGAACGAGAGGAAGAACATTACAGCATCCTAAATTGCAAACTTAGGGAAATACCAAAAGACCTGTGCAAACATTGGCCTATATTCATACAATGGACATGATTCTATATTAGGGTGTGTCTATCCATTTAATTCCTAACTCTGGGGTCCTTAATTATTCACCTACTTTTATCAAAGAAAGAATTTATTATTTATTTAGCATATAATGAGAATCCCAAAAGTGCTTTTTCAAGAGGCAACTGAAGAAGCTGAAGAAGCTTCTAGGATATCTTCAAAGAAAAACCAGAAAGTCCAGTTGTCTCTTGAAAAAGCATATTTGGGACAACCATGACCAGGATGATTGAAAATCTCCATAGATATATGATGAGAATATGACAGAAGAAAAGTCCATATATTCAACCTTATTTCCAACTTCTTTTCCAAAATGCCAGAAGGCAAGTCAAGAAACAATGTGTGGAAACTAATCAAGGAGAAAAGCAAACTGGAATTAAGAAGAAACTTCCTATCAGTGAGGACAATTAACCAGTGGAACAGCTTGCTGTCAGAAGTTGTGGGTGCTTCATCATTGGAGGTTTTTAAGAAAAGACTGAACAGCTAAATTGTCTGAAATGATATAGGGTCTCCTGCTTGAGTAGGGGGCTGGACTAGAAGAAATTCAAGGTTCCTTCCAGCTCTACTTTGATTATTTTTCTCAAACAGTCCATGTGATTATATACAAAACTTCTATAGGATGATGTCAGTGGTTTCCTAACTGGATCTCCAATTCAGCTATCTAGCAATCATCTCTGGCATTGCTTTGTGCAGGTCTTATAGAGCCCCAGAGAATGCACATTGTGGGAAATCTGTTAAATAGTTTGCATATCAGCACCACAATCACAACAAGGGGAATCTCTACAAGGAAGGAATGAAGGAACAAGATACATTTAACCTTGAACAAATTCAACTGAAAAAAAGAATATCATATCTGTTAGGGATATACACCCTAGCAGAACGTGCAATGGCAGTCTAGCAGACAGGCAGATATGTGTGAGATAAAAACGTTGTTGTAGCTTACACTCAGTAAGACAGATACACTGTGCAAGTTAAATAGTTTTTATTCCAGCAAGAGTTATAGCATAGTCAAAACAGTCCATATATCATACACTAAGTTCAGTCCATCCGGGGGTTATTCAGTTTGCAAAGTCCAGTGTCGAAAAAGAGGTCAGTAAACTTACAATCAATCAGTCCTGTGATATATCTCTTTTGCAGTCAGAGATATGAAGAAAATCAAACCTCCTTTCTTCTTCTCAGCAAACACACAGTTTATCACCATCAATCCTTCATTGTCAGCATTCCAGTAAAAGCCGAGGCAAACAGTGAGCTCTCTTGCTCCCTCTTATGGTGATTTTACAACCGCACCCAAAAACTTGGTTTACAGTTTAAAGTGATACATACACTTAAACTCACTAACATAGTTTATATATTATTCTACCCAAACTAAGTTAGGTAACCAATGTTATCCCTAACAATATCATAGTTAAACTACCTGAAATAAGTCACACAGAAGAAGCCAATGAACATTATACAATATAGGACATAAAAATTAGCTTTTGGAAGATGGAGTCCAATTAAATATTAGGGGGAAAAGTTCCTAATTATAAGACTGTCTCCAGGTTAAAACTTCTCCTATGAGATGTCTGGTTCCCATTCCCTGGAGGGAGTAGAGAATAGGCATTTTTAGTAATTTTCAGATTTGAATTCTTTTACTCTAAGAGGTTAGTCTCAACATTCTAAAAGGTAAAAATAGTTTTCCCGATTTTATGAAATTTTTACAGGGATCATTTTGAAGGGGTAGTGCAGTGCAGAGATAACTGAGATCCATGTAAAACAATTCTGTGATGTCGATCAATTTGAGCTCTATGTGGGACACCATCAATATATTTAGGGACCCTTTAAGATTTTTATGGGCCAAAAGAGCTTTAATCAACATGGAACACAATGCAACATGTGCCTTTCAGTATGTGTTGCCTATTCTGTACATTTTGTACACCGACTACAATTGGAATATCTGTGGAGATGTAAAAGTAGTGGCTCTTTTGCTTGGAATGCAGTTTGGATCTACCAAGAAGTGTTGTTACACATGCAAATTTAACGGTCCTGCAGGAGAATTGCATTATATTAAAAAAGAAATGGTCACCCTAAAAGAATACGGTTCTAAGACAGCAAAATGTGGCACATGAATCATTTGTTTCCCTGACAAAGATATTTTTTCCTCCACTTAAAACTCCAACAGATGAAAAATTTTGGGAAAGTGATGAAAAGGGAAGGTAAACGTTTTTGTTATTTGAGGGAGATGTTTCCAGAAATAACTGATTCTAAAATTAAGGAAGACACTTTTGTTATTCCATGAATCAGATAGGTCATCAATGGTTTGAAGATCTGTTAGTCAGGCCAGCAAAAATTTCTGAGAAAGCATTCAACGATGTTTAGAATTTTCTTGGCAACAATAGAGCACCAAACAATATTCAGCTGGTTGAAAAAATCCTTTCAGCAGGGCTGTCAGACCCCTGGCTCATGGACCGGATGCATCACGTGCTGACCATGCCCACACCTGGTTTACCGAAGGAGGAAAAAGTCCTGATACATCACGTGATGATGTGAGTTTGACACCCCTGCCTTACAGCATACAAGACCATGAAGTACAACATGTCACTGAAGAGACATTTTCTACATTCACACTTGGATTTCACCAGGACATTGACACAATGGAAAAATGATTTCTGGGCAAGTAGAATCCATCAACACTGGCTACCTGTTGTTAGACCCTGCAGCTAGATACATTGGACACTGAGTACTGAGTTGCTGAGAAAATCAGCAATACCTTTAATCCTGTAGAACTCATGCAGATGTCAAAAACATTATGCAATTACATACATTATAGTCATTAAAAGTTAATTTCATGTTACTCAAGACTCCTACATGATACAGTCATTCTAAAATTATATTTCTGTTCTATTTGGAGAGTTCTATCATATTCCACAAATGTTTTTCAGGAAGCAAAACCTTTGAGAAGAAAATGCTGTCCAGTGTCACTAACATTGCTTGATCTGTTTTGTAATCCCATTTAAGCACATATCCTTAACATCACAATTACAGGACAATGTGCACATTGTTAAGCATATGTATCAGAGGTGGGATGCTACCAGTTCTGCCCAGCTCTATAGAACTGGTAGCTCTGAAGAGCAGCAGATACCGAACCGGTTCTGTATTTGCTGCTGTTTGGCTCACCTGCCTGTCCGGGCTCTTACCTGTCCTTTATTTCCTGCTTTTTCAACCTCAGCTGCTTTGCACAGTATAGCTGAGGTTGAAAAAGCAGGAAAAAAGTGGCTTTTCAAATGCTGCGCACCTGTGCGCAGCACTTTTCAGCTGTCTGGGTGGCACAGTTTAACGCTTTTTACACACGCACACAGCATGCGCGCACAAAACGTAGTCACCGAACCGGTAGTAAACCAGTTGAATCCCACCCGTGATGTGTATGTGACCAAAATATTGACAATATTCTAGAGGAAATATTTTTTTTATTTAACTATCACTACTTCTTGAGATATGAAGGAACTTATCAGAAGCCAGCTAATGTACTGCCATCCCCCAGAGTTAAAAGCAGAACTGAATTACATTAAAAAGCCTACATCACTGCAGCAGCTCATTTAATAACAAGCCCAGGTATTTTAAAATCAAACCAGTACTGGAAAAGGGTAAAGATGTTATTGGTTTTGTTCCCTCTGATTGCAGCAGAGGACAAAAATGAGCAGAGGGTGAAGCTGCAGTGAAGATTTAATGAGCCATAATATGACAGATAAGGTAGAAATGGGATGCATTGCTTTCAAGGATCATCAAAGGCCCAATCAAGCCTATTAGAACATTTTGAAGGATGGCTTCTCCCTCCTTTTCCTCTTGTGATCTTTGGAGTTAAGTTAAACCAGCTAAAGAAAGATAAAGCATTCATAATTTGCATCCAAAGAACAAAAAATTGGTGCTAAATTCCCATTGAAGGAATGGATTTCACTATAAGAGGCTGATATCCATCACCCTTAATTATAAATACACTTGTCTAACTTCAGTAATGAACATATTCTTTGTCTAGTCCATCTTGTTAGTCCAGATTTTGGGTTGGCCTCCAACTTCCAAGAATGATTCATCCAATAAGCTTGTTATTTGCTTATTGGAGGCAGAGGAAAGAAAGTGGCATTCCAGAATGTATACTTTTCATGATAAAGTAAGGTAGACACTTGTAGAATATAGGTCATTTCAAGTTTATACAGGTGGCTTGAAGACCACAATTGAATCCAAAATTTCCATTGCTATGCAAGACTGGTTAAGTGAGTTTTGCCCCATTTTACAACCTTTCTTGCCACAATCATTAAGTGAATCACTGCAGTTGTTCTATTAGCAACATGGCTAATAAGTCATTGACATTCCCCATTGACTTTGCTCATCAGGAGGTTGCAACTGGTGATCACATGACCCCGGGACACTGTAACCATCATAAGCACGAATCAGTTGCCAAGCTTTTAATCATATGACTATGTGGATGCTGCAATGGTTGTCAGTGTGAAAAATGGTCATAAGTCCCTTTTTTCAGTTGTAACTTTGAACAGTCACTAGATGAACTGTTGTGACTACCTGTATAACCAGAAACACCGCAAGTAGATTCGGGATATGTCAGGAAGCTATGACTAACATTAATCTGGAGTCAGGTTTTGCGAAGGTGAGCCCAAATCAAAATTCAAGTCTTGGCATATGTATCCATGCAGATTTTTCAGTGTTTTCAATTCAAAGGCAAAACTATGTTTAGAGCATCAGGTATTGCTTGGATACCACCTGTCTCTAGCTCATTAAATGAAATGCATCATTTCCCAATATCATGCTGTAGCTGCTGTGAGCAAGATCCTGGGAAGAAAGAAAGCTGCCTTAAGGAGCTGCAGACAGATGTTACTTGCATATCCCTGGGTGTTCTGAAGCACCTTACAGCCTTCGATTATCTCACATGATCTGTCTATCTATCACCCAGTTGTTCAGCCTGACAAAAGGAATATGATCAAAGCAAGAGGGATTGTTCATGTAGAGATGGATTTCTTTATAGCACATTGTGGCACTACACACAAGTTTGAATCATCGTATTGAATGTATATTATTCAGGAGATCCATTTCTTTCCATTGATGAAGGCAAGATACACACCCCCAATTTGGCAAATGGGTTCAGCAGTGTAATAGAAGTGAATGCTTCTTGTGGAAAATCTTAAATTGGAATTTGATTGCCATCCTCCATAAAAATGTTTTTTTGTGTGTGCAGATGACACATTTTGAAAGTTTAGAGAATGAAATCATTTCCAAGAAAGATAAACTGCAGCTAAATGCTTCTCAGGTCTTATCACAAATGTTTTCAAATGCCTGCAAGCATTTTGGCAGGATAGACCTTCAAGATATAACCTTGTATTGATTGATAGCATTTATATCCCAATCCTCTTCTAAGAGCTCAAGGCTACAGACAAGATTCTTCTTTTTATTACTATAACAACAATCATGTGGTTTGAACTGAGAAGGAATGATAGGTCCAAAGCAAACCAGTGTGCTCCATGACTGAGTTGGGAATTTGAACCAGAGTTTCACAGAATCCAGTTAACATCAGGGGTGGGATGCTACCGGTTCTGCCCAGCTCTATAGAACCGGTAGCTCTGAAGAGCAGCAGACACAGAACCGGTTCTGTGTCTGCTGCTGTTTGGCTCACCCGCCCTCCCAGGCTATTAACTGTCCTTTATTTCCTGCTTTTTCAACCTCAGCTGCTTTGCACGTCACAGCTGAGGTTGAAAAAGCAGCAAAAAAGCGGTTTTTCAAATGCTGCGCACCTGCGCAGAGTGCTTATCAGCTGTCTGGGCAGCACAGCTGATCATGTATTACACATACACGCGCTATGCATGTCTGGTACGCATGTGCACAAAGTGCACATGCATGCGCAAAATGTAATTACTGAACCAGTAGTAACACTGGTTGAATCCCACCCCTGGTTAACATCTTAACCAATGCAAATGTTAAAGCCAGGGACAATTTACTGCTACTTAAGATGTTAAGAGGGTTTCAAGTCAGGCCTGTTTGCTTAGAGATATTAAAATGGTTTACCTCTTTCTTTAAATTGCCTTCATGTTTCCTAAACCTAAAATTCTTTGAAGTCTCCCTGACAGGGTCTATGACAATTTGCCACACTCAACTGACCATGGTCAACTATCATGGTCAACTGTCCACAGGACAAATCACCATGGCCAACTCACCACGGAACAACTCACTGTGAGTAACACTCATATTAAAGAAATGGTGGAATAGAATCATTAAAGAATGGATGCAAAAGGAAGGAAATGTGAATGACAAAAAAAATTTTTTTTAATGGGACAACTTGGCATGACGCTATGACCAATTATTAAATATTCGTGCAGTGAGTTGGCCTGTGGCAAGTTGCTCATAGCAAGTTGTCCCACAGTGAATTGGCCATGGTGAGTTGGTAATGGTGAGTTGGCTGCAATGAGTTGGTCGTAGTGTCATGGCGAATTGTCCCATTCCACCCTGACATGCTGAACTCATCAACTTTCAAGTGTATGTATGTTTAGCAATATCTTTATTAGGACAACAGTCAAGTACACATGTTTATACTTCCAAGAATGATTCATCCAGTAAATTTGTTAAATATTTGGAGGCAGAGGGAAGATAGTGGCAGTCCAGAATGTACACTTTTCATGGTAAGGTAAAGTAGAGGCTTTGTAGAATATAGGTCATTTCAAGCTTTATATAAATAGCTTGAAGACCACAATCGAATCCAAAATTTCTGCTGCTAAACAAGACAGTTTTTAAGTGAGTTCTGCCTCATTTTACAACCTGTCTTGCCATAGTTGTTAAGTGAATCACTGTATTTTTAAAGTTAGTAACACAGTTGTTAGATAAATCTGGCTTCACCATTGACTTTGCTTGTCAAAAAGTCGCAAAAAGAGAATATTAGGTAATGCCTATCCTGTAGTAATGGCTGCTTTACTTCTCAATCTTTTCTCTTAGCTTCTACTCTGCTCATACAGATGATGGATGATAATAATTCAGCATCATTTTAAAGTAGTGATTTTTATTCAGTAAATATGAGGGTTAAAACTGTTAATGATTAAATGCAAATAATGTAACAGGGTGGCAACCTTTATTCCTCATAAGAGTATTTAAGAAGCCACAAGAGATGCCAAACTCAGATCTGGAATACTGATAATTCTACATATGATTTAGAGGCAACGTGGAACTCACTATTATTCCTTGAGTGCTAACATGGATGGATTGCCATTATTTAGATACGAAGGCCTCTTTTCTTCATTATTTATATGAGTCAAAGGCCAGTGGAACAGGCTGTCAAAGGCAATTGTGTAGTTGTCATCATCAGAGATAGGAAGTCTGAACATGAAGATACTTTTGATGGAATCTAGTTCAGGTAATTTAAATACATTCTGCCTTAATAGTGGATGAACCAAAGGATGCTCTTCAGAATTCAAATAAATTAAAAAGAGAACATTTACATCAAAAACAAACTATTAAACCTGCTTTTTCCTAGATTTTAGGAAGATGGTGATTTCCTTCTCCAACTACTTCTTTATCATCAGTTATTTCTTAAAAAGAAAGAAGAAATAACTATAACCTTTTCAAAAGACTTTTGTCATGGAGGGTAGAGCTTTCCTCCCTCCCTCCCTCCATCCTTCCTTCCCCAAGTTAATATATATCTGAATAGTTCAGTGGTGGTATTCAGCAGGTTCTGACTAGTTCTGGAGAACCGGTAGCAGGAATTTTGAGTAGTGCAGAGAACCGGCAAATACCACCTCTGACTGGAGATTTTACAGTACCCTTCCCCTGCCACACCCACCAAGTCACGCCCACAGAACCGGTAGTAAAAAAAATTGAATCCCACTACTGGAACAGTTTATGCAAATATATTAGTTATCTATAGCTTTTCTCTTTGATAAGGACATCCTTTGTGCATAGAAAAATATTAAGCTAAACTAACCTTCATAACACCCAACTGTTCAGTATCAACTTAAGCAATCAAAAATTTAAAAAGTTACAATATCACAGGCTCATTTACATAAATCCAATTTCAAAAAAATATAACTCCAATTTCAAAATCAAAGCTACCATGCCTTCCTGGAAAGATCTGGGAAGGTACTTAAACGTGGTAGGAGGTCCAGAAAGCTTTGTTATCTTCTAGTGGTCATTGATTTTTTTTCCAATTCAATGATGGCAACTCCACCAACAACAATTACGTTTATTACAATCAGGGTACAAGGACAGGGTGATGTTCTGACCCAGGCTTCACCAAATGTAATTAAACACAAACTTGTTTTAAAAGCAAAACCTATTTTAATGTCATGATGGGAATTACTTTCATTCACAGCCAGAACTAAACTTAAACAGTTCCCCAAGATAAGCACCTGCCTGTCAGTGCTGTGGAATGCTGCCAAAACCAGAAGTATCCAAATTAATTATAACAGAAACCAACTGAAGTACCAGAAAAAATTGACCAGAATACACAGAGCTTCAGAGGGGACTCGGAATCTATTGAACTGCTTTGCTTCTTGCAAAGCTTTTGTTATTGTCTTTTATCCCTTATGGAAGGGGCAATCACATCTCAGCCTTACTCCCAAGACACCCCTTCTGCTTCAGCTGCTCTCGCCTTTTAGTAGCTCTGCGCACACGCACACGCACACTGAGAACCGGCTCCCCCAGGTCCTCTGCTTCGCTGCTGCCAGACTCCAAAGGCTCCGAAGGCAGTACCCCACTCCTAGATGGTCCTGGCCCCATCCCTGCATCAGACGCAGGACCCTCTTCCAAGTCCTCTCCAGACTCCCTGACTAGTTCCCTTTCTTCCTCACTGTTGGATACTGCTGCCGTCTGCACCGACTGCTGGCGAACCACAACAGGTGACAAGATAAGATAGCAAGTTGATATTTCCCTATCCAAATCTTTAGATACCTAGGTTCCTGCCTTTTTTATACTACTATGTTTATGCTTCATTTTCCTTATGTGCAAACCAAAGTTCCAAAATTTTACATCTCCTTGATTAAGACTGAATGAGAATCATAAGGAGACGGATTATAAAATGGCTTGAGGAGGTCACAGTATCCTCTCCCTGTGTTCAGTTGATTTTTTGAATTGAGAATCTCTTACTTCCTCATCTACTATTTATTAAGCAAGGTCTATTAGAACCTGCTCAAAGTTGTCCATTTAGCACCTTGCTACAGGTTTTATTTTACATCTGCAGTAGAATTAGTGAATCATAATTATGTGCTTTCATATGAATTATTCATCTTTTAAAAAGGGCTATGTACAGCAAAAGTAGGTGATAATGTGATAATAGTTTTTCCATAGTTGAGGTAATGCATCTGCCCATTATTTGCAACATGAACAGTGACAAGGCCCATTAATTATGTCATAAAAACAGCTCTGGGCTCAGACCTTAATGAATGCCATGCCAGTAATGATAGGGCACACCATATCTTAGGCTCCACATTTTAATAATGTAAAATTGGTAAAATCAAAGACAATTTTACCTGTCTCACCACTCTCTTGTTATCTCTGTAACACTTCTTGTCCCTTTCATTAGTAACAAAAAAGGTACATGAATATAAATTGCAGGTAAATTACTTTGTTTTTAAGGTCAACATTTTAAATTCAGTATAGTAGTACCTTTAGCCTATGCAAGCATTAGCCTTGATATGAGTAGGCCCTAACAATGGAAGGACTTCCATATCCTGTTGTTTGTATTGAATAAGAGGCATATATTCTGAAGTTTTGCCTGCAGTTTTGTACTTCTCAAAATCTGTTTGGAACCATTTTTTAATTTATTAATCTTGTTGCTTTTTTGTACTTTTTCTAATTTGCCTAAATCCTTCTTAAAATATTACAGCAAGAAATGGATACAGATAACAGCATTAATTATCAATATAACAGAGTTGCAGGCACTTAGGAGGTTTTCTGGTCCAACCACTTGCACAAGCAGGAGACCCAATACCATTCCAGACAAGTGGCTGTCCAGTCTCCTCGTAAAAGACTCCAGTGATGGAGCACCCACAACTTCTGAAGGTAAGATGTTCCCTTGATTAATTGTTCTCACTGTTAAGAAGTTCCTCCTTAGTTTTAGGTTGCTTCTCTTGTTGATTAGCTTCCATCCATTGTTTCTTGTTTTGCCTTCAGGTGCTTTGGAAAATAGGTTCACCCTCTCATTTTTGTGGCAGCCCCCCAAATATTGGAACACTGTTATGTCACCCCTAGTCCTTCTTGACACTACACTGGACAAACCCAGTTCCTGCAACCATCCTGCAACAACCATGTTGTTTCAATGCTGTAAGCAAAGCTGGAGTGTCCTTTCCATTGCACGAGGCCTGGGTAATTTAATATGGAGGATAAACTGTTACCCAAGCAGCAGATTCCCCCCCTCCACATCACTGAAATAGTCTAATGGAATGGCAGAGCCAATGACTCAACTAATATCATAGGGCTATTACTGTTATGAGAAAAAAATAATGGGGGATAATATGTTTTCTGCCTTGGGCGCCTGAATAAATGGTAAGATAAATATCTAACAGACAAACAGACAGAAATTATTTTTTTTAATTATGAATATGTACAATGTGAATGATTGAGGGAAAAAGAAGTGGGTGGCAGAGAATGAGGTGGCTGGATGGGGTCACGAAGCAATCAGTGTGAGCTTAAATGGACTCCGAGAGATGGTAGAGGACAGGAAGGCCTGGAGGAATTATGTCCATGAGGTCGCACTGGGTCAGACACGACTTCAGGACTAACAACAACATGTACAATGTGCTTTATATTTATACTTATTCGCTTTGAATCACTGTGAACACCATAGGTTCAGTCTTCCAGGATTATGATCTGTTTATGGAGTAGACTGACTATCATACCCTTGTTAGAGTCAGACTCTGAGGGAGAGGAGGAACAGCTGAGAGGGAGTGGAGGTGTGGCTCTGGAGGTTGTGGAGGAGGCTGGGGAAGGGCAGAGGCTGGCTGGGCAGTCAGAGGAAGAACCAGGCCCACCCCCTCTTCATCCTAAGACACGCATGGAAGAATGGAGAAGGAAACAACTTGGCTTATGAGAGAGGAAGTGGCCATGATCCCCTCATTGGTTGCAGCTGGGGAGAATAGTATATGAGAGATGGTTAAAACACAGCGTTGCCAGAAGCAAAGTGTGTGTTATTTTGGGCTGAAGTTATCTTGGTTGGCATCCTTCCAACAGACTGTGCCTTGTTATCTCCTTGAAGTTGGTAATTACTTATCCTGGTCTGTTGTGGAAATTCCTTCATTGTAGTTTGTTTTAGTTTTTTATTTCACTTCTATCTGCTCATTAAGTTCGGACTGTATTGCTTTCTTTTGAAGACTATTGTTGAATAAGTTTTATCCCCAACTGAGAATTATTGAACAGTGGGGCCAAGTTGGATGCATTAAAGGACATTTATGTACGTTTTGGATTTTGTTATATTTGTATTACACTCCAGGTCATCACACTGGCTTGGCCTATCCTTCATTGTTTAATGGGACTTGGTGTGGTGAAATAAATGCTGCTGAGGTCATGTTCATGTGCCGATTTCCCCAAACAACAGTTGCAAAGCTACTACTTCAGTCAATGATAAGAAGAGTGGGTAGCTGAACAGTTTGCAATTCTTTTTTATTAATATATTGCTTTGGAATGATTTTCTAGATTGAATGGAATGAGGCTTCTATTTTATTCTTAGCTCCCTCAAATTACACTGGGTTATGCAAGATAACTGAGAGAGGTAAGGAATCTTAATGACGATGGGAGAATGGAAAATGATTGAAATGATATTAGGGAACTCAGACATTCATTAAATGTTGAGCAACAGAAGCTAAAGCAGCAGGGACAAAATAATCCAGGACATAGATATTGATCGTTGGGAGAAACATGGAGATCAATACTGTTATAAAAAAAGATTTTTTTATGTGAAAATGCATAGTTAGCCAGATATGGTTTGTAACAGAGCCCCAATGTGAAGACTTCAGATCTGAAACAACTGTATAGCAGGGATAAACTTCAGCTACTTTTTAAAACTTTCTCTGTGAATGGATGAATGTGAAATTTGCACTGATGATCTGGCTCTATTTTTACTGTTTCCCAAAGCAAGTTTTTGTGCCCAACCCAGCTCTCCTGAAACGAACAAACTTATCCAAAACCACCATGTAGTAGTTAAAATTCTAGCCAGTTCCAATTGTGTTTTCAGTTTTCCCCATTGATTTGTGTTGTTTTAAATACAACAATGTGCTCAACTAATCAACATTATGTGGGTTCAGAAATTTGTCAATAGAACTAAGGTTTCTTGGGCAAACAAACAGAATATACCGTATACTGTATGTCTATGTGTAAAATTCAGAGTGAAAAGCATAAAGTTTTTGCATTGTTTTGGAAAGCCAGTTTGGTCTAGTAGTTAAGGCTGTAATCTAGAGACAGGAGACTGTGAGTTCTAATCTTCTTTTAGGCATGAAAACTGGTTGGATGACTTGGGCCACTCTTGCCTCAATTTAACTTACTGGGTTGTTGTTGTGGGAAAAATAGAAGGAGGAACGAGAATTAAGTATGTTTTCTACCTCGAGTTACTTATAAAGTAATAAAGATGGGATTAAAATAGAATAAACAAATAATTTGAAACGATGTGGAAGTTTTCTTAATTCTTGCCTAAGTAACCCTTTCTGACAGTGAGAACAATCAACCAATGGAACAGCTTGCCCTTGGAAGTTGTGGGAGCACTATCACTTGAGACTTTCAAGAAGAGATTGGACTGCCATTTATCAGAAATGGTGTAGGGTCTCCCGCTTGGGTGGCAGGTTGGACTAGATGACCTACAAGGTTCCTTCCAACTCTGATTAGCTGTTATCTGTTCTAAAAAAATAACTGATAATAGCTCATTCTAAAGTAGCCTTGCCCACTGGAAATTGTAATCGCAAAAGAAGTAGATTAAATTTGGAAAAGAATACAGGTAGTCCTTGGCTGACAACCAAATTGACCCCAAAATTTATGTTGTTAAGTGAGACATTTTTAAAGTAAGCTTTGCCCCATTTTATGACCTTTCCAGTCCCAGTTGTTAAGTGAATCATTGCAGTTGTTAAATCAGTAACACAGTTGTTAAGTGAATCTGGCTTCCCCATTGACTTTGCTTGTCAGAAGGTCACAAAAGCTGTTCACAAGACCCCAGGTCCACAACAATGGTCATAAATATGAACCGGTTGCCAAGCATCCAAATTACGATCATGTGGCCATGGGGAGGCTGCAATGGTTGTAAATGTGAAAAATGGTCATAATTCACTTTTTTAGTGCCTTTGTAACTTCGATCAGTCACTAAATGAATTGTTGTAAGTGGAGAACTACCAGTTTATCCAATTTGGTAAAATCCATACAGTAGGATTTCATACCAGATAGCACCACAAATTTACTCTAGTCTAGATCATGGGTGAGTTACATCTTATCTCCATATATTTAGGACCACAATTCCTCCAATTTCTTGACGATGGATGGGACTTATAGAAGATAAGGTAAAAACATTTAGAAGATACCTGATTTCTTATCTTTTTTTCAACTACTGTTAATATGGCAGATTGCAAAATTACTAATGGACATTTGTTGAGTAATATAACTGTGCATTCTCCTTGTATTAATAAGACTTCATAGATTAAATTTAATTAAACCACTGAGAAGAAATTGTTAATATCTAGAAAACATCCCATTTTACCTTAATAGCAGGTTCTTATCACTTATAACAGCTATATCATATGATACCAAGATTTATTCAAGGATTAATATGACACATACAACTTAATACTCCTTGACCTATATATGACAGATTTAGGCATGTATATGTAACGTTAATCCATGGGATAATATGATAATAAAAAATTCTGCTATATGATTTAAAATGAATGAAACCAATATTATATCAAGATTACAAAAATACAAACAAGCCGACAGAAAACAAGATATAACTCCCCTCTTTGCTGCCGACTAGTGGTCAGCTAGAGTTTTTACAGCTGAATTCAGGTAGCCTTTCAATATCAGATTCAAGCTCTGATTGTTTTTGTTTTGATTATATGATAAATATTTGTAAACATAACTGAGAATACAAGTCCGGTTGTCTTTAAAAGTGCCAAATTAGATTCTTTTAGTACATTAAGCTTAATTGGCTTATTGTAATGGAATGTGTGAATGACCTTGGGGAAAGAAGGAAAGATATGCAGCCTAGGAAACAATCAGACAAGAAAAGCAGAAGCTCCCAATGGCTTAATTTTCAAAGAAGGAAACTTAAGAAGGACCTGCCCTAATGGATCAAGCTGTTAAAATTGGTAACAGGAAGTTTGTGCTTTCAGATTTTCAAGATTCTGTTAATATAGCTTTACAATAAAATAGTACTAGTTCACCTAGTGATGCTTCCTGTCTGGTTTACCATATTTATTCATGGCATTTGAATGCTTTAGCATATTGTATCAGTCCAGCAATGATTTTATGCATGGTATGTTATGTGAATAACATACCCCCCCCCTTGCTAAACCAGGCATGGGCGTGGCCAATGTGTGATGCATCCAGCCTGTGGGCCGGGAGTTTGACAGCCGTGCTCTAGAAGTATTTATCTGTAATAGGGACTGCATTATATTTTTTAGGCTTTCCAGAAAGCAAAAATATCCTATTGTTATTTCAACCTAAAGTATTGAAAGTTCTGATTGTTATTGTTCTTTTTGGAACCACAATTGGAAAGAAGAAATAATTACTAAATCAGAGACAGACCAAGATGGTTAAGCATTTATATCTGTCCAATTACTAGGAGTTGAACTCACTTGATGGCCTCTGACTCTCTCATCACCATCAAAATGTTCAACACTTTTGAAAGTTTTGGGGGAAAAAAACTTACTTGAAATATGTCTGGTAACTACTTCCCACTGTTTAAGAAAGATGGGCTTTAAAAGCTTCCTTTCCTTTTTACAAAGCTTAAGCATATCTACTTTCTTGATCATATCTTGATCATATTCATCATATCTTTTTTTTTTAAAAATGCATTGGTTTTTAAAACGAACATAAACAAACAAAACATAAAAACATCAAGTCATCTTCCATATATATATACATACAGTGTGTCGGTTGGTTTACAAATTGTTTTGTGCTTCCATTTCGTAGTCTTCAATTACAATTACATTGTATATATTCTCATATTTTCAATCAATATTAAATACATTAATATCATTATTAATCAATCATTTGACTATACTTTTATTCATTCATGTTTTACGAAATAATCATATTTTACTTAATTTGTTTTATGACAGTTCATATTATCATCTCAAATCTATCCTACAATCATTTTGTAGATATAATAAGAAAAGAATACATCTTTATGTATTTATTATTTTCTAAGAATCTACATATTTCTTTACTATGTTTTATTGTCTAACCATTGATAGACTAGATCCCAAATTTTATAAAATTGTTTATCATCTTGTTCTCTGATTTCAAATATCAATCTACTCATTTCAGCACATTCCAATATTTTCTTAGTGGTTTCCTCCTTGATGGTATTTTCTCATTTTTCCAGTTTTTAGCAAATACAATCCTAGCCGCTGTTAATACATTTACAATCAGGTATTTCAATTCTTTACTATATATTTCAGGTAAAATTCCCAATAAAAATATCTCTGGTTTCAAATCTATATGCTTTTTTGTCATTTTTTCCAACCACTTGTGAATTTTAGTCCAATATTTTTTAGCACCCGCACATGTCCACCACATATGGTAATAGGAGCCAGGTATCTGATGACATTTTCAACATTTTTCAGATTTGTTCTTGAACATTCTTGCTATTCTTGTCCGGGAAAAATTCCACCTTTAAAACATCTTATACAAATTTTCTTTATATGCTGTTGACATTGTCGTTTTATAATTTTGAGACCACAATTTTTGCCATTTCTCTAGATCAATCCCATATCCAAAATTCTTTCCCCAAGCAATCATAGTTTCTTTAACTTGTTCTTCTTCTAGTTTAATTCCTAATAAATATCCATACAATTTTTAATCACCTTTTCATCAGTACCTGTCAAAATCTTATCTAAATCAGTCAGTTTATCATAGAAACCTTCTGTTTTAGAGTCTTTATCATACCTTGAATGTATTTGCGTATATGAAAACCAATTCATCTTTATACCTTGTTCCTCTAATTTTTGTATAAAGTTCACCCTTTTCATTCAATATTTCACCATATCTAACTGTTTGTTCCTTTTTGTATATTATAGGATAAGAAAATGCTTCAATAGTCGATAACCAGACTGGAATTTTCAAATAACATTGTCTTCTCCCAGTTTAACCACAGAGACTCCCGTATATAATGTCTTCTAAAATACCCCTGTGTTTTAGTTCCTTTATACCATAGGAAGGCATGCCACCCCAACAACAGATCATGTCCTTCTAATGTCAACAATCTAGTATTTCTTAATGTCATCCATTCCTTAACCCACATCAAATTTGTAGCTTGGTAATACAACTCCCAATTAGGCAAACCAAATTCTCCTCTTATTCTAGCATCTTGCAAAAGTTTTAACTTTATTCTCGCTTTCTTACTTTGCCATATATATTTCAACACAATTTTATTTAAATCTTCAAAGTAGTCTTTTCCAAGCCTAATTGGAATTGTTTGAAACAAATATAAAATTCTGGGTAATATATTTATCTTGATTGTTGATATTCTCCCTATTAATGACAGTTCTGAGCTATGCAGAAGACGCCAAGCCAATCTTATCAAAATCTATTTTTAAATGGAAACAAGCAGAATTTCTTTAATGGTGAGAAATTTGAATGGATTACAGCAGTGATCCCCAACCTTTCTTATGGCGCGGCCCGGTACCGGCATTAGCTGGGCGCCGCCATCTTTTTGATGAAAAAGTGCTTCCGGTGACCTCACTGGAAGCACTTTTTCATCAAAAAGATGGTGGCACCAGCGCTTCGTGAGCTTTTCCGGGTAGAAATGGCTTTCTACCCGGAAAAGCTCACCGAGCGCTAAGCGCCGCCATCTTTTTGATGAAAAGTGCTTCCGGTGAGCTTTCTACCCGGAAAAGCTCACCGGAAGCACTTTTTCATCAAAAAAAGATGGCGGCGCCCAGCAAACCAGTGGCCCAGTAGGACTTGTTCCACGGACCGGTATCGGTCCGCGGACCAGTGGTTGGGGACCCCTGGATTACAGGACAGAGACTAGTTTTATTTAAAAATGTTGAAAAATAATTTTTGCTAGATTGAAACACATCACTTTTTCAAGGAGAAAAAAAGATATGTGCTAGGTTTGCCAGAGAAACTAAGCAACCAAGCCAGATATGACCTAGAAACAAAAAAAGTTTCCTTCGGCAGTGACATTTATAACTTATAAATAGAGCTTGATAATTTTTTCTGGAAAGTTATGATTCACTCTAGTGATTCCTTACTCAAATGCTCTGCAGTGGATGATAAAATATCAGAGTTGTACTTTTGATTTGGAAGGCCAGTTGCATAAATAATTTTAATTGAATCCTATGTTAAGTGTGTTACATTTCATTGTGTGTATTATATATGCATATAATTCACATACCCACTCCAAATGCTCTCTCTTAGTCTCATTAACTGTTAAGTCTGAAACTATCATTTATTTCCAGATCACTAACAACATATGTAACAATCTTTCCCTCTCCCCTCTTCTATCTCTAGGGACTATTTTTATTTCTAAGTCCGTGTTCCAGTCATACACATTTAACACAGTACTTGAATTTGGTGAAACTGTTTCTTGTCTGATAGAAAAGCAACCAATTTGTTCTCCATTAATCAAAATAACTCAGGCTCAAATTATTCTACTTCAGACATTTTATTTGAAGAGCCAGCCCTTTTGAGAAGAAGCTAATGCTAGGGGAAAGTGAAAGGAAAGTGAAGAAGAGGACAACCAGTAACAAGTTGGACAAGCTCAATTACAATGGTGATGTGTGTGGTGCTCGAAAATCTGAGGGACCAAGTGAGGGACAGATCATCATTGAAGAAAAATGTGGTCTGGTTCTCATTCCAAGCTGGGAGAAAGACGCAGAAGAAATGAACTGAAGGCTGCTATGCAAAATGAGGTCTCCATTTATTTGGTAGCCAAAAACTACAGTGACAGCAGCATGTTTCTGGGGTGGCTGACAAAATGGGGTTGAGAGTAGGTGGGCTTTTATACATTCTTTGGGGCTTTGTGTGAATGAGATGTCTGTTCCTATGCAAGAATAAGAGTCTTTTAATATTTTAGTGGCTGTTGCCAGATTCCTATGAGATCATGTAGGGGTCATGGCTGACTCTACAGCAAAAAGGGAAATGAAAATCCTAGGTGTTTCATTTGTCTGAGCTAATCTTGTCAGTTTCAGCTCCTTGCCTGTTGTGTTGCTTGTTCAGAGTTTCTGGCTGCTTTTTGTTTACGAATAGAATGGCCCAGCTTCCTGAATGGATACAAAATATCTATTCCTAAAGACTAGCCTCTTCAGGCTTCTGCTTGAGGCTGTTTTCCTATAGCAGGAAGACTGGGGGTCCTTTCTCCTTTAAGAAGATGTTTCTCTTCTCCTTTAGGGAAATGTTCTATACTGCCTCTTTTTAATATTAAGAATAAAGAATATTTAATTCTGGCAAGGGGGGTGCTTTCCTTCATGTGTTTGCTAAGTGTTGACAATGACTTGATAAGACATCGATCATTAGTCAAATATCTAATGTATAAATGAAGCCTTGTTCTCTTTTGACTTTCTGCATTATTTTACCAATCATTCCTTTCATAAGCCCTAACCTCCCAGTCAACTCCTTGTAACAATGTTCCCATGACCCATTGTCTCTCCTAACCTTGCTTGTGCCGAGCACATATTTTAACATTTTAATATTTATTGATTTATCAGATTGAAAACAGAATCAGATTGCCTCCAGAAATTGTGGTTGCTCCAACATTGGAGTTTTTAAAGAAGAGATTGGACAATCATTTGTCTGAAAGGGTAAAGCATTTCCTGTCTGAGCAGAAGGTTGAGCTAGAAGGCTTCCAAGGTCCCTTCCAACTTTGCTATTCTGAAAAAGTCACAAGCATTTGCTTTCTCAGCCTTTGACTGAGTCTACCACGAGTTTTCCTCTTAATGGTTAAGCATTATTCTGAACTTTATAATCAATCTCTGTGAATGGCATGAATGTACAACTTGCTTGTAAATGATAGCTGAGTCCATCCACTTTGTTGCTGGTTGTATTTTTTTTTATGCATGATAGACTTGTGTACAATTAGATATGGGGATGAAGGAAGGTTTACAAATTAACATTCAGATGAAACCTGTGCATTTTTCTTTAGGATTTATGGGCCTCAGCTAGAAAAGATTTATAGATGTTTTATACATGGTGACTGCAGCAAATCAGTTACATGCACAAGGATGGAAGACTATGGAAACACCAATAATGGAGGAATGGATAGCAAAAATGGCTGAATTTGCAGAAATGAGTAAACTGACTTGTTCGATTAACAGGAGAACTACAACTACTTTTATAAAAGACTGGAGTAGATATGTTGCTAAAATGGATAACAATAAACTGCTATTTTTAGGATTTATTGATTAAAAATATTTGTTTATGGGGAATAAAGGTATGTAATGGTATGTAAATTGGACAGTGGGGTGGAGATATTAATTGCTAGGTTGACTGTAAAGAAGATCAGAATTTGCTACTTTAAATATCTTTTTTCTTGTTTTTTATTATTCATTTTTATCCTTTTATAAGCCTTTTCTATTTCTATATTTTTAAGTCTTTGTAAAATATTCTTTTAATGAACATTATTTAAAAAAACAAAAACAAAGAGAAGTAGAATAGATAATCAACATTCTCTTTGAACACCAAATGAAAGACAATGGAAACATCAGAAATTCTAGCTAGATTGTGAACCCAGCTACTTCAAAAATGTATTTTTGTTTATATCTCCATGCTATTAACTATCTGATGTTACAGAGATCATTTGTTTAGAATGTGAATGAGAAGTATTATCTCCAAAGACCTTCATACACATTCCAGACTTTTTATCCGAGACACAAACGCGATGTCTTGGACCAGTAGGGGCCAGTCTTGCTCCATAAAAGTTAAATTCCATTTTGGAAAATTCTCTAATAAGGATTTCAGAAGGAATTTAAAACAAGAGAGTTGCAGTGTTAAGAAAAAAGGGTGGCGGTTGTGTTAGTGGAGGGAGAAAAGGCAATTAATGAACTCTAAAGTTAGAACACAAAATAAAGCTCCAAAACAAGCATAAAACCAGGGTAAAACCAGAGCATAAGATTAATCACCTCTAGCTGGTTTTCACATTAATATTGTAGAAGGGACATACATTCCAGAATATGCAAAAAAAAAAAAAAGTGGTAAATGCAAGATGAAAGAAACATTAGTACTGTACATATCTGCCACTTACTAAAGTTATATCTATCTTTCTGTTATCATCACAGATGCCTTATTTTCTTTACAGCTGTGGAGTAAAAACATTGCAACCTAAGGGAAACAACTTTTCATCTGTTGAACTGCATTTTGTAAATGTGTTCTTGCCTTCTGGAGGAGTTTTCGAATTCAATACTGCATAAATGAATCTACATGTAATTGATGTAGATCAGTGAGAGGAAATAGTTGGGAGTAATATTGTACAATATTATGCAATATTGTGCAATAAAGTAATAAGGGACATGGTGGCTCAGTGGCTAAGATGCTGAGCTTGTCGATCAGAAAGGTCCGTGGTTTGGCAGTTCAAATCCCTAGCCCCGTATAATGGAGTGAGCTCCTGTTTCTTGTCCTAGCTTCTGCCAACCCAGCAGTTTGAAAGCATGTAAAAATGCAAGTAGAAAAATAGGGACCACTTTGGTGGGAAGGTAACGGTGTTCTGTGCGCCTTTGATATTTAGTTACATGACCACGGAGACATATTCAGATAGCACTGGCTCTTCAGCTTTGTAATGGAAATGAGCACTGATTAGCACATATGTGTGAGGGGAACCTTTATCTTTACCTAATATTATGCAGAATGTTTCACTCCATTAGGACTTTGTTGTTTGTAAATGATGAGATGAAGGAAAAGTCAGTATTGAAAGAGCGGGGGGGGGGGCAGAATTCTGCTCAGAAGTTGAGCAGGGAGAAGAGGTCATATATGTTGTGTAGCATTTGTCTTTCTTCTTGAAAAGAAGTTCCATGAATGACCTTTCTTCTTTCAAGATCAAGGCTGCTAGATTACACAGTGATCAGAAGACTAGGCAGATTGATTGTGAGTGAGAAAGAGAAGATGAAGGATAGAAGAAACATGCTTTAATCTTGAAAGATCTTGAAAGAAGAAAGTACAAGTACAGTACAGGGAGGGGGGGAATCTTATTTAAAAGACAGGACTCTCTATATGGATGTAGTATGTGAAATAACTATATTTTCTGTTCCTTCTATGAAACAATTAGCTGATCATGCAAAGAATCATCTAATTGTTGAGTGATACTGTAAAACCTCCAGTCAGATGTGGTAACTGCCCATTCTCCGAACTACTCAAAATTTCCGCTACCGGTTCTCCAGAACTGGTCAGAACCTGCTAAATACCACCTCTCCTTCCAACTATATAATTCCACGTTCCTTTATAGTGATTTTGTAACCTGAAAGTTCCCTCCCAAAATAAAGAGACTTCTGGTACTTTGGAAGATTGAAATGTAGTAGCACTTCATTGTATTTGCATACTTATACTTGTTTGCCATTTTCACAATTCTTAAAGGTACTTGAAAACTGAAATGCATATGAACACCAACATTTAAAGCTTTCTGTGGTCCCATAGAAAAATCTATAAGAAAAGAAACTCATATCACACACACACACACACACACACACACACACACACACACACATGCACGCACATTTCATTGTCTTGAAATTCAGAGAATTGAAGCAGCAGCTTTTTAAATACCAAAAACCTAAAGGTTCCCAATTTATAAGACATTTTAGCTTGCCTATTCCGCAGGTGAATTTAGATCACTTTTGCAGATTCTTGTTATTAAGGGATCTTCCATATTGGTAGTTCTGTTTCATAGGAAATTTACTTAGTAAACTACACTTATGGTAGGTACAAAATTATAATGAGCCAATTTTTGCCTACTATGTAGGAATGGCCTGCTTCTTTTGATGTCAAAATGAAGAACAAGGACTTGCAATAGAAAAGCATTGTGCTTTTCTTTCCTCTTTGCTGTAAAAAGAAGCCAAAAGAATGAATTCATTGCCAGTAAGAAGAGATGACTCATGGTAGCACTCTTAAAAGAACCTTAAAAAAAAGCTGAGCACAAAAGGCTTTCTGAAAATTTCCATCCAATATAAGGACAAAGACTTTGTAAAGGTGAGCCCTTCAGATTGTTCTGAGGGAAAGATAAATTCTCCAGCAATTTCTTAAGTGAAGGATTTCCTCTTAGTACCAAGAGTAATATTGCTACAAAAAATTTCTTTGGGGTGGCTTTGAGATTGAACATTGAGCATGAGAGCACTGGGAGATTATTGTGCAGGTTGATTTACCTCCGAAATTGTAATCAATGTAGATAGCCCTGGTGGTGCAGTGGTTAAGTACAGAATTGCAGGCAAACTCTGCCCATCTGGAGTTTGATCTAATGGGGCTAAAAGGTGAGTCAGCCTTCCATCCTTCTAAAAGTCAGTAAAAGGAAGACCCAGATTGTTGGGGACAATTTGCCAATAATGGCTGACATTGTAAAGTGTCCAGAGAGTGTTGTAAAGCAGTATGGGCCATGTAAAAGTCTAAATACTATTGGAAGAAATGTCCATCTGGGTTCAGTTCCAAGTGGGGAGAAAGACACTGGAAAGATGGAGCCTGTTTGGAAAGATGGTTTAATAGTTTGAGGTCATGGACAATTGAGCATATGGGTGAGAGAGAGAGAGAGAGATTTATACCCTTTCTTGGGCTTTGAACTTGCTTTCTGTTCCTGTGAAAGAAATGTATCCTACTGGTTGTCAGACTTCCAGGGGGTGGGGGGTCTTAGCTAACTTTGTAGGATGTCTGTGTCCCAGACTTGGTTGAATCTTGCTGGGTGATAATGTAATGAAGAGGGTTGTGTTCTGAAAGGGTGTTGGGCAATTCCTATTATGGCTTAATGGCTTTGTCCTGGTTTGGATCTTGAGTGAGGGCTAACCCTGGAGCTGAAGGCCTTTTGTCTTGTAGTCTTTCTGGGGCTATTAACAAAGGTGGGGGGGTGGGGTTCTTTCCAAAAGCATGTTTCTCCTTTTCTCATCCTGGGAGGTATAATATTCTGCCTTTTTAATATTTCCTAGAATATTTCATTCTTCTAGGAAAGGGGTGAGTGCTAACTTTCTACAATACTATTGCTGCTTTTTCTTTCCTTTCTCTCTTTTAAATACTTCAGTGGAATGTTAATAGTTTCTAATCACTTCATAGAAACATTGCTATATTGAAACAGTACAATATGTTAAGATTTATAAATAGAAAATTCCTTTCTATCTAAACATTTTCATAACTTCAGTGAGGAATGACCAGCAATGAAAACTGGATGAGTGAAACATAACCCTGAAATTTTTCAGACTTCATTTATCACACATATCTTTCTGGACCATTTGGCAGAATTGGAATTTAGGCATAGTTTTGGCTCTTAGGTGACTTTAGAAAGCGTGGCTAAGTAACAGGTGTTCAACATTTGTGTTGTATTGACCATGTATTTATCACATTTATACTCTGCCCACCACACGAGATCGTAGCTCAGGGGGATGTACAATGGATAATTAAAAAGAAAACCAATAATATCTGTTGTTTGCTGTTGGTTGGTTTATTTCTTACATTTATATCACATCCCATTTCACAAAGTCAGACTCTGGGTACTGTTTTCACTGTACAGTGAAAAACAAACCATAAAACAAACATTTAAAACTTGATAAAAAAAAATTCTGTTCAAAACCTTTGTGAAACCACCAGGGAGGCAATCAGTTTTTGTCTCACTTTCTTCTTCCTTTTCTCTGTTTGTTACATGAGAAAGGGACATAATCATGAAAGCCACTACCATGAAGTGTGGGCTCTTTGGTGTTCTCTCTGCTTGATGGTTTCCTTGCAGATGTTTCATTGCCCGACTAAATAACATTATCAATGCCTCTAGCACTAATGGAGTTACTTTGTTGGGTAACGGAATATCTGCAAGAAAACAACCAAGATCAGAGAATATGAAGGAGCCCACAGTTCACCCTTTAGCTACACATATTTTCTTCTATTGATACTACTATGAATGTTTTTAAAAAGATACTTAGTATATTCATGCAGGACTGGTCTTATTAAGGTTACTACTATTCAAGCTTTCAGACTGGGGACAGGGGGCTTCTATGTTCCAATTTCAGGGTTAAAAAAACAACAACACAAAAACAAAACAGAGAATATGTCTCCATCTCTTACTTATGAGGCATCTGTTGGCCATTATGAGCAAGAAAGAAAAAGAATAGTACTAAGATGGAGTTTTGCCTAATTCTACAAGGATATACTTTGGCTCATATATGATAACTATTACTGAAGGATGTGCACTATTTCTCAATTCTTTATAGGGAAGATGGTGATTAGAATTATAAAGCCCTAAATAGATTGAAGTCTGCCTATTTGAAGGGCTACGTCTTCCATTTTAAACCAAGACACTATTTTTTTTTTCAATAAAAGCTCCACTTCCTTTTTTCTGTACTGCATTCTCCTGGCAATTGCATTTAGTTTCTGCCCTTTCAGTCTTTAGAACATCTCTAACAATATCCTTCTTTTTCCAGCTGGGTGTGTTTAATTCTGATTCCCTCTCTCTTTGGGGCTTGTCTAATCAGATCATCAGCCTATTAACCATATAAAATTGGAACAACAAGGCACCTGTTTTCAAATCTCAAATATTGGTCAAAAGAGTTCTGTTAACTCGTTCCATCTCAGAATGAAGATTTATCTCACTACCAACTTCATTGATTCTTTTATTTATCCATTTGGGAACAGATCCTTAAGTTACTGGAATCTTATCATTTTGAGATTTCCTCATGTGAGACCTTTTGTCTTTTGCCATGGCAGCCTTAAAAATTACAACCAAACCCTTTAAGGCCAAGGTAATTTATTATAAAGAGGATTCTCTTACATCAGGGGTGTCAAATTTGATTTCATTGAGGTCGCATCAGGATTGTATTTGACCTCGGAGGGCCGGGGTGTGTGCAAGGGGTTTGGCCATGGTGATTGTCGCCATGGTGGGCGTGACATGGGACTCATTTCGGAGGCATCTATGGTGGCCAAGTGCTAAGGCAGGACTTCCATGAAACCCTCCTTCCTTCTCATTATAATCTTCCTTCCTTCCTTCCTTCCTTCCTTCCTTCCTTCCTTCCTTCCTTCCTTCCTTCCTTCCTTCCTTCCTTCCTTCCTTCCTTCCTTCCTTCCTTCCTTCCTTCCTTCCTTCCTTTCTTCTTGCCTCCCTCCCTCCCTGCCTGCCTGCCTTCTTTCCTTTTCTTCTTTTTCCTTCCCTCTTAATTAAACATTTCTCCTTTTGTTTTGTTTTTAGTTTGTTTTGATAGCTCTCTGCCAGTAAAAATGGGGTGTGTGGGGCCACTTTCAGCCCCCCTCCCCCCGGGCTCAATTTTCACTAGCAGAGGCACTGTGGGCCAGTCCTTTGCTGTTTCCAGGCCAGCCACACAGGCCTAGAGTTTGACACCCCTGCCTTACATCATGGTGTATATTCTAAATTAACTCCATGATTGATCTTTCTGCATGTAAATCCCTTGTAATAGTCCCTACTTACATACTTAATAAACTTCCGTTTGAAACCTGCCTTGATTCCTGTATTTTTTTAAAAAAAAGAAAAAGAAAATGAAAGCTTTAATCAAAGCTTGAAATTCCACCTTCCATCCTGCAAAAACACTACTTTTTTATTATTAAAAATGACAAAGGTTACTATCATTTATCATAGTGTCACTTCAGGAAATAAGATGCTACCCACAACTGGGTAGGAAAAATTAACTATGACGGTATTACACTTGGGTGGATAGTTTTATCTTTGATAGCAATGGGATGAAAAGTACACCTACATTTCACATAAGATTAATTTTTAGAACAGATCAGATTTTCACACACACTGGCAAGGTTCACACTGTTGATTATTGCCAAAGTGATTGGTTAGGACTGGTATTCTCAGATAGATAAAAAGTGAACCTACCAAATGCTTACTTAGCTCAGTGGTAAAGATTTTCTTGGTGCTAATGGAATTGGCTGCCTTTGAGTAAAGCTGGTAACCAAGGCATTGTTTTAATATTTGCTTCCTTTAAAATAGAATAATTTTGCAGAATAGTTAAAGCCAATCCTAACACTACTGCCCCTTGTTTATTCAAGATATCTTCAGTTTTCTCCAAACAATAGGATGCATTGAGGAAGAATGTCTCTGGAACAATTTGAGCTCCTTCTGGCTAGTTGTTATTGGCCAGCCTTCTTGACTCCATTCCAAGGAAAATAAGAAAGTAGAATGAATGATGGACTCAAGCAAGGAAAAAAAACAACAGCCAAATCCTAGCACAGTTTGAGGACCAATGAATTATTATTTTCTTATAGTTATTAATTTCTGCAGCCGGTGGCAGTATTAGCAGATCTTCATTAGCATGTTGAAGAAAGACCAAAAAACAAAACCAAAAGTCCTGTACAAAGGCAATTCTCAAATTGTTGGCAAGTAAACTACAGACAGATGTCCAGGAAGTCACCAAAAATTGAAGCCCCATTTGCAAGCAATTTTATGTCATAATTGTTGGAGTAGAGTTTTTTTAAAAAAACAAAAACAAGTCCAGGAAGATAAAGGAAAGAAAAATTGCAAAGTTGGCTTATTCGATCAGGGTATAAAGAGAAAAAAAAATGTTATATCTTTTTTCTCTTACTGGATTTTTGCTGACAAAGAATGATTGATGAAGCATTTTGATTTTCTTTTTTTAAACTTAAGAGATGAGCTATAAAGTGAGAAGAGATTATATTTTATTTAGACATGGTGAAAAGTTGTTAAATTGTTTTTACCTGCAAGGATAAAGGAAGAAGTTACTGTTTCTTGTCTTTTTTTCCTTCTCACACCTTTTTCCTTTTCATATTTTGTTGTTTGCATTTTTTGTAGTCTATGTGCATTTTTTTCATTTTCATTCATAATTCTTAATAAAATTATTTAAAAGAAAAAAAACTAGAAAAGAACAAGGGTGCATGATATTTGGGTTTATTTGGGAAGTTATGATCATATTTCATTGGAAAATGGCAATGAATGAGGTGGTCCAAGTTTCAACATGTTCATCTTGGATTGCTGAACCTGTGCATGAAAGTGGACATTTGGAGAGATATTTTACTCACAGACAATTGTTTTGCTCTGAAGCTTTTTAAAGTTATGGGGCTTAAGGAGCATGCATGCTGAGTTAGAACATTAATTTAAACAAGGATGTTGATTATCATGAATTCAATAGAGATTGTAGGGGTGAAGGATTGGACAGAGGAAAAGATGTAGAAATTCTGCAGTTGCTCTAACAGTTAAACGTCAATCTGGATTTTGGCAATAAGCATTCTATAAATGTCTTTGGTTAATCCCTGCTCATCTACTAATTATTTGTACTATATCCTGCAAATGGAATTAGGACTACTTTAACAATATAACAACAACAACAGAATAAAGTACAGAATAAAGTACAGAAAAATTGCTGTAGACTATGAAAATGGAGAACATTATAAAAACAACAGAAACAAAGGCAGAATATAAGGAAAAACAGCTGGATGACAGATTAAATGGATGAAAAACCAAAGCTTTGTATGGACAGCACTTGAAAAATATTGTGGGAAAATGTGATAACAACTTGACATGGGCATGGCTTAAGAAAAGGAGCCATCAAGAAAGAAACAGAAGGTTTAATACTTGCTGCTCAAGAACAAGCACTACAGACTAATGCCATGAAAGCGAAGATACAAAAATCCACTGACAATCCAAACTGCTGACTTTGCAATGACAAAGTTGAAACTGTTTCATATTTAATATGTGAGTGCAACAAAATCGTGCAAACTGACTACAAAGCTGGGCATGATCTAGTTGCTAAATTAACCCACTGGTCATTGTGTAAAAAATATGCCCTACCTGTATTTGAAAAGTCATGGGAACATAAAGTAGAAAAAGTTGTCGAAAATGAGATGGTTAAGATCTTGTGGGACTTTCGAATACAGATGGATCGCCATTTGGAACACAACATGCCAGATATCATAGTTGTTGAGGGCCAAAACGTACAATTTATTGATATCTCTGTACCAGGAGATGCCAGAGTTGAAGAAAAATAACTGGAAAAAATCATGAAATATCATGACTTGGCCATCGAAACTACATGGTTATGGATGAAAGATGTAACCATGATACCCATTTTCATCGGGGAACTTGGTACCATGTCCAAGAATTGATGTCACATCAGCAAATTGCAGCTTCCTGTAATAATACCAGCGGAACTGCAAAAAACTGCACTATTTGGAACATTGTATATTTAAAGAAGGTACCTGATGCTGGCAGCAACCCATATCAACCATTAGCACCAGTCACTGGTATTTGTGATACATTTTTCAATGTTCAGTAGACTGAGTTTCATGTTTAATGAATAAAAGAGATAACCATAGACATTGACATATTTGCCATCAATCAATTGCAGAAGATGGCTTTATTTGGAATAACTTTCAAGTAAATACGATGTTATCTGTAACACCATCAAACATCCATATTTGCCCATCCCAGGTCTTTGGTAAGGATTCTATAGGTAGACAAAAATGCCAAACCCAGTCTGAACATCTGGCTGACTGTGCAATGAACAACAACAACGACAACAACATCAACAAAATAATGCTTAGTCATAAGTACTCCGATACACTGAAAGCTATAAGTACATACCTTATATGTACATAATAAGTACATACCTTGGGCTGCAATTTTAATTTGTAACCCCTAAGAAGGATGAGGAAGAAGTGGAATAAAATAAATTTGACCCTGACCAATTAGATTAATATGTTCCAATGTTTCTTGTTTCCATCAGAGAAGGAGAGGGATGCCATGTCCAAAATACTTTGGTTGACATCTCCAATTTTATGTGTTTTTCTGTTTTAAGGTTAAGTACTAAGGGAGAAGGAAACATCTAACCATTGTTTTGTTAGGTTACAGAGGAGGTCACTGTCACCACAGGAAAACAGTGGCAGAATCTGCTTCAGAGAAACAAGAAAGAAAAATGTTAAAAAGGAAAGAAAAAAGGGGCATATATCTGACCGATATACTTTGACACCCCCTCCTCTGCTTAGTTTCTTCAGAATCTGAACATGGAAAGAAAATCTCACTTCCTGAAGTGAGAATGTGGCTGAGAAGGTGAAAGCATTTTATAGGCTGTTCAATGCTTATGATGCTTCATTTTTAGAGGGACCATTTCCTGCTTATTTGGTTAGTGAACTGTGGATACATCAACCAAAAGATAGGACTGTTGTAAAACAAACTTGCAAATACAAGCCCTAAAGTAGATTTAATATAAAGAAGACTATGAAGCAAAAGAAAAACTCCTTTTTTATTTTGACACCCTAAAGTTTTTATTCTGTTTTTTGGGGGTGTGTGTGTGTGGCAGAGCTATGGAGATGCACCATGGATTGTCATAAACTTCAGGTTCTTAAGTTGTAGAGAATCATAATAAAAAGCAAGGCATTTCCTTGACAACTGTGCCCAACCTGTCTTCTATCTTCTAATTGGAGGAATGACTTCCTGCCAGCTGCCAGACATAACTCATCTTTTGTTTCTTAGTGAACATTGAAAAGTAACTTATAAACTACTCTGGGTGAGATTTCCCTGGGAGAACTGAAGGGAAGCTAAGTTAAACCTTTTGGTGACAATACCTTGCCTATCCAGCAGAAGATAATGTTGCAGACTAAAAAATAAAAATACTGAAGATACCTTTCCAAAATTCTGGTGGGGGGACAGCAGAAAATGTGGCTTTTATCCATATACTTCACCTGGTTCCTATTCTACAGAACTCCTCCCGCTATGCCTTTGTTCCTTCCTTATGTTTAATTCAGTTTTAGTCATCCAAAAGAATGTAATTCTTGTAAAAGAAATGTAAATAAAATGCGCAATTGCATTTTAGTCTCCCCAACATTAATCATCTTCTTATGAAGTCCTTGACTTTAAGTCTATAACATAGGGAGTATCAATACAAATTGATGTTATGTCTATACACAATAGGCATAGCAAAATTGTTCTGAAAAGATGTGAATGTCAGCTCTGAAATTCATCGCTGCCACAGGATTAAGGAGGGGGAGTGATGTAATGGAAATTTTGTTAGAAGGAGGGGGAAAATGTTTAGTTTAAAAGTTCAAGGTCATTAAGTATGTTGCAGTAGAAATTTCAGTTACAAGTAATTGGTACATGTGATTTATAAGGTGTAGAAAAGGGGGTGGGGATAGGTTGGATTTTGTGCGAAGTTTTGGGTGTGTCTTCAGTGCTGAAATTCTACAGCTGATGCCAGTTTCTGTATTAATAAAGAATCTTGAGATGATGCCTGTCTCGGAGTTAATGATTAATTCAGACAAATTCTGGAATCCTGACAGTGAACTTTTTACTAGCTAGATCCTCAGAAGAGATTCCCAGAACAAACTCACTTCCTTGAGGGATCTTCAACCATCAGCTGACATTTACTGCTGCCTATTTGTCTATATTTATTTCCTTCCTTCCTTCCTTCCTTCCTTCCTTCCTTCCTTCCTTCCTTCCTTCCTTCCTTCCTTCCTTCCTGCCTTCCTGCCTTCCTGCCTTCCTGCCTTCCTGCCTTCCTCCCATCCATCCATCCATCCATCCATCCTACTTGGATAACACCAAATCAATAAAAACTCACAGAAACATACAAAATAATCGATGCAAACACCTTCAGTAGTTAAAACTCTGTGGTAAATATAAATGAATTAAAGCAATGAATAAACGCATCCAAATTATGAATATATGAGTAAAACATACAGAGTAATGACAATATCACAACAAATTTAGATAATCTTAACAATTAAATCAATGCAAGTAATTGAAAGTGAAGAAAAATAAAAATGGTGGTTGCAAACTATTCAACCTAATGCTCTTTGGAAAAGTTTTATCTTCAGTGGCTGAAGGGACTCTAACATAAATGTAAGAGAGGATGGAACAGGCTATTCCAGAAGTCTGGACCAGCAACTGAGAAACAACGCCTCCTGACTTTCATTGACAAAATAAGAGTAGGTCCTAAAGCTTTTACCAAGAAGAAAATATTAGATGGGCTAATTCAAGTAAGAGAAGAAAAGGCAGAGAGAAGCTATTATGTTATGATACTCTATAATAATAGAACTCTAATACAGGTATTCCTTAACCTATGACTGTTCAATGTTATGATGTCCTTGCAAAAAGTTACTTATGACCTATACTTCCATTTACAATATTGCATCATAGTCATGAGATCACAATTCAGGGGTTTGGCAACCACCTCACATTTACTAATTGCCTCATCCTGTGGACACAGGATCACAATTTGTGATCTTTTTAGTCAATTTCTGCCAAAAAACCTCCTCCGGGGAAGCCAAACTCAGTTAACAACTGCTGTAAAAAACTGTTGTAAAATTGAGTATAACTACCTCCACCATGACATACAATGGAAATTCTGGTCCCAATTTTGGTCATAGAGTCGGGACTACCTGTAGTACTAGGATGTCTATTCCCTGCCTTGGTGAGCTGATATAGATTGAGATATATGTAAATTTTTATACATCTTGTAACCTGGATACTAAGTTCTACCCATCCTAAATTCATGGCTAACTTTTTTTAAAACCATAGACTTAGAAGGGGGGCTTTGGCCATCAAATCTACCCCTGCTAATATAGGAGTCTATCCTTGTGTTGGTCAAGTGGAGGATATGTCTTTCACTGCCCGATACACCATGAGATTAGGGACAGATTACTGATGTAGGTGAATTTATGGACTTCAGTTTTGAAAAATTGAACTATTTTCTGGCAAATAGTTTTCCAACTATTGGCAACCAAGCTGCTACTTTTGCTCTGCTCTCATTTAAACTTAAAAAGAAATACTTAAGCTCTGAGCTGTAGTTTTGGCTTTATTTTGCTGTAACCTTTTTACATCTAATACTCTTTTTATTACTTTTTTACAATATTTTACTGTTATTTTATTGTATTTTATGGCATATTATATCTTATAACCTGTGGCTACAATAATAAACTTAGTAACTTCCTTCCTATTGTAGGAACCTAAATTAAAGTGTCTCCAATGGAGAAACTTCTGCTGAAATATAACCAATTAAGAGGGCACCAATCTTCCATTTCCTGATATGCTACTCTTAGAAAACTTTTCCTGATAGTAAATTGTAATTTGTTTTCTTGTAACTTTAAAATCCACCCTGATTCAATATTTTGCACATTGGCATTAAAGATAAAAGTCTGTTTCTGTATGACTCCTTTCAAGTTCTTGAAGAGGTTCAAATGTGTATTTCTGGGAAAAGAGGGATAAATGGCTCCCTGGCAGCTAGTGGAGCTGGCAGCAGAGTCAGGAGGTTGGGGAGGAACATGGACCAGTCCTGAAAGTTGAGGAAGGCTTGGACAAGGGCTCTGCATCAGAGGCAGATATTGGGCCAAGGCAGGCTGGCAATTAACAAGGCTTCAGAGTCAGACAGCAGTGAGGCGGGAGAGCAGCCGGAGCTGGTTCCCAGCTTGTGCATGTGCAGAGCTGCCAAAAGAAAAGAACAATTATGAACTAAGGGTTGGCGTGGGAGTAAGGCCACAGGTGAACGGTGAATGGCCCCTCCCATAGGGATTAAAAGAGGAGCAAAAGGGGAGGGGTCTTTTGTAGGAAACAATTTGTTCATTGCAGCAGTGTCTGTGCATCTCAGAGACTCTGGGCCAAGCCCTTCCTTGTCAGCACTGCGTTTGAAAATATTTACTTGGCAGCTCTCCAAACTAAGGTCTGTGCTCCTAATTATACCCTGGAAACACTGTTTGGCAAACTTTTGGCTGAGTGTGAATGCAAGAGATTCACCTTTGTTTAATAAAAGGGGTTTTGCCGGGACCAAAAGAGTTCCTTTTGGGGAAGCCTAAGTCAGAACAATAAAGGACAAATTATAAAACATGCATGGAGATTACATCATGGCTTGTGTAATGTGTCAGACAACGGGACTCCAGTCTGTAAGACCAGGATTTGCCTAGTGATATAACTCTGTATGTATCATAATTTTGGCAATCTTGCAGTTTGCTGCAGCTGCTACTGGATTTGTATATCTTCAACAATGGACATTTAATGCGTAACTTTGGAACAGATATTCTTTAATAGTTTAATTTGATCTTGTGGTGATAAAATTGAAGACAGATCCCCATGTAAGTCAACATGAAATCCTAGGAAAAAGGTGGTATATAAACCCAACAACAAACAAATACTAACACATATTGATGAATGTTGAGTATTCAAGTCCCATAAATTGAAGAACTTAAAGCTAAAAATACTCCATTAGACAGAAAGAAATTACTACTTCATATGATTGCATTGTTTGTTTCTGTGGATGCAGCCTACAGTATAAGATTCATATTCACTGAATTATAGAATAGCAGAATAACAGAGTTGGAAGGGACTTTAAAGATCTTCTAGTCCAGCCCCCTGCTCATGCATTTCAGACAAATAGAATTGAAAGGAACCACAAACATCATTTATTGTATTAAGCCTGTGATAAGCAAGTTTCAGGGTCTTCTTCAGACCAGCCAAGATCTTAAATTGACTAGGTATTTATTTTATATACAGTATCTAAATCTACATCTGTATTTATGTATACATTTAGACCACTAAAACCATTTTAAAAGCCCCAATGGAAAGCATACTGTTAATAAGTAGGATTATTATACTGTTAGTAAGTATGCTTATTAACCAAAAAACAGCTGGAAAGTATCTATAATATTATAAATACATTATTGAAATTATTTCCGTATTGAGAACAAATAATTCAATATTTGGTTTCTAAAACTGACTCCAACACAACCTTAAAGTTCTTCTAAAACAGAGAGGGGTACCTCAATCATAAATTCAGAAATGATAGAAATATTTTTCTGAAAGTCAGCTTGTGGAAATCATGTTGTGTTCAGCATACTGTAGAATAGCCTTTCATTTCACACAGAATGGCAACCAACCCCAAAAGATCTGGTTCCATGTGAACTAAAAATGTATTTCATTCATAATTTATGGAGGCACCTGTCAAATTCTCTGAGACAGGCATGAAGTAGAAACTCTCCAGAGCCTGAGGTGAACATGACTAGCAGCTAACTTTTATTATTGCACAGGAACAGCGTTCATGAGAGACATTTGAAGGTTTCTGAGCAGGCAGAAGAGATAGTGTCAAATGTATACCCAGTTGCACTTTGATTCTTGCATGCTGTTTAAATGACACTCAATCAAAAAGAGTTGAAAGGGACCTTGAAGATCTTCTAGTCCAACTCCTTGTGCAAGCAGGAGACCCTATACTAGTGATGGCTAACCTTTTCCATGTTGCATGCCAAAAGTGCGCACGATGCAATGCATGCATGACTCCCCCCACCCTCTGCGCATGTGACCCCCTGTGTGCATACTGCACACCTCTGCACATGCGCACACAACCCCCCTACACCGAACACCTCTGCGCATGCACGTGCATCTCCCCCACGCATGCACAGCAGATACCCAATAATCAGCTGGCTGGCGAGGGCACATGCACAAGCTCAGTGGGGATCTTTTGGGCGACCTCTCACGTGCCAGCAGAAGTGGCTCTGTGTGCCACTTCTGGCACACGTGCCATAGATTCGCCATCACGGCCCTATACTATTTCAGACAAGTGACTATCCAGACTCTTTTTAAAAGCATCCAGTGATGAAGCATCCACACTAACCCCATGGGGAGGGGCAATTGATTTGCTGTTCTCACACACCTTTGTCCCATCTATTAAAAGCAGCTGCATCTTTACCAGAGGTGGTATTCAGCAGGTTCTGACCAGTTCTGGAGAACCAGTAGCGGAAATTTTGAGTAGTTCAGAGAACCGGCAAATATCACTACTGACTGGCCCCACCCCCATCTATTGTCTGCCTCCCGAGTCCCAGCTGATCGGCTGGGTCTTCTTTTGCTGCTTGAACAGGAGAATGGAGCTGGAAAGCAGGTTAGTGGGGTGGGGAGGGAATGGGATTTTGCAGCAACCTTCCCCTGCCACGCCCACCAAGTCACGCCCACAGAACCGGTAGTAAAAAAAAATTGAATCCCACCTCTGATCTTTGCATTCTCTACATTCTTGTGTTTCTGACTAGACAGATCTGTGAGTCTTCTTCTCTAATTGAAGGTCACATCCCCTTTGCTAACCATTGATGAAAAATGAGATCTTGATGATAGAAAGTTGCTTTAAAATTATTTTAGAAAACACATTGTTTTTCATATGTGTATTTAGTTAGCTTTTCTAAAGTGTTTTCTTAATGTGTTTTAAAGAATTCTGAGTTCTATAAACAACTATGGTTTGAACAAGAACAGAGGTGGTGTTCAGCAGGTTCTGACCAGTTCTGGAGAACTGGTAGCGGAAATTTCAAATAGTTCAGAGAACCAGCAAATACCACCTCTGACTGGAGATTTTACAGTATCCTTCCCCTGCTATGCCCAGCAAGCCACACCCACAGAACCAGTAGTAAAAAAAATTGAATCCCACCACTGAACAAGAAGCACTTCATATGTGGCTGGGTGGAACTGATTCAATCTCAGAATAGACTAAGATGGTCTTAAGAAGCTAGCTATCATAATGGATGATTAATTGTCAGAACAGTCTGCTGGAGGTATGTAGTAATAAGAAGCACTGTTTCTATTCCAGATTGCATGATCTTTTAAGGCAGGGGTATCAAACTCATGTCATCACCGTGTCATCACATGATGTATCACAACCTTTTCCCCCTTCATTAAATTGGGTGTGGGTGTGGCCAGCATGTGATGCATCCAGCCCGCTGGCTATGAGTTTGACAGCCCTATTTTAAGGCATAGATTCTTTATATTACTTAGTTAGATGTTGAGATTCTATCATGATGTTTCTTCTATATCTGTTTCTTATGGAAATAACTTTTAAAGGCAAGAAAGATGTTGCTGTTTTTATTTTGAAAATAAAAAATTACATTTCCTGAGTTGAAAAGTCTTTAGTGGTTCTGGGTTGGCATTTGGGCCATTGATTTATTCATGTTTATTTAGTTAATTCTTTTAAGCACGTTTGCTGCTTAATCACAAAAAAATGATAGTAATCAATACTTAAAATATATTGTACAATCACCACTATCTTATTAAGTGCTAGACAGTGTTAGACAGAGAGTTCCTTGGGCTTCTTTGTCATAAAGAAACTGGATAAATGTTCATTGTAAATAAAGGATAAAGCTGGAAATATGAGTAAAAAAATAATAGCATAGTTTAGAAGAATGTCTCCTATGCCTTGACTCAAGAGGTTCTATTTTGTACTAGAAGGTAGCTTAGGTTTAGAACTGTAATTGACACTGACTTCTCTAATTATGAATTGAGAAGTAACCCCTGCTTACATATAAAGCATGAGATTCTAGAACCTGGAAAAAACCTTCCTTCCTTCCTTCCTCCTTCCTTCCTTCCTTCCTTCCTTCCTTCCTTCCTTCCTTCCTTCCTTCCTTCCTTCCTTCCTTCCTTCTTTCCTTTCTTTCTTTCTTCCTTCCTTCCTTCCTTCCTTCTCTCTCTTCCTTCCTTCCTTCCTTCCTTCCTTCCTTCCTTCCTTCCTTCCTTCCTTCCTTCTTTCCATGTTTGCTCTCCCTCTCGCTGCAAGGCAGTTCTCGGTGGATTGCAACATCAAAATAAAACCATAAATATATATACCAAAATTCCTATTCAAGAAAGAGTAAGTCAGTGCACTGTAATAATTGGTAGCATTTAAGAAGACACACCTCAACTTTATAAAGCTATAATAGCTAACCTTCAAAACTGCTAAATGGTCTTTGCTGCCAATTAGTAATAATCTAGATTTTTCAGTTCAAATATGAAAATTCCATTCTAGCTCAAGTCATTTCCAAACTTGCATCTTCCAGATAAATGAACCACCTTCAACACTAATGATCCTCTTGACAATATGGAAAGTTAAAATCCATACATCTGGAACTTGCTCAAACTCGGAAACACCACTTTGGTTGTTTATTCATTACAGTGTATGGCCATGTTGGTTTAATTTAAGACTTAGTGTTCAAGAGTTAATCTCATGTATTACTTTGTTTTAATTAGTTTTTTTTTTTTTTTTGCTAAATAGAGGAGCCACTGGATTATCTTGGTTCACTTCAGTTCAATGAGGTTTTCCATTAAGATTGCCCAGCATTCTAATTGCAAAGGCCAAATTAATAACAGCTCTTGAACAGTATATACCAATGTTTCTCAACATTGGCAACCTTAAGGTGTCTGAACTTCATTTCCCAGAATTCCCCAATCAGCATTGTGATTGGGGAATTCTGGGAGTTTAAGTTTAGACATCTTAAATTTGCCAAGATTGAGAAATCTTGATCCAATTGGTCAGTTTAGCTGATTTATAATTGCAGAGATAAGTTAGAGAATTCAGAAATAAAACCACCTTTGAGCAGAGCTTACCTTCTGGTGACATATGGATATATCTATGAAGTTTTCTTAGCCAGATATTGCAAAAGTTTGCCACTGGATTCATTTATTGGTTTCCTAATCTTACCTACAGTGCTGGACTTGCCAGATAGTGTCCTATCCAATTAGGTCCAGCTCCTCTTATCTAAGTAGAATTAGTTTATCTAGTTTATTCAATCCTGCTACCTGTCTGGTTTGTTTGTTTGTTTGTTTGTTTGTTTATTTATTTGATTTGTCAATCATTTACAAGATAATAGGTATAAGTATAAACATAGTTATGAATACATGAAATGGATACATAGAAGAAAAATAAAAAGAAACAATAGGATAGGGACAGTAGGCATGTTGGTGCACTTATGCATGCCCCCCCACCCGACCTCTTAGGAAAGGGGTGAGGTCAATAGTAGACAGTCTAAGGTTAAAGTTTTTGGGGTTTGGGGAAGAAACCACAGAGTCAGGTAGAGTATTCCAGACATTGACCACTCTGTTGCTGAAGTCGTACTTCCTGCAATCAAGTTTGGTGCGGTTAACCTGGGAGGGCTGACATCTTGTCTGGAACACTGGAACTTCAGATTTTTGATGTTCTAGTTTAGTAAAGATGTTGTAATAGAGCTAAAAATGCCATGTTCTGCTGTAGCCTTATGCTTATTACTATTATAGGGACCTGGAGGAAATGGGAGAATGACAAGAGTTATGTTTTGTGCTGGAGACCGCTGCTGCCATCTAGTAGTAGGATTCATTTTTTTATAGGTATAGGAAGAAGGCCTCCTGCCGAGCCATTCACTTTCTTATTTTCAGCAACCTGTGGCTATTTAACTAGGGCTGAAATACAAGCCTATCATAGTCTCAGCCCTCCATATTTGAAGGCAGGCAATAACAGATAACAGATAATCAGAGTTGGAAGGGACCTTGTAGGTCATCTAGTCCAAACCCCCCCTACCCAAGTGGAAGACCCTACACCATTTCTGCAAATGGCAGTATTAGCTTTCTTGATCAAATTAGGTTTCTTGATCAGGCAACTTTGGCTAGGCTGCCACTGAGCTTGGCAGAGACATCACAGTAAATGTGCTAATCTTGTGGTTGGTAATATTGCTGTAATTGTAGACTCTGAACTGAACACTCTTTTGAGAGGATGGCTCTTTAAATGGTGTATTGGTACGTGAAAAAGGACTTAAGAGAAAAAATGCTGCCTAGGGAACCATCAAATTTTATTTAGCGTACAGTGGGATGTTGGTCTGAGCCCAAGCTTGGCAATTTGGTTGCAAACATTTTGTCACCATTCAAGAAAATATCGTCAGTGCACTTTGAATTGTGCTCATTTGTCCAAGCACTGGCCCTTAAATCCCTTTGTATGATACCATTGAAGGAGACTGATGATGTCTCCTCGAATGGTGATGAAACGTTTGCAATTAAAACGCCAAGCTTGGAGCTCTGACACACAGCCCAATTACCAACTCGACATTCAAATACTTTTAGTATATAATGTCAGAGAAATATTTACAAGGTTGACACACAATGCAATCCTGACCATGTAGAATGCTACTTCATTCTGTTCTGCTTACACACCTATCCTTGGTCACTGTGGGGGAGAACTAACTTTATATCAGCTAACTACCAGCACTTGGGTTGCTGGCTTTTCTGGGCTCCTCCTCACCTTGCCTTGCCCTGTGTTCTGATGCCTTGTGTCCAGTAAGGTCCAGTACCGGCTTCCTCTTTCCACACATATGAACACAGCTAGGTTTTTCCCACTGAAGTGGTACCCATTTATCTACTCGCAGGAGTCATCAGGAACTAAGGATCAAGCATCAGGAGCTCACTCCATCTCATGGAGCCGGGCTTGAAATGCCAGAGTACAGACCACTTCTGACCAGCAATTCCAGGGTCATTAAGCCTCTGCACCATCACATTTCCATACCATCAGATAAGAGAGGACATAGCCTCCAGCTGCATAGCAAGTAGAGAAAAAAGTTCAGAAGGGACCATAACTACAGTAGCATGTAGTTATATGTAAAGGAGATGGAAGGAGATTTGTACTTTCAGATTGTAAGATTCTACAATAAAATAAATTAAAATTAGTGGATTTGGTCATGCTTTCATCTCATCTACTTGGGAAGGCTGACAAAATCATCCTGGAAGAAGGCAATGATAAAACTCTTCCATATTATTGTTATGAAAACATGTCATTCTATTTCCAGAATCACCAGGTTCAAGGATGTCTTAGCATACGTTGCAGAAATTATAGTTTATTTCCCCCTAAAACAAATCTCCTTAGCTTTCTCTTTTATATATGTGCTTACCAGAATTTTAGAGTGCATCTATTTATTAAACCAGAAATGTTGGGATTTTTTTTTTTTTTTGCTTTAAAAAGAAACTGTAACAGGTTGGTTTCTTCTTGTTAATGGGTGCCATTATTTTGTTATTCGAAGAAATGATAGCACAAGCAGGCTGATATTTTTAAAGCTAATGAGCCTACCTATTAGCATCTGACCATTGAGTTAACAAGATATGCTTTTTGAAAAACATCCTTTCTAGTGATTTACGATGGTAAATTAAATCATATAATACAGAAGTTGCTCTCATTTTTCTTAACAGGTTTGCAGAGTTTAAAGCAAATGGCTGGATTGTCTCAAAATGGAATTTATGATTTTTTTTCCTAGTGAAGCATTTCATCAGGGCTACAGTGGGTGTACCATATCAGCTTTAGAAGGCATGAAGAATCAATAAAAAGCAAGGTTGAAAATCTGTTCCCTGGAAAGCAGATAAATCAACACACACACACCCGCCCCCGTTGTAGTCAGCTTGGAGACTGGCTTTGTAGTCATACATGAAGATGAGATTCAGATCTATAAAAGTATGCAAAAAGATATGTAGCTACAGGAATGTATGAGGATCTAGATATTTGAGTCTTCTGAGAATTCTGTTTTGATCCCAGATCATTCCTATGCGATCATCTTGTAAAGCAGCTTTCCCAGAATGGATCAGTTCCAGGTGCTGGTCTATAATTTAGTATTTATTTATTTATTTATTTATTTATTTATTTATTTATTTATTTATTTATTTATAGAATTAGGTGCAAATTTAAGTTTAGGTGACTCATGATAAAAAAACAAAACAAATATACAATAAGTTAAAATAATAAAAAACATATATAGCAACAATAGATGGCAAATGTGTTCCAACAACAAGTACATCCATAAGGTACTCCAATCATCCTCACCTAGACCTTGTGAGAAGACCCAGGGCTTTCAGGTACTCCAAATTCCTATTAGGGTAGAAGCCATTCAAATAGCAATAGCACTTAGACTTACATACTGCCTCGTGGCTCTTTACAGCTCTCTCGAAGCGGCTTATGGAGTCAGCATATTGCCCCCAACAACCTGGTTCCTCATTTTACTGACTTCAGAAATATGGAAGGCTGAGTCAACTTTGAACCAGTCAAAATCGAACTGCTGGCAGTTGTCAGAATTAGCCTGCAATACTGCATTCTACCACTGCACCACTACATCTCTTATCTCAGGGATAACCTCATCCAGGGGGCAGGTTTCATATGAGAGAAAGCATACTTCCAGAATCCTGGAAGATGGCACTGATTAATTAAAGGAGCTTGGGGGTGTGCTATTCCTGTAACATTTTACTTTCAGACTAACATTTTAGCCTCCTTCTCTCAGTGCATTTGCCCTCAAACCATTCATTACATAAGATGGAGGATATTATTATACGTGTTCCTATGCACAAATTCACATTACTTTCCTCTTGCAAGAATTATAAAGGTTACCCTTACCAAAGGTTATCCCTTACCAATCACAATAGGGACTGACAACTGTCACTTAGTGTGCATAGATATTAAGGGGAATATCATGTAAACATGCTGACTTATGATAGCAGCTTCAGTTATGGTTAAGTAAATCCATGCAGGCTGTTAAATGTGATGTTACATATTCATGACTTGCAACTTCCTGCCCATTTCTCCATTGGAAGTGCTTGTCAGAAGTCAACTGTGAAGTTCACAAATAGCATCCCATGACTATGGGATGCTGTGCCTATCATAAACGAGCTCAGTTTTCATTTGATCAATCTGGAGTTGCTAATATAAGGGCAAGTCTAGGACAAAAATCATACCCTAATTGAATTACTCACTGATAACTAAAGTTAATTGCTTGTAAAATAAGATACCCCCCATTTACCAAATTAATTGATCTCTCTCCCCCTTCTTTCTCTGTCCCTCTATTTATTTTTTTGGTGACACACATTAACCATTTGTATGCACTTAGATAGAAAGATGTTCCGATCTATCTTTCTGGCAGAAATGAATAAAAAAAAAAAAAGGAAGAAGAGAAGGAGGTGGGAAAAAGGATGATTATATTAAGAAATAAAGGAAAAAATAGGGAGGGAAACAAATCTGACAAGGAAAGAAAAGAGAGAGAAAATCAGCTGAAAACTTATAAAAAGATAAATTCACAGGGCAGGAAGCCTTTTTCCAATCTTGGTGCAAACTGCTACAAGTTTGCTTTTCAAGAGAGACATCTGCAGCTTTTTATGTCTCTTCCTCATTCCTTTCTTTCCAACAATGTTTCTACTATTATTAGTAAATGTTAGGGAATCTTTCCACACCTAGTGCAGAGAGGGAAGACAGACTTTATGGTTCAGAGAGGGGAGACAGACCTTTCCAGGGGTGGGATTCTACCGGTTCAGGCTGTTTCGGCCGAACCCTTTGTTCCGATGTTCAGTGTGCTCTGAACTGGTTGGCCTGCCCGCCTGCCTGTGCCTGCTCTTTCCTCTTGTGCCTTTGTTTAGAGCACAGCTAATTCGCGCGGCAGAACGGTTTGCCATGCCTCAGCTGTTTTCTTCACAGAGGCTGCAGTTGAATGTAAGTATGGGCTTGCCTTTTTTAAAATACAGAGTGCGTGCGCATGCAAAGCATGCAATCACCAAACTGGTTGTTATATCAGTGGAATCCCTCTGGAACTTTCCCTTATGTAAATATAATATACCATATGCATTAGAAAATAAGTCTTCTGTTCAGTTCTGAATAAAGTTTGGGACCAGGAATCATTTTGGTTTCATCTTATTGATTGATTGATTAATTGTCTGCATTTTTTTGTTGCTCCAAAAGACAGGACTTGTTAGATCAATGCAAGACACATTTGCTGCTAGTGTGCTGCTTACTGGTTAAACATCCCATTTGCTGTCCATTATCCATCCCTTTTCCAGTGATTATGTTGGAATTTTCCTTTTTTTATAATACCCTGCACTTTGAATGGGATTGATTACATTAATTAAATGTACAAGATACATAAAAGCAGCCATTAATAAAGCTGTCAAAGAGTCCACAAAACATGTTTAATTCTGATTTATGTTTTTTTCCTTAGGGCTAAGCTATTTGAAGAGAGCCAGTTTGGTGTAATAATTAAGGCACCAGGCTAGAAACTGGTAAACTGAGAATTGTAGTCCAGTTTTAGGCACAGAGGCAGTTGGGTAACCTTGGGCCAGTCACTTTCTCTTCAGAAATCATTTGTTAGAAAATCTTGTCAAGAAAATTTCAGGCTTGTCCAAGCAGTTGCCAGTAATCAACAATGACCTGAAGGGACAAAGAAAAGGGGAAAAAAGCTATTTAGAAATCCAGTTTCCCACTAGTTGGCAACCATTTTCTACCTGCTTTCTATCATTTCTAGCTGTTATCTAGTCTTTGCTTCTGATTTGTGTCCAACAATTTTGCCAATTTATTTGCTAGACAAAAATGAGAAAACAAACTGTTATGCTTTCTAAATGAGATGCCTGATTATTAAAGCATATAATTAAGCCAAGCTTCAATACTTTTTGTACATTAATGTGTTTCCCTTTCTAGATGTGAAAGTTGAACATTGAAGGGACGTGTTCAGACAATTGGCAGGAGTCAAAAACTGGCTTGTAGGCACAAATGTATATCAGTCCATCTGATCCATATCAATTATATGGCCCATGGCAAATAAACAAAAACAAATGTGGAGCAAGAAAGTGAAAGAAAATCTGATATTCCAGATTTTACAAGGTCATATCCAATGTTGGGCCAAATCTTTCTGGACAACTTCTCTAAAGTTTTCTTTGTTACAAAGTAGGCTTCAGGTTTTACCAAAGGTGCTTTTTCAAGAGGTAACTGGACTTTCTTTATTTTACATTAAATATATTTTGCTTCTCATTCAATAAGTTTCAGTTCTGGTAAGACAAAGAAAGTGAAATAACAGGATACCTGCTCTTAAGAACTGAAGAAGTTTCTTGGATGAAAAGCAAACATCTTCAAAACAAAGAAAGTCAAGTTTCCTCTTGAAAAAACACCTTTGGGACAACCATTACCTGGATGATGAGAATCTCCATAGATATTTAGGCGTGAGGTTCTACTTTAGTCTCAAGAAGCTGGAGAGATGATTGTATAGTCAAAGAAGATAATTCCCAAGTCTCATTTTTCTACCTTCCTGCCCAAAACATGAAATTCAGAGGTGGAAGTTATCCTGTTATTTCCCTCATTGTGCAATTCTTAATCTAGAGGATCATCATTCAGAGTTCTTTAGCAGGATTTCCAATGATTCTGCAATACATTTTAGCCTGAAAATGGTGTGAATGCCAACACTTCTCTTGTCAACATTAAATCTTTCTAAACAATATTCCATCTAAAAGAGCAAGGGCTTATGGCTCTGCTGAAAATTTAGCAGATGCCTATTGTGTTTTTTTAAAAAAACAAAAACCTGAGGATCATATTTTTATAACTGTTCCAACTTTTGGCAGCCAAATATGCCAGTCCTGTAAGCTGTTGAATAGGTTCAGAGCATTCTGTGTTGGTACTGGAGCTCTACTGTCATAAAGTACCGAAAGGACTGCTATCAGCAAGGTAGTTTCATTGGCTATTGCAATTTGCTTATGGTAAATACTCTTTTCAAAAGGGCCAATGTGATGAATTGGCAAAGGTCTTCAGTACTATCCTTCTGTCCTCTTGGCTTGAAACAAAGATTTGTTGCTCTTCTTGTTCTCACTTCCATCCCAGTGATTGCCCATCTCTCTGGAATTAGAAAGGGCACATGGAAGATGCATTTCATTGAATCTGCTCTGCTGCTGTGAAATCCCAGCTGTGGCATACAGTTTCAAGTGTAGTGAACAAACCAAGAGTTCATTAACTTTTGTAGATCTGAAAAGGGCCCTCATGTTCAAACACTCCCACGCAAGGAACTTTCTGAAAGTGACATGATTAAAAGAATGATGGACCAATCTCTCAATTTGGAAGAACAGAGATGGAATAAGAAGAAATATGTTAATGCTCAGGAACAGGCAACATGGTACCTCACAGTACCTATGAACCTGGAATTTTTTTGGTGCTGCATTTTGAAAATGTTCTGTACTTTGTTAAAGTTAAATTAGGAAGCTACCATATTACCTAGCTCCAGGTTTATTCTTTGAAAATAAAGACTGGTGGAAGTCTGAAGGTCAGTGTTTTATTTGAAAGCATGCCCACTTCCCAAGTATGCAACCAAGGAAAGTTGCATACTTATGTGCATCATATATGTACACACACCCACACCTACACACCCTCACAGAAAGCAAAGATAGATGAATATCCTAATGAAGGTCTGGCCAATCAGTGGATTCTAATCTTGATGGCTGCTTATTATTTCCAGACTGATAACATGGATGCTTTAAATTTGGTATCCTCCTGTCCATGTCTGAGGGCTTTCTCAATGTATTGTTGGCCAGGAATGTTGCAGAACATTCATAGAACAGTGTTTTTTAACCTGGGCTATTTTAAATTGTGTGAACATGAACTCCCATAATTCCCAGGCATTCTGGGAGTTGAAGTTCACACAGCCTAAAGTTGCCAAGGTTGAGAAAAAGTGGACTAGAGTTGTGGTTGGTTTGGTTCAGCTGGACTCATCTTAGGCTGTACAGGAAAAAAATATATTAAAGCCCTAAGATTGAACTGAGTTTTGTCTAATGTACCTCTTTGGATATTTATTCCCCTTATAGGAAACAGATGTGGCTTGAATAAGAAGATTGCCTTAAAAGCCATCCTGTCTGAGCCTTTCCAAGAAACCAAGATATTTTGTTGCATCATTTTTAATGGAAAGCACAATCCTGACACAAGAATACAAATTGTGTTTACAGACCGAATTAGCTATGCTATGTTGTTGAGATTTTCCAGAAAGAATCCCCATCACTTGAACGAAGTTGCAGATTACCTTCAAAAAAGTCTTTTAAAGCTCACATTTAAATGAGATCTTGCTGTCTGGTTTTTGCTTAAATGCTGCCCATATCTACATCACCAATTTGGATCAGCCTATTTATTACTTGCTCTATCTTGCAGGTTTAAAAAAGGCAGACAGCTTAAAAATAGCTTGCATCTATCACACCAGAGACAATGCACAGAGATAAAGCATAGAAGAAAATAGGAAAAGCAACCAATATGTAATATGTATAGAGGTAATCATGGTGGAGGAATGAAACAAATTATAGGATTTGCTGATCTGAATGGAACTAAAAGCAAATGAAGTAAACTCTACCTCTTAAAAACGGTATCCAGAGTGCAGACTTTCAAAAGTGCTTGTCTGAGAAACCAGTATTTGTGGCTTTAATTAATGTTGCAATAAAATCTACCCTGCAATTTTTCAATGGATTTTTCAACCTTATTATCAGGGTGCTTGAGGTTTTCCTAATTTCTCCCTAGTGTTTCTGAGCTGGCTTTACTGTTAGAGAGTGTTACAAGCAGTACAACTGGCAAGGTTTCTTATGTACATCTTCCATCTTTATGAAACTTCCTTGTCTGTCTATACTTTCCAATCTGAAAAAGGACCAGGTATGCATTCCTCTTATATCTTTCCTTGAGATATGGTGGAAATATAGGAGTGGAGGGAGGATGCAGTTAGAAAGATATTTGTGTACCGAACTATAGGGCATTATCACACATTTTCCTTAGTAAGGAGTATTAAATATTAAAACATTTAAATATTATATAAATTATATACTATTATAATATATTATATAAAATTTATAAATTTATAAATATTAAAGAGTTCAGGGAAAGCAACAAGGATGATTAGGGGGCTGGAGGCTAAAATATATGAAGAATGGTTGCAGGAATTGGTTATGTATAGTTTAATGAAAAGAAGGACATGATAGCAGTGTTCCAATATTTGAGGGGCTGCCACAAAGGTGAGGGGGTTAATATTTTTTCCCAAAGCACCAGAAGTCAAGTCAAATAACGGATGGAAACTAACCAAGGAGAAAACCAACCTAGAACTAAGGAAAAATTTCCTAACAGTGAGAACAATTAACTATTGGAATGCTTGACCTTCAGAAGTTGGAGGTGCTCCATCACTGGAGGCTTTTAAGACGGGACAGCCACCTATCTGGAAAGTTGCTCAATCAGGGGTTGGACTAGGAGACTTCCAAGGTCCGTTCCAACTCTTTCATTGTATGTTCTATGTTGTTTGAAATAATAACAAATAAAATATAGTTCAGAATTAGAGTTCCCCATGCATGCCAATTGTATCAACAACCAACTCCAACTTAGCACTATACCAGAGAAGTGAAAACAAGGTGTCTATTAAACTAGTAGAAAGGTTGAAAAAAGGACTTCCGGTTTGGGTCTTTTCAACGATAGACTGAAATCCGTGATCGTGCGTGGTTTTGATCTGTGCTGGCCGCTAGAGTGCCCTGATCCTTTGGATTGGGCTGAAGCCACCCGTAGAGGTGGTGAAGAGGGGGAGATTGCTAGCCGAGTGGAGGGGAGCTGCATCTCTCCTCCTTGGCTGGTCTAAACTCCCTTCCCCGAAGGCGGTTGCAGCAGTGGTCAGAAATGGCCACCTCAAAGAAGAACCCGACTGGATAAGATTGTGCAGGAGGAAGACAAAGAGGAAAGCAGGACAGACCAGGCTAAACAACAGAGAACATCTAAGCAAGGTACCCTGAATCTAAAAGTACCTAGAGGGATACTTCTGAAAGAAGATCTTTAAGCAGTGAAGGAGAGAAAAGGAGGTTAAAACCCCCTTTTTTACCTTTATATTGACAATTACAAATGGTATGCAAAGAAATTTATATTAATCTATTTTGACACTAATCGGCAACCTTAAGCTGAAATCTAAGTGTCAAAAGGAGAATAAAGATTTTTTCTTGGTCATTTTAAAGCCCTAAAAAGGAGAAGAGTGGAGGCAAAAGAGTGGGACTTGGAATAATGGAAAAATGGAGTGCCACTTGGAAAAATAAAGAGGATTAACAGTGAAACTTTGATAAGACTCCCGAGGATACATTGTAACTGAAATGTTATTAAAAGATACAGTATTAAAAGATACAGGAAAGGAAAAGTAAAGGAAAGAAGCAAGAAGGAACAGTCTGGGAACATTTGGTGATTTAAAAAAAAAGGTTTTGGCATTGGTTTTTTCTTTCTTTTTCTGTTTTTACTTAAAGTCAATTGGGTGGTTGTTCAGAAGTGTTTAAAATGCCATCATTCCTGGAGGAATTGAAGATGAGTCTTAAAAAACAGAAAGAAGATGCAGAAAGGGGAGGAAGATCCTTTGGCTTCGTATTTGAATTTTTTGAAATGGAGATCCTGAACTATGAAAAGCAAAAGGAAAAGCTTCAAGAGCAAGAAGAAGGGTGGGACAAAGAAGAAGCCATTTTCAAATAATGCAAAGTGTGGTAATAAGGGGAAAAGGGGGGGAAGGAGTTAAAAGTTTGAGATCAAAGGAACAGCCAAAAAGAAAAATAGTCTGAAAAAAAAGTATAACAGCAAGGAGAAGCAGAAAAGAAAACTACAGAAGGGAAAATTTGAGAGAGAAAGGTATAAAAATGGGATGAGAAAAAGGGGGGAAAGATAGAAAGGGAAAGAACTTATGAGGGACAAAAACAGGAAATAAAGAAAAAGGGGAAATGTACTAGGATTAAAGGTATTTGCTCAGCTAGAAAACACAGAGACAATAGTTAAATTAAGTTAAAAGTGAGGATTCTGCAAAGGTACAAAAGATAGTGTTGTGACAGTAGAATACTGTAATGAGTTAGAAATGAAATAAGTAAATAATCAACTTTATAATATAATCTAAATTCAATCCCTATTTTATTGTGATAAATCAGTAAGAATGGCATTCTGATTCTCCCTCTCTCTCTCTCCCTCTCCCTCTCCCTCTGCCTCTCCCACTCTCCCTTCCTCCTTCTCTCTTTTCTAGAATAAAATAACAGAGCTGGAAGGGACCTTGGAGGTATTGTAATCCAAACCCTTGCTCAGGCAGAAAACTGTATACCATTTCAGACAAATGGTTGTCCAATCTCTTCTTAAAAACATCCAGTGTTGGAGCATTCACAACTTCTGGAGGCAAGTCATCTCACTGATCAATTGTTCTAACTGTCAGGAAATTTCTCTTTAGTTCTAGGTTACTTCTCTCCTTGATTAGTTTCCACCCATTGCTTCTTATCCTGCCCTCAGGTGCTTTGGAGAATAGCTTGTCTCCCTCTTCTTTGTGGCAGCCCCAAAGATATTGGAACACTACTATCATGTCACCCCTATCCTTTTCATCAAACTAGACATACCCAATTCCAGCAACCGTTTTTTATATGTTTTAGCCTCTAGTCCCCTAATCATCTTTGTTGCTCTTCTCTGCACTCTTTCTAGAGTCTCAACATCTTTTTTACATCATGGTGACCAAAACTGGATGCACTTTTTCAAGTATGGCTTTACCAAGGCATTATGAAGTGAAATTAACACTTCATATGATCTTGATTCTATTTATTTTATTTACTTATTTGATTTGTCAATCGCTTACAAGATAATAGGTATAAGTTATGAATACATGAAATGGATACATATAAGAAAATAAAAGGAAACAATAGGACAGGGACTGTAGGCACGTTGGTGTGCTTATGCATGCCCCCTACAGACCTCTTAGGAAAGGGGTGTGGTCAATAGTAGATAGTCTAAGGTTAAAGTTTTTGGGGTTTGGGGAAGAAACCACAGAGTCAGATAGAGTATTCCAGATATTGACCACTCTGTTGCTGAAGTCATATTTCCTGCAATCAAGTTTGGTGCGGCTAACCTTGAGTTTGTATCTATTGTGTGCTCTTGTATTGTTATGGTTGAAGCTGAAGTATTTGTTGACTTTTATATACAATACTTAGATCGGACCAAAGGCGCCATAGTTCTAGGTTTTCTAGGTCTAGAATTTCAAGTCTGGTGACATAAGGTATTCTGCAATGAGTAGAGGAGTGGATAACTCTTCTTGTGAAATATTTCTGGACTTTCTCAACTGTGTTAATATCAGATACATAATGTGGGTTCCAGACTGATGAGCTGATTCGAGTATTGGTCTAGCAAATGTTTTGTATGCTCTAGTTAATCTGTTTATGCAGCCTAGAACTGTGTTAGCTTTTTTGGTAGCTGCAGCACACTGCTGGCTCATATTTAAATGATTATTCACTAGGATTCCAAGATCCCTCTCATAGTTACTACTATTGAATAAGGTAGCTCTCTGTTTTGTTGTACTACTTATTGTGTTGCATTTTGCACCAACTAAATCTGCCAGATATTCTTAAAGGGCAGTTCTGTGTAGAGCTCATTGCAACAATCCATTCAGGACTGCAAAAGAGCCTGACCATCTAGTTAAGGGTGCAATTGGCATACAACATAACATTGCTTAAAGGCTTTCCTGAGAATGAGCAACACCTGCTCCTCAGCAGGGATCATGGGATCAGCAAATCTCTACATTGCACTCTAGATCTGGTGTAGTGCCATATCATCCAGTACCAAAAGTGGTAAAGACACATATCTGGAATGTCCTGAAACTCAAACCATTCAGTCTTGCCAAAGTTCAGTCGAAGTCTGTGGTTTCCCCATCTAGACCCCAACAGCATCCAGGCACCAGGACAGGACAACAACAGCACTGGTTAGTTCACTGGGGTAGACACATATAATTGAGTGTCATCATCATACTGGTGATACATTGCTCCATGGTGATGGATATCATCTTTCATCATTCCACACATTCCTAATCCATAGGGTGGGTGACCAGAGTTTACCTTGGGCTTAATTTAACTCATTCTGACAGTTGGAAGAATGATGACAGTCCATGCATAACATCTGCAGTTAACGCTGCTGTTTAAACAAATGCTTGTCAAGAATGTTTTTTCCCTTTGTCATAAAGAGTTTTACATCATTTAAAGTCATTGTTCACCCATCAAGGTTGGTCAAGCAAGAGTATGTTGCAAGGTTATTTTAACAAGGAAAAAGAAAAAGCTTTCTGCAAGTTTGGAGGTTTCTTAAATACCTTTCTGCAAGACATGGTTTCTTTTGTTCAGAGGGAGTATAATAAAGCACTGATGGATCTAGCCCAGTATAGCAAAAGGCAGGCACTCATGTTCATATATCTTCTTTATGATTTTTTACAGCATCAGTATAGTTTCCCAAAAGTAGGTTTGAAACAAAGGTCTTAAATTGGACTTAGCTAAGAAAATGTTCACAGGCTGCTCTTGTTTTACTATTCTTTTCAGACTATAATGGTGCCTGCAATAAAAAGGGCTGAATTCCAATGAGATCACCAATGAGATTTTAGGGAACAACAAATCTGATATTTTCCAATATTTTATTTTCTCTTCCTCTTGTGTAGAGGTCTTTTTCCCTGTGCGTGTGTGCATGTGTGTGTGTATATGTTTGTACACCCCACACACATTGGCAGCAACCATAAAAGGCTTAAAAGTGATTTTGGAAATTGCAATTATACAATTGTATGTGTATACGATATACAGTAAAGGCAAAGGGTTTCTCCATCTAGTTGTGCCTGACTCTAGGGGGCAGTGCTCATCTCTGCTTCTTAGCTGAGGGAACCAGCATTGTCCAAAGAACCTTTCCATGGTCATGTGGCCAGCATGACTATATGCTGAGGTGCATAGAATGCTGTTACCTTCCCACTGAAATGGTATCTACTTGCATTTGCATGTTTTCAAGCTGATAGGTGGGCAGTAGATGCACATACAAAGGGTTTATGTTTCAACCATGTATTCATGACTGACAGGTTGGAGTGCTGCAGTGGGCTAGAGGTGGAGCTCTTGCCTCACAATCAGAAGTGTGTGAGTTTGATCCTAGATAGAGGCAGCTGTTTCTCTCTCTGGGCACGCTGAGAATATATCTGCTGAACAAAACTCCGTATTGGTGACAGGAAGGGCATCTGGCCATTAAAATACTCTGCTAGCTCCATTCAGTTGCCCAGTCTCCAACCCACAAGGGATTAAGGGGTCATTAAAAGAAGATGATGATTCATGACTGACATGTTGATTTTGTTTAACTCTCACCATCTGCAGATACCAGAGACCACTTGCTATAGGTAATCTCTTGGTGGTTGAAAAGCAGACTTTAATATATTTTGAATGACTAGGGCGATGATGTAAAACAAACAGAATTTTCTGAGAGCTTTTGAGTTTGGTTTAGAATTAAAAAAACAACTTTAAACTAATTATCTATCTCTTGTTCCTTAGCCTTTCTCTTTTCAGTTTGAATATCTATTGAACATATTTTCTGTGTGAGCATTGGATAATCTTCATTGGACCATCCTTAATTTCCATGATTTGACTCTGTTCAATTAATATACAATTAATGTAATTGTGAAGATTGAAGGGAAACCTAATTTTATACATTTAATTTTCTTTTCATGCATTTCTACTAAGTTTTCTACTCAATTCCATCTTCCAGTGCACAATCTTTTTCCAAATGTATAAAATGCATCCATCTACCTATTGAAATAAATCCTGTAGTGCTCAATCAGCTTCCTCTCATTTTCTCTGCAGAATGCATTTCCACCAAGACAAACACATCATTTTATTCGATTCACAATTTTATTTTCCAAAGAGTTACATGGCATGAATTGTGGGAAAATACAACTCCATATTTTTCCTGGATAATTGCATTGATTTAGAAGCAGTATTTTTCTTCATTAAAGTTATGCCAGGGGAGAAAATTCATCAGTAGCAAATTACAGTGTACCTCACACAGGTTTCAAACTTCATGGTTCATCAGCCATCATTTTAAAAAAAAAAATTAGGACCAGGAAAGCAGACAGATAAGTGGAATAAGTATTTAATCCAATTCGATGTCTCCCTCCTTAGTAAGACAAGTTGTACCGGAGGAGGAAGGTAAGTTATCCATCATGAAGGAAATGATACATCCTGAATTTTCTAATAAACTTCTGCTTTTTGCTCCATCAGCACCTGCTCTGCAAAATTATTTTAAATATATAGAACCACCACTCTGAAACAAATGTAAATCCATTTTCTTTTAGGTAAATTATTTTCGTAAAGCAAATGAAAAGAAAAGAAGAAACAAATTTCCAACATTTCCTTAATACAGTAGCCACAAAAGCCCAGGAGAATAAATTGTTTAAATTCCACAGTACCTTGCCATGTTTAATTTATTTGTAATTATTTAATGTAGGTCCCTTGTGTTGTTTGGATGTTAATCAGGATTAACACCAGAACAATTAAGTAAACATTATCCCAATCAAGGAATTACCAATGGAGATAAATAAGCTAACAGTGAACAACAAGCCAATCAAGGAACCACTAAAACCACTTGCACCAATAATGACGAGCTACTAGTTTATAATATATAGAGAGAATATAAAAATAAGAGCAAGCTCACTCCCTTCTAGCACTGATAATGTTAAAGCTGAAGCCTGCAAGAAAACCAGTAAGTTCAGAAAACACTATAGACCCCCCAATTCAACCCTGAGCAAAAAAATGTTTTCTTCTATCAGTAATTATATCATAGTTATTAGTGTAAGAATACTGTATATTTAAATATTGTCTCCAATGGGTGTTCAAAATGAGTCACTGTAAATAATATTGTGGTTAATATTGCAAATTGCTATAATTGTTTCTGTATTTTGATGATTGCTTATTGTAATGTGGACACTGAATGTTTTGACTGTAAAAGCACTTCAGAATGACTCCTACTGCTATACAATTTGAAGTGCTCCCTATGTAGACTTGACACTGAACACTTTGTGCTGTATTCTTTCATTTTATATCTTTTTATGTCTCTTTGTTCATTCCTCACCTATTTCCTTTTCCCCACGAATGGGCATATAGGAACATGGGGAATTCTTTAGCAGAAGGATACTTTGAAGGGTGGTTCTGATAATAAATTCTTCTTCTTCTTACTGCTTTTACCACAAACAAATTCATGATCTGCTTTTTCTCCCCAGATCAATCAAGTATTGATCTAGTCTAGCTAGTCTAGTGAAGAGAAGGACCAGGAGAGACATGATAGCAGTGTTCCAATATTTGAGGGGCTGCCACAGAGAGAAGGAAGGGGTCAAAATATTTTCTAAAGCACCCGAAGGCCAGACAAGGAATAATGGATGGAAACTGAACAAGGAGAGATTTAACCTGGAAATAAGGAGAAACTTTCTGACAGTGAGAACAATCAACCAATGGAACACCTTGCCCCCAGAAGTTGTGGGAGCACCATCACTTGAGACTTTCAAGAAGAGATTGGACTGCCATTTGTAAGAAATGGTTTAGGGTCTCCCACTTGGGCAGGGGTTGGACTAGATGACATACAACCCTAACCCTCCAGGCTCTGTCACTCCTTTTCCTATATTAGGATCTCCAACAAAAGCCATGCTACAGATACAGATTAACAGAGTTAGAGGGGACCTTGTAGGTCATCTAATCCAACCCCCCAAACCAAGCAGGAGACCCTACGCCATTTCTGACAGATGGCAGTCCAGTCTCTTCTTGAAATGTTCAAGTGATGAAGCTCCCACAACTTCTGAAGGCAAGCTGTTCCATTGGTTGATTGTTCTCACTGTCAGAAAGTTTCTCCTTATTTCCAAGTTAAATGTCTCCTTATTCAGTTTCCATCCATTATTCCTTGTCAGATCTTTGGAAGGTACTTTGGAAAATTGCTTGACCCTCTCCACTCTGTGGCAGCCCCTCGAATATTGGAAAACTGCTATCATGTCTCCCCTGGTCCTTCTCTTCACTAGACTAGCCATGGCCAGTTCCTTCAACTGTCCATCATATGTTTTAGTCTCCAGTCCCCTAATCATCTTGGTTACTCTTCTCTGCATCCATGAATTCCTTCTCAAACAATACTGTGATCTTTTCTTTCAGTGAGGGATAGAAGAGAATATAATTAAGTTTTCACTGAAAAATAAACACAGCTGCTCATAATTGCAGTTCAGCAATAATGGTTGCCAGATTTTAGGAGGAGGAATTTAAATCATTATATTAACTTAAATCCATCTTTATTACCTCTCATTTCTATGTATCTTAGAAGTCCATTTATTTGTCTTTCCTTTTTAGCAGTTGATTCAGTTGATTCTGATGGAAGAAAACTTTTAAAGATTTAAAGTCCACTACAAGAAATAATGTCAAGGTAAGGAATTCATATTTTTTTTTAGAGATCATTTTCATATTGGTCTTCTGTAAAGCATGGTCAAATTTTCTGAGCTGATTTTAGACTAGTTGTATGGTATTGCTCCTAGATCTTTTTAGAGTGAAGGGAATAGTTTTCGATCATTGCTTCAGCTCAATTCTGCATTATGCGCCCAACAATTTTAAATTATTTCTAGATATTCACCCACACTGCTCGAACCTATTCATGGTTGTTTGAACACCAGTCTTACTGAGTTCAGTGGCATTTATTTTTAAATTATAGGCTTGGGAGATTTACCTAGCAGCTACTCTGCTATCTTCAGGACCCAGAACTTGCTTTTTTTTCCTGAATTAACTGAATTATTTTAGTGAAACATTCTGTCCTCTATTTTTCTGCTTTTAAGTTTTTAGGGAAGGGGGTTCAATTCAACACTTAACTTTCAAAAACTATCCAGAAATTCATTTATAACCCCAGAATAGCATTTTCCCACAAATGTTTTGAGACCACATCTTTCAGAATTCCAGAATCTCCAAAACAATCCCCCCTCCTATCTCCAAAACAATCCCCCCTCCTAAACACTATCCATTTCCCTCAGAGATGCCTAGCCCAGTGAATAGCCCTATGACAGGAAGAGGGTTGAAGATAGTTTTAAAAATATTTTATTAAAGTTGGCTATAAATAAAAATACAGAATGAAACAGAAAGTTAAGAGAAGGAAGATAGAGATAGATAAATAGATAGATAGATACACCTACATACATGCCTTTTGCTTGACTTTTCTAAGCATTTCAAGCCATTCCCATAACAATAAAATCATTCTAATCACCAAAATCTATATATTTTTAAAATTTCAAGCAAAAAGTCTAGAACAAACTCCCCCCTCCCCCTCCTCCCTCTCCTCAAAACTAGACAAAATCTTGTCTTTGATTAAAATAGTCAGTTTCACCATCTTTCACCAACTCAACGTTACCGGCCATTCTTCTATTGTAGGAATTAGTGTTATCTTTCTGTCTTTGTGCCTATAAGATCCTCACTATGTGAACATATATAGTATTTCTGAATTGTTATGACATTTTCTTAGAGTGGCTTTCAAAGAGAATGCGAGGCTAGAATGAAATTATGCAAACAATTCAGTTCAGAATCTGAGACTTAAGCTCACCATCCTCTAAAAGCTAATACCATATTTAAACACTTGTATTTGTTTACCGTGTGGAACTACAACGGGAAGAAAGCCATCCCTTATGCTAAGGTAACCAGTACAGCAAACTGGATTTTCAATTTATCTTAGATCACAGTAGGCTGTGCAAAGCTCACTTCTATAACAAAGCAACATCTTTAATACTTTAATCTTTAATATTGGCCCTGTTTCCATGGAAACTGTAACTCATAAATTCAAGTCATTAGGCGAACAGCTAAACCGTCACACTACCTTAAAAGTCAGTCTGAAATGGTCAGTCCATCTTCTCCTTTTCCCTTAAATCCCCATTTTAACACCTATTCAACTATTCCACGTTCACAAATGCTTATATCCACATTCACCAAGAATTATGGACAGAAATGGATGCCAAGACTTTGAGAAACACATTACATGCAAAAGTATAAAATGGATTATAATGATTCTATCTTCACTGCATTTTATTTATTTAGCGTATTACCCAGCCTATCTACTTAAAAAAACTCAGTTGTGCATAAGATTATGAGAAAAGCTGTTTCCATGCTATGATGAATATACACAAAGAAGGATGGGACAGAAAAAGTAGTTAGAAGAACGCACCTTGTCACTAATATTACACCCCAAAGTCACTCAAAAATATTACACCCCAAAGTCACTCAAAAATATCAAAAAATAAATGTAGATGCAAAAGGTGAGAATCTCTGTAAATTCAGAATATGTTTGTGTACAGTGGATGGACTGAAGCTGGCAGGGTGGAAAGCAGAGAATTCCAGACAGAAATGGTCACTTTGTAAACATACAAACCTGTTTATCCTCAAGGCCATCAAGTGCTTGGCCATTTATCCCACTCTGGAAATGTGAGAGGAGAAAGCCTTGAGTTCAAATAATTAAATACAGGGAATTCCTTAACTTAAGACCACAACTGAGCTCAACATTTATGTTGATAAATGAGACATTTGTTGAATGACTTTTGCCCCATTTCTTTTCTCAGTTGTTAAGTGAATCGCTGCAGTTGATAAGTTAGTAACCTGGTTGTTAAGTGAATCTGATTTCCCCATTGACTTTGCTTGTCAGAAGGTCACAAAAGGTGATAATGTGGCTCTGGGACACTCAACCATCATAAATATGAGTCAGTTGCCAAGCGGCTGAATTTTGATCATATGACCATGAAGATGATGCAATGGTTGTATGAAAAACAGTCATAAGTCACTTTTTTCAGTGCCATTGAGCAGTCACTAAATGAGTTGCTGTAAGTCAAGGACTACCTGTAATATATTAAAAGCCATAGCCATCTTTGTAATATATTAAAAGCCATAGCCAAAGCCATAGCCATCTTTGCCTTGCAGGGGATAATCAATTATTATACAGGTAATCCTTGATGTACAACCACACTTGTGACCAGAATTTTCTGATTTTACAAACTTTTTTTCCATGGTTGTTAAGACAATCACTGTAGTTTTAAGTGAATTGTGTGGTCCTTAAGTGAATCTTGTTTTCTCCATTGCTTGTCAAAAGATAACTGGGAAGGTTGCAAATGATGATTTTATGATACTGGGATGCTACAACTACCACAAATACATGCTGTTTGCTAAGCATCCAGATTTTGATCATGTGACCATGGGGATACTGCAATGGTCATAACTTTGAGGACCAGTTACAAGTCATTTCTTCAGTGCTGTTGTAACTTTGATATAAAGAATGATTGTAAGTTGAGGATTACCTGTATGCATAACTTCATTCTTGTCTGTAATAAAGGTTGTAATCCATTCAGACCATGTCTTTGAGTCTTTTGTCAAGTTGAAGGGGAGCTAAAGGTGAAGTCTGCCATCAGTGGCATTCACAGAGGGGTGTAAGAAAAATTAAGATGATAGTCATGGCAATGATACTATGCTGGCAGGAATAGCCACACATTCTAGATGATAGATTCAAGAGCCAGATGGATCTTGACAGACTTGAACACTGGGCCCTATCTAATAAAATGAAGTTCAGTCTACAGAAAAGCAAAATCTTACACTTAGACAAGAAAAAAACAAAAACAAAATTACATGTATAGATTGGGAGAAACCAGGCTTAATAGCAATAATTGTGAAAGGGACCTTGGTGTCTTAGTGGACAGCCAATTAAATATGAGCCCATAGTGTGCAATGGCAGCCCAAAAAGCCAAGTCAATCCTAAATTGCATAGTCTAGTGACGAGAAGGACCAGGGGAGACATAATAGGAGGGGGTCAACCTGTTTTCCAAAGCACTGGAAGGCCAGACAAGAAATAATGGATGGAAACTCATCAAGGAGAGATTCAACCTAGAAATAAGGGGAAAAAATTCTGACAGTGAAAACAATCAACCAGTGAAACAGCTTAGAATTAGAATTCTTTTATGGCCCAAGTGTGATTGGACACAAGGAATTTGTCTTGGTGCAAATTCTCTCATTATACATAAAAGAAAAGATACATTCGTCAAGAGTCAAGAATACCTTCAGAAGTTGTGGAAGCTTCATCACTGGAAACTTTCAGAAAGAGACTGGACTGCCATCTGTTAGAAATGGTCTCCTGCTTGGGTAGTGGGTTGAACTAGATGACCTACAAGGTCCGTTCCAACTTTGTTCTTATGTTCTAATTCATACAAAATCCCATCCCTTTCAATGTGTACATGTGAAAAAGAGGAGCCTTGACTGCATGACTATAGTTGTCGTCTTGAATTTTTGAAATAGTCAATGACCTGCTTAAGATGATGAGAAAACACAAATACAAAAACTTGTGGTGCTCCCTCCCTGCTTATTTCTTTTTCTCTATATCTTTGTTCAGGATTCCCCCACCCCCATTTTTTTCTTTTACCAAGAGAAGTTAGCGGCCCCATTAATAGGAGTCTGCCAGGAAGCAAAAATCTACTGAAATAAATCCTTTTTAAAAAATATTTTAACTGAGCAGTTTTATGCCTGATGAAAAGCATTGATACAACTAAGCATTTCATCAAGTCATTCATAATTGAGAAGGGCACAGCATAATTGTCCTCATTGCTCCCCCTGCACATAGGCAGACAGATCTGGATGTAACTGTGCCAAGGATAAAAGGTTGAGAATTTCTGGCAGGCAGGTAAAATCAACTTGTTCAGGCACAACTTGATTAGAGGATTAGCCTGGAAGCAAATAGTTAGATGGCTAAAAATTGTATAATCTCATCAGTCCCCTGACTGCTCTGCTTTCTGTAAAAGGTATAGAGAGAACACAGATCATGGCTTTTAAATGATTAACAAATCCTTTATTCACAGTGGCCAGCAGATTCTCCCATCATGCTGCGTCTGTGCATATGTGCAGGGGTGGGCTTCAAAATTTTTAGCAAGGGGTTCTCTGCCCGGTTGCTGTGTGGATGTAGCCATGATGGGCGTGGCCTAGCCAGCCTCCTGCACCATGGTGGGGAGGCATTTTCCCCTCCCCAGATTCCAGAAGTTTTCCTTGAGCCTCTGGGAGGGCAAAAATGGCCTTCCTGGTCTCCAGAGGCTCTTTGGAAGCCGGAAACAGGCCCATTTCTGGCCTTCCCGGACTTCTGGAAGGCCCATTTTTCGCCCTCACTGAGCCTCTGTGTGTGCCCTGCACTTACTTGCATCCAAAACAGGGTTCATGGGGACTCCTGGAAGGTGAGGGGAGGGATGGGTGGGGCCAGCCAGGAGTGGGATTTGGCGATTTTCTGAACTGTGCAGAATCTTAGCTAGAGGATCTCCCGAACCCCTGCGAACCCCCAGTAGCCCAACCCTGCATATATGTTTTGATCAATTTTGATATTGATGCCCCCCAAATCCCCAAACCACAATATGGATATGTTGATGTAGCCACCATGAATTGACCTCAACTGCCAACCTTATGGCACAATATCACAATATTATGTATGCATTCACTGTTTACGAATTTAGTTTCTTATCTTCTATTTTTTGGTATTGAAAAAGCAATATAGAGTCTTCCGAAAGCAATATTGGGAAATTAAGAGACAATAGAGTATCTGTGTTATAAATTACTACTTCAATCTCAGGATTAGATTTTCAACATTGCTAAACAATGCCTTACTTTGTGCCAGATACATTTAAAGTGTTCTTTAAGAAAAAAAAAGGAAGTTCTTTTAGGTCAGGAAAAAATAAATTTCAATTATTCCCACAAAGTTTAGGCTAGTAAAAGAATAGCAATGATTTTTTTTTCCAATAAAGTTTTATTTGGGTTTTCACACACAAAATACAAGTAAAACATCTTTTTTGAAAATAGCATGGTCCTGGGTTGAATTTCTTTATACAGACACAAAACTCAATTTCATGCTCCTTTTTGTATTCTATTCCATATCTTATACTATTTTATATTTTCTATATAGTTTTTCCCCTCTTTTAATTTTCTCAATTTTATTTTGATTATCTCGTCTCAATTCAAATCATTATATTTATACTTTTGTCTGTTCTGTTTCAATTTCATATTATCTTTTCTCATTAAACAAATTTTCTCCTGTAGTTACTAATTGGAGTATGACACCTTTATATCTTTTAATTACATCCATTCAACTCTTATTTAAACTTCAATATATACCTTAAGTTTATGACCTTCAATATAATACATAATACATAACTTCCAATCGAATTCTGCTTGGTACATTCTTATAATACACACTATATTCTTTAAAAAAAGAAAGAAAGATTGTAAATATATGTAATTATAAACCCTCGTTCCATTCCAGTTCAGTTCTAACATTAATAATCTTAACATCTTTAACACTTCTTTTCAATTAAATATCATACTTCCTTAAAAACACATATAATCTCCATAATTAATTTTTCCCTTATTTCTCTTCACATATGTTTTATAAATCATTAAATATACCTTTTCTTACATTTATTTATTGACAAGCATTCCACTGAATTACGATAGCTATTTTATCAGACATTTTAATTATACATTGTTTCATATTTTCTAAAATTATTTCTGCTTCTAATATAAAAATACTATCTTATGTACCTTTGCAGAATCCCTTTTTCCATTAAGTTTTCACCCATTATCTCTAAATAGGCCCTGTTTCTCTATATTTTGCTTCTGTCCTTTATAACTTCTTTTCCTTCCTTTCTTCCCTCTCATCTTCTCCCTCCCCTTTTTACCCCCTTGTCTCTCTAGTTCTAATTCTCTCTTCTGCATTTCCCTCTTCTGTTGCTTTCTGATTTTATACTTATTTTTCACTCTGTTTATTTTTTTGGAGTTGTTTTTCCTAATCTTAAACTTTCCATTCTCTTTCCCCCCTTTCCTCCCCCCCCCCATCTAAGATTACTTGTTCATTAAAGGTGGCTTCTTCTTTGTCACAATCTTCTTGTTCTGCAGGCATTTCTTGTTGTTTCTCATAATTCCAAATCTCCATTTCTAAAAACTGAAATATGAAGCCAAAAGAACCTCTCCCTTCTTGTGCATCTTCTTTGTACTTTTTAAGTTCCATTTTCAATTCTTCTAAAGGTGGAGCCATTTTAAACAGTTTTAAACAACCACCCAATTGATTTTAGTCATTCAAAACAATAACCAAGAATCCAGAAATCATCAAGTAATTCAGATAGTCCCGAGTTATATCTTCTTATTTCTTTTTCAACTTTCTCTTCCTGGGGTTTTTGTTGCAATATTTCAGTTAGAATGTATCTTTTGGAAGTCTTGTTGAGATTTTGCTGTAAGTTCTTTTTTAATTCCAGGCAATCTCCTCCCTTCCAGATCCTACCCTTTTATTCTTTTTCTCTCCTTTCCTGTTTTCAAAAGCTTTTAATTATCCAGAAATCTTTATTATCCCTTTGACTTTTTATTTTCAGCATTAAATGCCTATTGATGTCAAAGTGGATTTTTTTCCAATTTCTTGCTTAAGTCTCTTATCTGTCAGTATAGGAAAAGGAGAAAACCAAATCTTTTCCCTTTTCTCTCTCCTTTGCAGCTTAAAAATCTTCTTAGGGAACAATGTTATTGTTTTTTAACAGTTTCAATTCCAAGGTATCTTATTTGTTGCTTTTGCTGTTTGACCCGGTCAACCAAAACTTTCTCTTCTTATCTTCCTCCTGCACATTCTTTTCCAGTTGAGTTCTTCTTTGTGGTGGCCATTTCTGACCACCGCTGCAACCGCCTTTGGGAAAGGGAGTAATGGCCAGCTGGGGAGGAGAGATGCAGCTCTCCTCAACCCTGCAGGCAGTCTCCCCCCTCTTCACCACCTCTATGGGGTGGCTTAGCCCTGAAACCAGCCGGCTTGGGGCGCTCCAGTGGCGAGCACGGATCGAAGCCTTGCAGAGATGAAGTTTCGGTCTGTCACTGAAGAAGCTCAAACCGGAAGTCCCTTTGGTCATCTGTTTCTATAAAGAAATATCACTGAAATGATGACCAATAGGATACAGGTCTAATATTTGAATTTGTTTATGTAGGGTTTACCTCAAAAGAATGCACTACTATGAGCATTTATAGGATATATATATATATATATATATATATATATATATATATATATATATATATATATATATATATATATATATATATATATATATATATATATATATATATATATATATGGTGTTCGGCTTGGTTCGGGTATTTTCCCACATCATTGTATTCGGTATTTTCCACGTCAGTTCTTTTAAGTTGTAGCAACGTTTCAGCAGAATCTCATCTGCCATCATCAGGCTTCTGTATTGTGTCCGTCTGTGGCATTCACAATACAGAAGCCTGATGATGGCAGATGAGATTCTGCTGAAACGTTGCTACAACTTTAAAAGAACTACAATGATGTGGGAAAATACCGAACCAAGCCGAACACCATACATGTAAGCACCCGAAAACTTAAGAAAAATAAATATATATATATATATATATATATATATATATATATATATATATATATATATATATATATATATATATATATATTCTGAGGTTCTCGCTGGTATTTGTATGTGGATCTTTGGTTATTCGGGTTTTCTCCGCGTAAGATTGGAAGTATCTAGGCAACGTTTCGATGAAGTCTCATTCATCATCTTCAGGCTTCTGTCTTCAGCTCTGTGCTTCTCAGAGTGATGTGAGCTTGCAGCTGCTTCTTCCTTTTAACTGCTAGTGGGGGTGTGACTTGATTGGGTGGGGGCTTGGCTGTGTTCTGATTGGGTGAGGGTGTGTTCTCATTGGTTGAGGTTTGGCTGTGTTCTGATTGGTTGTGGGGTTGGCCATGTTCTGATTGGCTGGAGGTGTGTTCTGTTCAGGTGGGGGCTTGGTTGTGCTCAGGTTGGTCTTAGTTACTGGGGGATTTGAGCTGTTGAGCTGTGATCTTGCTGTTTGGCTTCGAGTTCATGGTCGTGCTGCATCTTCATGGTGGGGGTCAGTTCGCTTCATGTATGGCTCAGAGGGGTTTGAAGTGGGTAGTGATGCAGCTGCAGTGCGGCTTCTGGTCTGTGGTTGTGTCTCATCTTCTGTGTGGGTGTGAGTCTGCTTTTTACGTGGAAGTGTGGTGGTGGCATCTTGTGTGGCCCTCGTGGGTATGGGTCTGGTGTCATTCATCATGTTAGGCACTCATCTGTTCATGAGGGCGGGTTTCCAAATGGCTGGTAAGCGGGAGGTGTCATCTCTTTTATTCATGCTGTGTGGGCGTTTTTCTATCTCTATGGCTTCTCTGATTATTTTGTTGTTGAAGTGTTCGGTTTTGGCAATAGTTCTGAACCCCCCCCAACCAATCAGAACACAGCCAAACCTCAACCAATGAGAACACACCCCCACCCAATCAGAACACAGCCAAGACCCCACCCAATCAAGTCACACCCCCACTAGCAGTTAAAAGGAAGAAGCAGCTGCAAGCTCACATCACTCTGAGAAGCACAGAGCTGAAGACAGAAGCCTGAAGATGATGAATGAGACTTCATCGAAACGTTGCCTAGATACTTCCAATCTTACGCGGGAGAAAACCCGAATAACCAAAGATCCATATATATATATATATATATATATATATATATATATATATATATATATATATATATATATAAGTTTTCACGGTACTTACATGTATGGCATTCAGCTTTGTTCGGTATTTTCCACGTCATAGTAGTTGTGCTTTTAAAGTTGTAGCGACGTTTGGCAGAATCTCATCTGCCATCATCAGGCTTCTGTATACTCACAGATGAACACTATACAGAAGCCTGATGATGGCAGATGAGATTCTGCCGAAACGTCGCTACAACTTTAAAAGCACAACTACTATGACATGGGAAAATACCCGAACAAAGCTGAATGCCATACATACATACATACATACATACATACATACATACATACATATATATTCTATATTAGTTATGATGGAGAACCAAGGGCCATCCTCTGTCAGTCCAATGAAGGGAAACCAAAGCAGACTGAAGAGATCTTTTAATTGTCTGGGTATCAATCTTGCAAAACAATCTCAGGATAAGCTAAAAACCTTTGTGATTATTAAGTAATCCTTGCTCATCACTGAAAATGAATCAGTGGCCATTGTGCACCAGTTTTTCGGTAGGTTATCAATCCACATTGGATCCTTTTTATTCTTACAGTGAAATTTCTGAAAGGCAGTTGAATTAGAAACTGCATTTGCAATATCCCTGTTAATGTATCGCCAATATAAAACTTCCTTACTCTGACATTTCCATTTTTCCTACCACTATGACCTTCATGAATCCTTTGAATCATATCAGTCTTTAAGGCAGCAGGGAGAACTATTCAGTGGCCTTTAAAATAAAACATCATCAATTACGAAAAGGTCTGACCCAAATTGGAAGTCTGGAACTCAATCAATAATAGCTTTCATAGCTGTAGGCAATACAGCATCTAGCTAAATAAACTTATTCCACAGCCTCTCAGAGACTGTTGTCCAAAGCACAGTGACTGTATATGCACAGTGCTATTATGAAGACTTAACAGAGTCATTATAGCCATTTACAGGTCCATATCGTTTTGTCCAAAGTCAGATCAATGTTCTCAAGAACCCCTTTTCTTTGCAATTTTGGGTTTGTTAGGCTTAGCACCACCCTGCCTTTTATCAAGGATTCCATCACTTGGCCAAAATCTTGCTTCAGTAGGATTTAAGTAAATGAGGAAGTCTTCAAAAGCATCACCGCTTGTTAACTTGAAACTTAAATCTCACATGTCCCACTTGTTTTTTGTATACAGTACTTTGGAAACGTGTATAAGACTTCTAAGTTAGTTCCATGCTCTTAAAAATATCAACCTTTCTTTGCCTAGCTACCCTGAGGAAAATTGCTACAGTAGTTGTTGTCTTAGTATATATTCACTTAGTGAATACTGTATATTCATTTAGTGACCATTCAAACTTATAATGGCATTGAAAATAAATGACAAAAGTCCTTGCCCTTTTGACCATCACAGCATGCCCATGGTTGCATGATCAAAATTTGGGTGCTTGAAAACCAACATGCATTTATGATAGAAAGATAGATAGATAGATAGATAGATAGATAGATAGATAGATAGATAGATAGATAGATAGATAGAATACTTTATTGGCCAAGTGTGATTGGACACAAGGAATTTGTCTTGGTACATTTGTCAGGAGTCGAGAATCATAAGGTACGACACTTAAGTCATAGGGTACAATAAGCAAGCAATCATATTAGGAAACAGTCAATATAAATTGTAAGGATACAAGTGACAAAGTTACAGTCATACAGTCAGAAGTGGGAGGGGATGCGTGATAAGGAGTGATGACAAGATTTAACAGTAATAGTAGTGCAGATTTTGTAATAGTTGAACAGCGTTGAGGGAATTATTTGTTTAGCAGAGTGATGGCTTTCAGGAAAAAACTGTTCTTGTGTGTACTTGTTCTGGTGTCCAATGCTCTATAGCATCCTTTTGAGGGAAGGAGTTGAAACAATTTATGTCCGGGATGTGAGGGGTCTGTAAATATTTTCACAGCCCTCTTTCTGACTCGTGCAGTATACAGGTCGTCGATTGAAGGCAGGTTGGTAGTAATTGTTTTTTCTGCAGTCCTAATTACTCTCTGAAGTCTGTGTCGGTCCTGTTGGGTTGCAAAACCAAATCAGAAAGTTATAGAGGTGCAGATGACAGACTTAATCATTCCTCTGTAGGACTGGATCACCAGCTCCTTGGGCAGTTTCAGCTTCCTGAGTTAGCGCAGAAAGAACATTCTTTGTTGTGCTTTTTTGATGATGTTTTTGATGTTAGGTGTCCATTTTAGGTCATGTGATATAGTAGAATCTAGAAATGTGAAGGTCTCTACTGTTGATATGGTGTTGTCTAGTATTGTGAGAGATGGAAGTATGGGAGGGTTTCTTGTAAAGTCTACCACCATTTCTACGGTTTTGAGTGTGTTCAGTTCCAGTTACACCATGAAGCAAGTTGTATAACCTCCTCTCTGTATGCAGATTCATCGTTGTCTTGAATGAGACCAATCACTGTTGTGTCATCAGCAAACTTCAGTATTTTAACAGATGGATCGTTTGAGATGCAGTCATTGGTATATAGGGAGAAGAGAAGTGGAAAAAGCACACAGCCTTGGAGGGGCCCTGTGCTGACTGTAGAGGTATCAGATGTGATTCTGCCTTGCTTCACCTGCTGCTTCCTGTCTGTTAGGAAGCTTATGATCCACTTCCAAGTGTGTTTAGGTACTACTAATTGGTTTAATTTACTTAGAAGAGTGTCTGGAATGATGGTATTGAGTGTTGAACTGAAATCTACAAAGAGGACCCTTGCGTAGGTATTGGGAGATTCAAGGTGTTGTAGGATGTAATGCAGAGCCATGTTAACAACATCATCTGTTGATCTATTTGCTCGGTATGCAAACTGCATGGGATCTAACAGCAGATCCGTGATGGTTTTCAGGTGGCAGCACAAGCTTTTCAAAGATTTTCATAACTACAGATGTTAGAGCAACTAGTCTGGTCATTCAGTTCCTTGATGGAGGGCTTCTTTGGCACTGGGATGATAGTAGAGCGTTTGAAGCAGGAAGGAACATAGCACATCTCTAGTGATCTATTGAAGATTTGGGTGAAGATGGGGGCCAATTGGTCAACACAGACTTTTAAGCAATTTGTTGCAGTGTCCTGGGATCTGATGACCAGTATTTGCAATCTTCCCATCAGGCTTCCAATAAGTAAAATCAATGGTGGAAGATGCATTCGCTTAACATCTGTGTTGAAAAAGTTCATAAAATCACTCAACAATTGCCTTATTATGGTCATAAATCAAGGACTATCTGTATTTAATGTTCATCTTCTTTATTTGCATAACCTGCAACTAGCATAGAAATATCAACACTCTTCTTAAACTTTTTCCAGGATTCAGGACTTTTGCTTGAGAAGTGCACTACTTTAGGAGGTTTTTAAGATAACCTTTTCTTACCCTGTGACCTATAAAATTCTGAAAGTCCCTATACCTCTTGCTCTTTGTTAAAGTATATAGTTTGTTGGCAATTTTAGTATAGGGTATGGGTTTCAACATAGGCTTTTGAAAAACACATATTCCCTATATCTTCAGATTTCCAGACTGATATATTGACAAGCTAGCTACCTTAACAAGCATGGCTGGGTTTTGTCACCTCATTCTGATGTGTGTTTGTATAACATACCCATTGAGAATATACTTCTTTCAAACATTTCATAAGAATACTAAGTTGACAACATTCTACGTATTCTTAAACAAAGAATCTAACCTACTAATGATTCTTTCCAGTAAACATGGCCCCATTAGGATAAAATGTGTTGAATAAAAATCCCCAGAGCATTACTACTGAATGAAGACAGCATGCCAATTCCAGTGGAGAATGATTGTTTTTTTAAAAAAATCAGTTATAATAGATATAGGGCATCTCATCAGAAAGAAGCATCAAAGCAAAGCAAAGCCCCAGAGATTTGTAAACAAATTTCATTTTATGTTGAAAAAAATAAAACTATCACCACTTTTCAAGCGGCTGCATAATGCATTTTAAAAATATGGTCTGTATTTCAAAGTGAAAACAAACATTGCAAAGTGCCAACAGCTATCCATTCAATTTTCCTGGATAAAAAAAGAAAGAAAGAAAGAAAAACATGACATACAAGATATTGTACTTGTTGATTTAAATTAAGTGTCGCACTTACATGCTGTCCTTCCAAAATAAAGCCAAATCTACATGTTACTAGCAGAATCAACCCATCAACAAGTCTCCACAGGCAATTATAGAATAGAATAGAATAGAATAGAATAGAATAGAATAGAATAGAATATTGGACAAGTGTGATTGGACACACAAGGAATTTCTCTTGGTGTAAATACTCTCAGTATACATAAAAGATACATTCGTTAAGAGCCGAGAATCGTAATGTACGACACTTAACGATAGTCATAGGGTACAATAAGCAATCAAATCATACTAGGAAACAGTCAATATAAATCATAAGGATACAAGCGGCAAAGTTACAGTCATACAGTCACAAGTGGGAATAGATGGGTGATAAGGAGTGATGAGAAGATTAACAGTAATAGTAGTGCAGACTTTGTAATAGTTGAACAGCGTTGAGAGAATTATTTGTTTAGCAGAGTGATGGCTTTCAGGAAAAAACTGTTCTTGTGTCTAGTTGTTCTGGTTTGCAGTGCTCTATAGTGTCATTTTGAGGGAAGGAGTTGAAATAGCTTATGTCCGAGATGTGAGGGGTCTGTAAATATTTTCACAGCCTTCTTTTTGATCCATGCAGTATACAGGTCCTCGATTGAAGGCAGGTTGGTAGTAATTGTTTTTTCTGCAGTCCTATAGATTTTGATGTGCAGAAATTTCAATGCTGGGTTAGTTCATATCCAGGACCACCCAAAAAGTCCCATGTTTCAGCTGAAAAAAAAAAGGCCATTGCTTGAGGTAAGTGGAAGATTTGGTGCTGTTCTTGCTACCAACTGCCATGGATTTTCTTCCTTGTACCCCTTTCACAGAGTAGCAGTACTTCCATTTGGTTACAGACTACATCCATAACAACTAGATTTTTAAGCCATGGGATATTTTCAGAGCCATGCATGGTAGTGGCTGAAGCAACTATGTTGTCATATCTCCTAATTGGAAGATTCCCTCAGAACAGCCTCCATAGGTTCAGAGATATATGTAGGGAGGATTATAAAACAATTCCATATGATGACTTGGATTGCACATTTGTGGTTGCTTCCTTGACTCCCTCTTTCCTTGAAAATCCCTCTGAATAAGTCTATGGAAATTCTCAGTCATCTAGGTTATGATTGTCCCAAAGGTATTTTTTCCAAAAGGCATCTAGAGTTCCTTTGTTTTTCCTTGAAGAGGTTTCATTTCTCATCCAAGAAGCTTCTTCATTCAGAAATGGGAATGGAAAGATTTATGTTTCTGGCAGTCATCCAGTTGTTAGCACTCTCTCTGAGAGTTATTGAAGCCACTTGGAAGTTTATCTGTGGCCTCAGGGTCACCTGAGTTATGACCACCCATTTGCACCGTTCAACCCTTCCATGTCCCACCATTTGGTCAGAACTGAAGAAGCTTCTTGGATGAGAAACTAAACAGCTTTAAGGAAAGACAAAGTCCAGTTGCTTTTCAAAAAAATACCTTTGGGACCCTCTGTAGAAGGTGGCTGACAAAGTATTTAGTAGCTCTGGTTGTGTATGCATGACATACCATGGATGGCATAGTAAGATGTCAGTGGTTAGAGTCTTGGTGAATTTATTCTTCAGCATGAGCTGCTACCCATATTAGGTATTTCAAATCTTCCTAATGGAAGAGCTCTGTCCTTGTTTAAAGGTGCGTGTAAATTCACAAGCATCTGACAGCCTCATAAATATACAGCTATTTGACAAAGGGACAAAGATGATAAAATGGTATTCTAGGGAAGCCAGCTCCGAAAAAAAATATGGAAAATTGAAAAAAAAATAGTGAGTCATGCAATGGGCACATGGATTTAGAGTCATTCAGAAGGAAGAAACTTGAAGCAGATGTTGTTGTTGTTTCCAGAACATTCTTTTGGTTTAACATTTGTACATATTTTTTAAATTTTTCAAACTTCAGCCAGTTTCTTTTGTATACCTCATAAAGCATAATTTACAGATCATTCTCTTGGCCTGTAATTTGTAGTTCCACATCCTGTATTTTCTCTAATTTATCAGATAAAATTTGTTTCATATCTATCATTTCTCCATTAGTATCTTTTAAAAACAGTTCTATCCCTAAAAACATACATCATTACTGACAGTACTGATACTGTAGTTATTAACTTCTGGCTCCATTCTTCAAAGATCTCCTTTAATATATCCAATGTTATAACATTTTCTTTCCTTTTTAGACCTACTATTACCTTCTAGAAGACTTTGTGCTTTCTTTCTTCTGCTTTAAAAACAGAAAAAGCTACTCCAAAATCAGAAGATGTAGAGGGACTTGGCCCATAGAATCCCCAAGAATCGGACATGACTGAATGGATAACACCACATCACTTTATTTCATCTGGTTAAATTTTTACATTCCACTAGTGTCCAGTTTCTAAAACCATCATTTATAGTTTGTTATTATTGCATTTGCCAGGATAACCAAAACAAGTCTATTTCCCATGAGGAGTTACTTATTTTTTTATAGTTAACTCCAAAATCTTTTAATAAAAGTCATTATTTCAAACTTGTCTGGACCCTTAATCTTTTTACAACTCTTTTAGTTTAAAATCTTATTTATTTTTTGATGCTTACTTCAAAATCTTTAAATTTTTACATTTGTAATTAATTTTCATTTTGTTCAGAATTGAAGATAAGCTCATCTGATGAAGACTTTTCAAACCTCTAATTCCAAAGGTCTCTAATAGTTTTAGAATACTTAATAAGTAATTCCTGAAAGTGTTTAGAAAGTGAGATTTGTAAACTTAATATCTTTTAAAGGTCTCAAGCATGGTCATGAACTTTTGGTCCCATCATCTTCTGCTGTTCAAACAGAAAACCATAGTTTCATGATCTCCTCATGAGTAGCAACTGTCCAGAGCATGTATGGGCAATCTTTGATCCACTCCTTATTCAGAGAAGCTCCAGGGAACGGTCTCCTCACTGGTTCTTTGGTCTTGGTCATAGTTGTGGATTCTGTTTTGGCAAAGCCACCTTCAGTTCATTGTATCTCCCACAGAAATCCTCTACCAATCAGCTTTATAGGGTTGTTGTGAAAAAATGATGAATTACTTCATATGTTCCCATGGAGGAAAAGTAGGGCATGCAATGTAGAAAACTAATTTTGTAAGAGAAAACATATTTTGTTCCTTTTCTAAAACCTTGATGTATTTTTTGTAACACACTTCATTGCTTGCAATCAATAGTGACAAGGGAGAAGAACTTCTTTCTGTTGTCTAGCTGTTAGGAATGATAAAGGAGGGGGCAACATAGGCTTTGATTTACAGATATTGGTAAGTTCATATATGCTTCTTGGAAATGCTCTATATAAAACACAAAATTTTTAAAAGGCAAAAATAAAATATCGAAGAGAATGAACTTTGCTGTATGTTGGTATAATGCTTTGTACATATGTATTTTATGCATATTTATTACATTTATATGTGTATATGTAAACATCATTTTTTTTGAAAGATAGGAAAGATATAAGTTGAATTTTTTCCCTCTTCGGGAAATGTCTTTTATTATTATTTTTATTTGAAGATGAAGATGATTCCTAAAATATGGTAACATCCACATGTTCAATTTTGAAAAAAATATTTATAATTCCCCCGAGATCTTTCAGTCTGTTGTACTATTTCTACTATAAGACAAAAAGGATATACATCAAATACATAAGTAATATGTCAACACTTCTGAACCAATTTCATGGTGACCTCTGAATGGACAGTCATCTCTGCTTACCTGCCCATTTTAAAACATTTTAGTTTGGACAGGGATATATATTTCACTCTGATTTATAACTTTTGACTTTGACTTGACACTTTCCTCTGTTCTAAGGCAGGTAAAATGTGAGATGCAGAAATGATGGCAAGGAGCTGCATCAGAAAGTTGGAATCACATCTGCCACTTTAAGCTCTATGTTTTAGTGGATCTTTTTTTGGATAACTCCAATTCAGTGTTCTTCTCTAAAAAGTATCAACATTTTGACTCCCCTTCCAGGTCCCTAATTTATTGTCTCTTTCTACTTCCCCATATGGTCGAATTGCAGACTTTTAAATTGCATTTCGAAGCATCAGCTGGTTTCAATTTCAAAGGGCATAAAGGATCTGATCAACTTATGTTTTTGAGCTATGCATGAATAGCTATGGTTTCTACCAAATAATCAGAAGAAGATCATGGAACTCCAGTTCCCAGTGGCCCAAGTCCCATTATTATCTTTCCCAGAGGAACATATGCTTTTAACAGTCTTTTGGATACAAGAGTAGAACTCTACACCAATTTGGACCTCCAGTGAAACTAACTTCAAATCAGATTAGCTAAAAAGTGTGCTTAACACTGAGATGAATACCAGACAAACAATTATGCAGAAAATAATACTCTAACAAAGGAACTAGAAGGAGAAAACAACACCTTTCCCCAACACTGTCAGAGCAAGCTATTGGATATAAACAGAGAGCAAACCCCACTCCCTTCTAGCACTGAAGATGTTATCTAGTTGGGTAATGAAATATCTGTAAGAAAACAACCAAAGTCAGAGGCAGAAGAACTCTGCAGATTAATTCTGCAGAACTGAGCATTCTGAGCATATGTTCTCTACTTATCTTTAATCAGGAAAGGCATAGTAATGATATGACATGCAATAAAAATGGAGAAATACTGTATGTTGATGAAGATTATGTGTCATTGAGACACTACTGATTCTTAGTGGTCTCATAGACATATTTTCTCCAGGCTGATTTCTTCTGCTTCTTATTCTTTAACAGTCTCTTTTTACATTCATCTTTATGAAGTTTTTAACATATTTCTACAGTTTTTCTGGTTATCAATTAGGTTTCGGGCTTCAAAGTGATTCCTGATGTTCTCCTTAAAATATGCTCAACTTGATATCCTGAAAACTGGTTGGTTTTATTCTTCTGCTTTAGCTTGACTTGGAACTTGCGTATCAACTTTCACATCTTTAGTTTTATAACTAAGCTTTTCTATGCCCTTGCATCAATAACATTTTCAGTTTTATTTCAGTTTCATTTCTGTGTGATGTGCCAGTTTCATTTCTGTGTGATGTCAATGTCTATAGACATTGTTTTAGTTGTGGGAAGATTGTGTTAGCAAAGAAGAAATAATTGAATTGACAGAAATTGATTCTGCTGTTTCATTTCAGCTTCCTAGATTATTCTTAGACACTCTGTTTCTAACTTTGTCTTTCCAATATTCCATCATAAGCAGCACATCTTGCTTGAATGTTCTGTCAGTTTCAGATTGAACTTGACCAAAAAGACTTGTCAATCTGCTCATTTGCATCAGTGGTTGGAGCAGAAAGTTGAATAAGCATTATATTAAAGCCACAGAGTTTTAAGCTCTCCCTCAGAAGTAATCATTCTTCATCTGAATCTCTTCCAGAAGGCAGATTATTTATTTATTTATCAAAATATATTTGCCACCCAAAGAGAACGGCATTGTGGCCTAGAGGTCAAGACTCTTGCCTCCCTCTTAGAAGATTGAGAGTTCAATCCTAGGCAGCAGCAGATGTTCTCTATCAGGGTATAAAGAGAAAATATCTGCTGCAAACTCCGCATAGGTGTCAGGAAGGGTATCTGGCCAGTAAACACTCAGTTCCATTCAGTCTAAATAAAGGGATTAAAGAGTTGTAAAAAAAAATTCCACCCAACTCCAGCGGACTCTGGGAAGCATACAAATTAGACAAAACACAAAATAGCTAAAATATTCAATCCAATGGAAAGGCTAGACTGTAAGAATTTAATTGACAGCAATATCAATAAAACAAGCCATTGAACAAATAATAAACTTCAAACCCTGGCCTGCAACTTAAACCATTTTTAAAGCATTTCAGAACCCCAAGAGTGAGAGTGTAGTCCTTATGTTTTGAGGGATGCAGTTCCAAAAGGTGGGAGATGCAACAGAAGAGGCAGGCCCTTCCTACATGGCACAAGTGGGCCATGTTTAATTATGGAGCACACCCGTTGGGTGCGGTGGTGGGATTCAAATTTTTTAACAACCAGTTCTGTGGGTGTGGCTTGGTGGGCATGGCAGGGGATGGATACTGTAAAATCTCCATTCCCTCCCCACTCCTGGGGGAAGGTTACTGCAAAATCTCCATTCCCTCCCCACCCCACTAACCTGCTTTCCAGTTCCGTTCTCCTATGCAGGGCAACAAAAAAGACCCAGCCAATCAGCTGGGACTTGGGAGGCAGAGTGTAGATGGGGCGGGGCCAGTCAGAGGTGGTATTTGCCGGTTCTCCGAATGACTCAAAATTTCTGCTACCGGTTCTCCAGAACTGGTCAGAACCTGCTGAATACCACCTCTGATTGGGTGGACAGAATCAGCTACCTAAGACAAGCTCCCTGTCAGCTCTGAGATTCAGCTGCCAAGATTGTTATAAAGAATGCAAGGCAGGGTGGAGGAGTTGGAAAGTTCAAGGTTATTTCATATGTTGCATTAAAAAATTCCAGCTGCAGTTAATTGGTTCTCGTGATTAATGAAGTGTAAGAAGTGGGAGGAGAGAAGGTGGATTTTGTGAAATGCAATGAAAATGACTTTCAGTTTGGAAACTGAGTAAAAGTACCAGAGCTGTTCCAAAGAAATCAGTTGGAGATTATACTTGTTTCGGAGTGATTGATTACAATGGACAATTCTGGATGCCTAACACTCTCTTTCAGATAGGCAGGCCCTATGCCAAATGATTCTTTATAGATAATAAAACCAGCACTTTAAATTTAAGTCATAAGCCAAACAGGAATCAATGGAGCTCACATAGCAGTAGTGACACATGGTGACATATTAACAAGAACTCTGACCAGGTATTTAAACCTTTCATTCTCAGTATCAACTGACAAAGGGATTTATTCAAAAACAAGAATAATGGAACAAAATTCTACCACAATATGCTGATGCCCACAGTTCTCCAAGCATTGCTTACTACTGTACAATAATATACTGATGCACATTATTTTTCACCAAAACCTGTTTCCATTGCCACGACATGGAAATAGGGCATGGTAAGAGCATCTGTTAATTCCTGAATAATATATCACTATAGCAAGAAACCCCCATGTATTTCAGGAATAGCAGTGATCAGTACAAAACAACCAAAATATTCTTAACTAAATAAATTCAAAATATAGAAAATTACAACATTTACTATAATTTAACAGGTTGTGTATAGTTTAAAGATGATTTTCTGTTTAGGCTGGTTAGAAAGATAAACTTATTTAGCAGAAACATTTGTCCCTAGCCTTCAGGGTTTGTTTAGGTCTTTTCTTATGACATATTTGAAATATATAACACATATTTTAAAAGTTCAAGGAATATCTCAAAAATCCATAGGACAGTCCTCTTCCTTCTCCTCATGTAGTATTAAGAGGAAGAGAAAGATGGAAAGTAGAAAGGATAGTACCAGGGTGAAAGTTATCCACAAAATTTGTGCTGACATGCCATTTGAACTCAGATTTCTCCAATCTACTGCTCTTATTTTGATCATGTAATACAAGTACTATATCTCTAGTTGTTCAAAATATAAAGGAATACATTTTTAGATAAAATGCATTTATGCATCTTTGATTAAAAAAATAGGTAATTTTCCAATTAGCTTAAATGCTGCATTTGTAGCATTTAACTGCAGCTATATAATTTCACTAATACATTTTTGCATTTCTGTGTGAGCTATTCAGCCTCCAATTCATCAAACTATTCCCTAGCATGAACCCTCCTCTAGGAAATGTAGCATAAATAGATGACCAGAGGACCTTAACTAATGGGAATGAGATTTAATTTAGGAGTATGAGTATGAGCACAAGTTATTTCAGAATGAAACATTGCTTCATTTCAAGGATTAAAGAAATAATAATGAGTATAAATCACCAGACTGTCAGCTATTTTCTTTTTGCTTTACTCCTCCTATTTATTTTTTGCCTACTTTTTCATTAGAAGAAATAAAGTTTGCTAAATGTTACATATAGCTAATAGTTTTCTTACAGTGGGTTCTAACAAGGACAGAACTCCATATTTTCTCCTAGCAAATTTGGAATAAAACTCTTCTAACTCTCTTTTTCTTTTCCATTTGCTCACTACACAATTGTGCAATTTTTGGGAAAGAGTGAGTGTGTGTTTTTGAGTGGGATGGTGGTGCAATTTCACACATGAAAATCAGAACTAGGATTTTGGACTAACCGTCTCTGAAATTCTGAACAAAGAATTCCTTGGCAGTGATGAATCAGAATTAATTAGAAATAGAGAGCTTATTACAACAATTTTATCAATGCATTTTGAAGCTAAATGAACATATTGGTAAGCTGCTAAGAGCTGTCAGGTCCTGGTCAAACAGACCATTCACAAAGGAGCTGGACGGTGGCACAGATTCATTAGGACCATCTGGGACTCCACGCTTGCCAAAAAGCTGGTTAATTAGTAAAGTGTCCTGGTGTTCATATGGCCATTAAGAACAAAATGCCTTTTTAGTGCATTGTCCAATTAAAGTGTACAAAGTCTACTGTATGATAGCCATTCTTCTACCAGATGGAGACTTGGCTATTCTCAGGTTTGCATGCTGTCCATATATCCAGACATCATCTCTAAGTGCTCACAGCATGTATTTACATTTAAAACTAATAAATAAGAAGTAATTATTGGGAGATATGATCTTTGCAATTCCTCATATCAATGGACTTCTGCAAAACCATCAATCAGAATATAGCAATTCTGTGAAACTTGCATTTCTCAAAATATTCGGCTCCATTTCCTGGCTTCAAAAGATAAACCAAAATGCATTTACAAATGCAAATGAAATGAAATGAGAATGCATTTGGCGCTTAATATCTTGAGCAAAAGTCCATTAAATAATTGTATTTAAATTTAAGGTTTCATGCAGATTGTTTTTAGGAAAAATGCAGATTAACATAAAAGAGACTAATGAATGGTGGATTGCACCATCTACCATGAAAAAGAGGGAACTCAAAAACATTTCTCAGTTATTTAAGATAGACAGAATAATTCTGTGTTCTGACCATGAGAACTCCTTCAAAATATTATTCTAAAAATGGAAGCAATTGTTTATCAAAGAGAATGATTAAAAATAAGTAGACAAAGCTGACAGAAAAGTACATTTTTCTTTTCTGAAGAGGACTCTTCTGCAAGTAAGAACTCAGATGTTGACTGAATTTAATGATTATAAGTTGATATTATATGGCAAGTTCTTTAAAGAGGATTTATTTTCAGGCTGTGCTTCTAGGCTGAATGTCCAGAAATGGGCAATTGGATCATGAAAGAGTAAGCAAAGCATCAATATGTTATTTGGTAGGGGAATGTGCCTGTTTCTACTTAATTTTCAGGAAAACTCTTTCTTCTATTTAGATGAAATATGGTCCTTCAGGCATTTACCACCATCTCCCAATGAAGGACATGCAATCTGGAACTGTATAATATTCTTTCCTGAAAGTCCCTATTACCATAGAAGATATATGGCCAATATCAGTAAAAACCATCCTGTTAAGAGCAGCTAGTGTTAAAAAGAGATTATTTTAGTTGCTCCTAAAAGCTCTCCTGAACTGGAGATAAGGATCTGCCAGAGTTTCCATTACACATTTAATAATACATTTCAGAAAGTTATAAATTATTCCCTTTAAGCATCTATAACTCATTGGGCTAAAACTTTTGTAACTTTTTTCTGCCAGAAAGTTGACAAGTACATTAACTATCAGCTATAAAAAAGGATGAAGGATCATGGGACAGCAGAAACAAGCAATCATTTTGGACTGGTGAAAATGTTTGACATTTTAAGAACATGCTTATGGGAGCTCCCACTAAGATGGGAAGGTGCCCTTTTAGAAAACATCTGCATTGAGAATATGCCAGTCAGAAAATACCTCACCACCAGAGGAAAACCAATGTGGCGGTTCCCTTATTACTTCAAATTTTCTTTGTCTTTGTTCTGAGCAGGTGAATAAATTTTCGAACTAACTTCCAAACAAACCATTAGAATGCAATGATTCGTAATTTTCTTTTTGGTCTTGGGCCTTTGGGGAAACCGAAGACATTATTGCAAATGAAGATGACTATAACTTGTCAGTTTTGCATTTATGGCTTGGTTTTAACTAAAACCAAGCTATAAATGCAGAAATAATGGATGGTGGATGAACAAATAAATAAATAAAACAAGATAAGTCTGAGGAACATAATGTTCATGCGATGTAGTTTTTAAAAGTGTAGCAATTTCCTATCATTTTCATTTATTTATGCCCAACTAGAAAACCAGTGGATTGTACAAGAATGTACTATAGCAGGGGTATCAAATTTGATTTCATTGAAGGCCATATCAGGGTTGTATTTGACCTTGGGGGGGGTCAGAGTGGGTGTGGTCAGGGTGGGTGTTGCCAGCTCAATGTCACTCATCAAAGCTCTGTTTTTGGCTGCAATGGCCTCCTGCAGCCCTCTGCCAGCTAAAAGACAGCCCACCTAGGCTCCGTTTTCAACTGTGATGGCCTCCTGCAGTATTCTGCCAGTGAAAACTGGGCTTGGGAAGCCCTCCCTGGGCTCTGTTTTTGCTGGCAGAAGGCTGCAGGAGACCATCATGGCTGAAAATGGCACCCAGTCAGGCCACACGCAACCTCCCTGAGCTCTGTTTTCACTGGCTGCAGGAGGCCTTTGTGGCCAAAAATGGAGCCTGGGAAGTCCTTGCATGGCCCTCCCAACCTCCATTTTCACTGACAGAGGCACTGGGGGGTGGGCAGTCCTTTGCTGTTTCCAGGGTGGCCCTACAGCCCAGATCTAAGCTTTGAGTTTGATACTCTTGTACTATAGTGTCCTTACAAATTAAGCTAGGTAAAGTAATTTAATTCAACAAGGTTTTATTTATTATTGATTTTTATAGCTGCCTAGCTTAACAAGTGACTCTGGGTGGCATACATCATAAAACAATTAAAAATAATTAAAAATTAAGATGGAAATATTTTAATAGAATTCTACTGTAACTAAGCCCATCAGGACCTCCTTTCATTGTCATTAAACAGTTCCGAATGGATGGCCATGTAAATCAAGTGAGTGAATGAATGAGTAAATAGATATTGGGTGTTGAATGTAGTTGTTACTTCTCTTTCGTCACAAGATTGTGTCAGTCACAAGGAAAAGGCCATTTGGAAAGCAAAAGAGGATATTGAAAGAAGAAGTAGGGCCAGAATTCTACCTGGAGTCATGGAGATGGAAAGACTGAGCAGAAAAAGAGACGTTTATTTTCCCTACGCCCAAATCTCTTTGCTATTAAAAATGGACTTATTACTCTGACACCTTGCTGATAAATTCTGCATACTGAAATCTTAGGAAGGGTTTCTCGGGGAAATTCCATCATGTTAAATGAGATCAATGAGAAGAAAGGAGAAAGGTCATTATGCTAAGAGAATGCTTTCTCCAGAAAAATTCACCTGGGACCTACCTTGATGCTTTTTCAATGCTAGGTAAATAATTTATTTGTCCTGTACTTTTCATAAATGTTCATAATTTTAGGTATATAATACCTTTATTTGTTATTTATTATTTATTTGTTATTTGTTATTTAAATTAATAAAATTAATTTAAAAAAAGAAAATATATACAATAAGTGTGAAGAATATAAGGATATTTGAGAAAATTTATAGAAATTATGTAAAGTAATGATGTGATATGAAACTGAATGTGAAAGATGAATATGTAACTAAGGTTATGTTTGCATGAAAATGTAAAAACATGGAACCATACTGTTCACCAAAAGAGATGTTCTTGAAATATAAAAATAAAATAACTTTATTAAAAAAAAGAAAAGAAAGAAAGCCTACGGAATTTTAAGGGCTTTTTTCTTTTAATGCTGGGAAATTAAAATCTTTTTTATTTATTTTAATGCTGGGAAATTCAGCCTTGTTTTGACATTCTGAAAACCATAGTGGTAATTTTATTCCATAAAGCATTTATCTTTATTTATTTTAGCACTGACATATCCTGCTTTTAAATGCTATTCTAAAGCATTTAATAGATACTTTAATCAAATTCTTTAAAATCACTGTTTATTATATTTCGATCTTGCTTTCTCTTCAAGAGTGCTGATGATTTACATGGCATTCTTTCTTGATTTTATTTCCATAGCAACATAATGAAAGTACCTGATCTGAATTTAGTGCCTGGCCTAATGTCACTCACTGAGTTCCCAAAGCTTTTAGGCAGACTAGAGCCTAGGACAGGGGTCTTCAAACTTGGCAGCTTTAAGACTTGTGGACTTCAACTCCCAGAATTCCTCATCCAGTCATGTTAGCTCAGAAATTCTGGGAGTTGAAGTCTGCAAGTCTTAAAGTTGCCAAGTTTGAAGACCCTTGGCCTAGGTCTTTCTCCTCTTAATCCATTACTTTGATCACTTTCCCACTGGCTCTGGAGCAAGTAGAAGAAAGTGTTTGGAGTAATGTTATCCACTTAGCTTCCATTGCCAAGAATAGATTTCAACTTGGTTTTTTTTAATAAGTGTCCAACATCTTAATTAAAATATCACTTTGGCTCTTAGGCTGTAAAAACATAACTATCTGAGAGCAATCCAAGCTTTTGTGATCCTAGTCCATTATATAAGGTTGGATTTAGTAATTTCACAAAACTTGATTTGTGCCCAAGTATGGAGCCCTGGGCCTGCGATGCAGCCAATCTCCTGGCCAGATGAATAAGAGGTTAGATGATATCCAACTGCAATTTCATTTTATATTATATAGTTCATCACACATCAGCCAAATGTTCAAACTAGATCTGGCATTTTTGTCTACCTATCAAGTCCCAAGAACCTGGTATAGGTAGATGACAATGTTTGATGGTGTTAAAGGTATTGCTGCAGCATGTAAGCTGTTCCTACTGAAGCTGCCTTTTGTAATTGACTGATGGTGAGTTTGTCAATGCCAATGATGTCGAAGTGGTGCTGCCATTGTTTTGGGATTGCACCCAAAGTGCCTATTACTTTCTTTTGCCATGGTCATTCTATTTCTATTTGCAGTATTTTGTTATCTTTTCCAGTTCTTTCACTTGTTTTACTATTATACTATTATTTTATTGCAATCTGCCTACAGTAATGTAAAAATCATAGGATGGCTGTATAAATTGACTGACTGATTGATTGATTGAATGAATGAATGAATGAATGAATGAATGAATGAATGAATGAACAAATGAATAAGTCACAATCTGTGATGACCCGGAATGTGGCACAAAGGCAACAGAGTCACACAAGTAAGAAGAGTCCTTTTAGTACCTCCAACTTTGCCCCCAGTGTCCAGGTTACCTTCGGCTAGAGAAAAAACTCTCCCAAGAACAGTCTTTAAGTGGAGGAAATTCAGTCCAAAAATGAAGTACATACAAACTATAAATAAAAATCCACACAAACCACGCTGCAGTAATTAACTCATCAGGCGAGGAGAAGGAATTGCAGACATGAAAGGCCAGCAAAACACAAACAGTTGGGAAGATGCCAGGAACCCAGATACGCCTCGACAATACCAGATAATTCATGATTTGCTCTCAACAGTTTGCTGTGAGCAACTTCCCTTTTTAAACACTGTGTTCCCAGATGCAGCTGATGAAGGGAATCAGGGCCCTTTCCTCCCACATAAGCCATGCAACTCACATTGCTCCCTTCTCCATTCCTCCCTGCGTGCCCTTGTATGAAGAGGGGGTGGGCCTGGGTCTTCCTCCGATTTCCCTCTGCCTTGCTCTACCTCTCCCCTGCTCTGCCCAGCTGGACTTTGCCCTTCCCAGTTTCTTCCACAGCCAACGGAGCCACACTCCCACTCCTTGTCAGCTGTTTGACCTCTCCCTCTGAATCAGATTCCAACAGGGTCATGACACAATCACCATACCCAGAACAATCCAAACAAAATGAGTGCTTCACAACTGCAAGCATTAAATGGGGTTTCATAAAAGCTGTTGTAAAATCCTAGCAGTCAGACAGATAAAACTAAAATGTCAATTTGTGGTATAAATACGTGTCGTTCTCAACTTATTACCACAATTGAACCCAAAATTCCTGTTGCTAAGCAAGGCAACTGTTAAGTGAATTTTGGCCCATTTTACAACCTTTCTTGCCACAGTTGTTAATCACTGCATTTGTTAACTTGGTAACAATGTTGTTAAGTGAATCTGGTTTCCCCATTGACTTTGCTTTTCAGACAGTCACAAAAAGGGATCACACAACCCCAGAACACTGCAACCATCATAAATATAAATCAATCGCCAAGCATCTGAATTTTGATCATGTGACCCTAAGATGCTGCAATGGTCATAAGTGTGAAAAATGTTCAGAAGTCACTTTTTTCAGTGCTGTTGTAACTTTGAATGGTCACTAAATGAATTGTTGTAATTCAAACAGTACATATATATCCATACAAGGGTTCTTTGAATATCAGCCATTGTAGGACATTGCATGAGCTACTTAAAATGCGGATAGTCTAGAAAAGAAAGCTGAAGAAAATCCTTTTTTCCTTCTTTCTAGCAGTTATTCAGATTTTCACAGTCCATAGCTAACTAGTACTAGAATCAGTAAGGAAAAAGCCTTGTCCTTAGTATTTACAATTTCATGCTAGAAGCTAGATGTGGAAATGAACAACGATTATTCAAGTGCTAATAAGTTTGTCACATTAGTAGAAAAAGATGGAAGGTAATCTGAACTGATTTGGCTTCATTATCAGCAATTTACTGTGTGGGAAGAAAGGAAGGAAGGAAGAAAGGAAGAAAGAAAGAGAAAGAGAGAAGAAAAGAGAGAAAAGGAAAGAAAGGAAGGAAGGAAGAAAGAAAGAAAGAAAGAAAGGAAGGAAGGAAGGAAGGAAGGAAGGAAGGAAGGAAAGAAAGAAAGAAAGAAAGAAAGAAAGAAAGAAAGAAAGAAAGAAAGAAAGAAAGAAAGAAAGAAAGAAAGAAAGAAAGAAAGAAAGAAAGAAAGAAAGAAAAGAAAAGAAATGGGTAAAGCTATTCTTGAGAAACAAAGAAGTAATATTTTGGTCATGCATTGTAATGATATTAAAGATAGAAGAGCAGATGTTGATTAAGTGACAACTGTGTTGAATTTGTTTGCCTGCCCTAATATTTCTGAAAAAAAAAAATCTTTTCAGGAGGCAGACACCATCAAAATTAAAATAATGTTTTTTTTAAATTAACAAATGGGTCCAAATTAAACACTATTAACTTCTTATGAGACCCCATGAAAGAACTCAAAGATTATGCATAAATAGTTATATCATACAATGTGATACATTTTTAGGTTTACTTAAAATAATAAAAATGGAAGTCATCTAGTAGTGTCAATGGCTCCTCTCTGGCAAGAGAGCTCACAGTGCCACTGTTCTTTGTATGAATACTGAGAAATGGTTGAATATAATAGTTGACAAGTCTGAACCTGAATTAGACCAGCTTAGAGTTCATGGTCATCTTCTCCCCAATATTCTACCAACTAGTGTCAATTACATTTTGCTGTCATTCTGAAAAAGTAAAATGACAGCCTGAAGGTGACAGCTGCTGAAAAATAAATAAATCTCTGACACTAGAAGAAAGACAGTCTCTCTCTCTGTGAATTGTGAATTAGCTTGAATGGGATAAGAATGTTGTCATCACCTCTGGAAGAGACTTCAACTGTGTGTATAGCAGAGGCAGTAGAACTCTTGGTGTCAAGACTTGGTGACATCTCTAAGGGCTGTAGATCTTCTATAGCAGAGGTATCAAACTTGCACCGGCACATGACGTATCACGACTCCCCCCCCCTTTGCTAAACTGCATGTGGGCATGGCCAGTGGGCCATGAGTTTGACACAGGGGTGAGATTCTACCAGTTCTGACCAGTTCTATAGAATCCCTTGTTAACTTTTTAAGCAGTTCAGAGAATTGGTAGTTAGAAGAAATCTCCTTTTGTTTTTTTCCACCCTTATTACAATTCTTGGCAGTATGCCTAGACTTACTGTCTCTGAAGGAGGCTTTTTTTTTTTGTTTCTTGATACTTTCCTAAAGGGGAAGAGTTGTTTTAAGATTTTTACACTGCTGTTGGGAGGAAATACTCCCCTGGGCATGAAATGATCAGCACTTTGAAGAAATAATTGAATAACGAAGCAGAGCTGGGGAAAGAAGTTTTTTAATGACAAGGAACCAAGATGAGTGACATTCAGCAAGGCTTCTTGGCTAGCTAGAAAGATTGACATTCAAACATGAATTTACATACCCTTTCTGAGTTTTGGTCTAAAACTAGTTTTTGGTGAAGTTTAATTCTGTGCGTAGTGCTGTTTAATCCTGCATGGGATAATTAGATGGGATAATTTTCCCTATTCAGGCTTGTTTGAAAGGAAAAAGATTAATCTCTGTTCCTGAAAAGAAACTGGATTGAGAAATCTGGCTAGTTCCTGTGTCTATTTGTTCTGGTAATTGATTTAACAAGCAACAGCTACTGTTGTGATTTAATTATTCATATTGTGTTTGAATTTTTTCTTGCCTCATGGTTTCTTTTTCTATATGGGGAGGGGGTCTTCCTTCACTACTTTAGTGGTATCTGGCACTGTCCTTTTGGGGTGAACTTCCAAGAGGCAGGATGCAAGCTTGGCACTGATTTTTTTACTGCCTTTTTGGGGGGCATCTGACCTTTCCTTAAATCTGAATGATTTCTTTAGGATATCTTGTGAGATGAGTGACAGCAGCTGTTATCTTTAAGTAGTGCAAATGGATTTAAGGATTGCTTTTTATTTATTTTTCATTCATATATTTATTTATTTTTGTCAATAGCTTATGAGATAATAGGTACAAGTAAAAAACATAGTTATGAATACATGGATACATATAAGAAAAATAAAAATAAATACAAGAAACAATAGGACAGGGATGGTAGGCACATTAGTACACTTATGCACATCCCCTACAGACCTCTTAGGAAAGGGGTGAGGTCAATAGTAGACAGTCTAAGGTTAAAGTTTTTGGGGTTTGGGGAAGAAACCACAGAGTCAGGTAGAGTATTCCAGACATTGACCACTCTGTTGCTGAAGTCGTATTTCCTGTAATCAAGTTTGGTGCGATTAACCTTGAGTTTGTATCTATTGTTTGCTCTTGTGTTGTTATGGTTGAAGCTGAAGTATTCATTGACAGGTAGGACATTGCAATGTATGATTTTATACTATACTTAGATTGGACCGAAGGCAGCTGCCTAGTTCTAGGTTTTCTAGGTCTAGAATTTCAAGTCTAGTGGCATAAGGTATTCTGCAACAAGTAGAAGAGTGGAGAACTCTTCTTGTGAAATATTTCTGGACTTTCTCAACTGTGTTAATATCAGATACGTAATGTGGGTTCCAGGCTGATGAGCTGTATTCGAGTATTGGTCTAGCAAATGTTTAGTATGCTCTTGTTATTGGTGTAATATTACCAGAGAAAAACCTACGTAAGATTAGTTTAACAACTCTTAACGCCTTTTTGGCTATGTAGTTACAGTGGGCTCTAGCACTTAGGTCATTTGAGATGAGTACTCCAAGATCCTTGACATAGTTTGGATCATCAACAAGGTCTTGACTATTCAGCCTGTATTTTATTTTCTGATTTTTTTTGCCAATATGTAGGATAGAGCATTTATTTGTTGAGATTTGGATTCCATCATTGTGATGATTTTTGTGTGGACATATGTTGAGACAAAAGTCAATCATGCTGTTGGAAAATGGTTCTTTAATTTATATTCTGTAAATTGAATTCAAACTATTGCAGAAGATGAGATCGAGGCAGTTGTTAAGTCTAGTGTTGCTGGTTACTAGTTGTTCTAGTACCAGATTTGTTACTGCATTGTAGAAGGTTGCATGTGTGGGTTCAGTTGTACATTCATTAAGGGTCCAGTTAATATGAGGTAGATTGAAGTCACCAAGAAAGATAAAAGTGTGTGGGCAGGATTCTGCCCCTTTTAGTAGTGTATTTAGCTTGTTCGCATGTTCGATGTCATAATCAGAGGCTCTGTAACATAGTAAAAACTGAAATGTGATATTTAAGGACATTTTCCTGGGTGTGCTTTTTCTGGAGAGCTTAAATGACCTCTCTGCTGAAGGGTTTCACTTTATGAGCAAGAGTTGGCTGCTTGATAGTTATCACTGCATTTTAACTATTTTAATTCCTCAAGGTCCTTTGGCACCCTGCCTGATTTGTAACTCTGGCTTGCAGGTATTTTTAATCTAATGATTGGTATTTAACGCAGCTTTTTGCAAGCAAAAAAGCTTTTTGTATTTTTGTACAGGTAATCCTTGACTTACAACAGTTCATTTATTGACCATTCAAAGTTGCAATGGCACTAAAAAGTGACTTATGACCATTTTTCACACTTACGATCATAAGTTGCAGCATCCCCACTATCATGAGAGGCCAGGCAAGGAGAAGCGCCCCTCGATGTGAGTGACGTCGAGTTGGCCACACCCACCCAGTCACATGACCACCAAGACACACCCACCTACTAAGCCACACCCACATAACTGGTTGTTAAAAAATTTGAATCCCACCCCTGGTTTGACAACCCCGTTCTACAGAGATCAGGTCAACAAGCTTCCATGAAAATCAACTTTTCAGTTTCATTAACTAAGATGCAGAGGCAAAAAAGGCATCATTACAAAAGAGGAAGGTTACTTCCAAACAGTTTTGTTTCCTTAAAAAAACCTAAGTAAATCACAACACAGTTTGGACTGATATTCTCAGAGGAAGTATAAAAGTCCTAATCAGAGGTAATAGAACAATATTGGTATCAACCTTGCCTTGTCACTGTATGTATCCTCTTAATAATACTTCCCCTCATAGATTTTTGTTGTTATTGTATCCTGATTTAGATTTATGTACTAGGAGGGGTGTGGTGGCCTAGAGGTAGAGCTCTCGCCTGACAGTCAGAAGGCTGGGAGTTCGATTCTAAGTAGAGGCAGATATTTCTCTCTCTGGGCACACTGGGAATATATTCGCTGAACAAAACTCCACATTGGTGACAGGAAGGACATTCGGCCATTAAATAATTCTGCTAGCTCTATTCCGTTGCCCAGACTCCAGCACCCAAGGGATTATGGGGTCATTAAATGAAGGTGATAATGATGCTGATGATTTCTGTACTGGGACTTTACTTGCTGGCTGAAGGTTAAACTGACCTTTGATTTCTGTGATGTTTTCACCACTGTGCTTCTAATTCTCAAAGGACTCTATATTTCAGCAACGTAGGTAGAGCAGTTTGCTTGATTCTATGTTTATTGCTCCCCTGAATCAGGACAAAGAGACTTTGCATCTATGTAGTTCTGGCATTCCTCCTGATTCCATAAAACCTATTCTCAATCTCCTACCCTGCAAGCTCTCTACTAGCTTTCATCCTGATATATTTTGATTCTCATCATTTCCACTTCTCTGAACATGGAATTGAGAATGAGTCTTACTCTGATCTTAATCAGAACACGTCTCCATTATGCCCAGGGAATGCTGAACCCATTCACAGAAACTCCATTCAAGTCCCAGGCTTAGGGAAAGCAAGATGCAATTTTTGGTTTAGCATACCCTATATTATGTTAAGCCTTATTAACAATGGGGAACTTTTTTTTTAGGAAGTGCTGCTCATTGATTATGCAGCAGCTTATGTTGCTGGAGGCTGAGTGTGTCTTTTGTCAGTACCACAATGTCCTGCTTTTGGGGGGTGGGTGGGAGGGAGGTGTTGGCATTGTCTTAAAATGGAGACCAATTTTCCCCTCCCATAAATTCAATTGCTATTCTTTTATTACAAGTACCACAATGACAAGCAGCATTCTTCTCATCCCAACTGATTCTATTGCCAGTTTCTGATAGAAATGAGGTCATGCCTAACTAAGGGGATGGGAAGGAAAGGGGGAAAAATTTCATTTCCCCCAACACTTTTGTCTAACGTGCTTTGTGCTTTTGTGGTGAACTATCACCTATTATGGCATTATTAACACTCAAAGTTTGACACAATTCCAATCAGTTTAAACACTGGCCCACTTCAGATCAGTGAGAGCTAGGAAGAAAAAAAGGCCAGGAACAAAATTTGAAAGGCTCAGCCACTCATCAAAGAGGAATCATTTGTAAGTTTGCTACTTCCCGGTCAATCCATTCATCAACCAGTGGCATCTGCAGGGGAATTGCTGGTGGTATATCTGCATCGAAATCAGCCAGATGATGGCTGGAGTGTCACGATTCAAGCCCTACTTCATTTGAACGTGTGTCCAATATTCGTACGTGCGCAAAAGAGGTGAGGCTCGCATTGCAATGCTCCATCTGCCAATTTCTGTGGTTGTTGCTGATTCTCAGTTTCCTTATCACTGGGCGGAGAAATTCTTGCCTTGCCTGGCTTTGATGGCACAGTCCTCTCTTCAGCAGTCTGCAGCTTCCCCACCTAAATTACATCCCAAGGAAATGCATTATGTCTGAACCACTGTCATTAGGTATTTCTAAACCTAGAACCAATGTCACTGTGCAAAGGGTGTCCTTCTTTTTGAGAAAATGCATGCTGACATAATACATGCATACATACATACATTTCTATCCCACAGATTGATTCCCTGTTCAATAGGACAAATGGAAGTTCCATGTTTCCTATCCTTGGGCCAAGGATATGCAAAGTGAGCCAAGTGCACACAGAGAACTGAATTCTACCTTCATCACTTTTTAAACACACACTTCCCTCCAGGCAGGGCTATCTGTGTCATACCAAATTTCCCAATTTGATGGCCTTCAGGGCTAGAATTACATGAAGAGAAACAGGAAGATGAACCCTTGCTTGTAACTTGGAGGAGGTTTCTTATAGCACATTAATTAATAATTCAAGCCCTTTGCTTATGACTTCCAAAGAGATCCGCTGCAAGGTTGAAATGATTTTGCTTTAATCAGCCCATCAAGGTCTCAAGAGCGATGATGGCAATTGATGCTTCAGTGCAAAGTTAAAGATGTTTTTGCCTGCCTGCTTACAAGGTGTCCCTCAAATAAATATAGTTTGCAGTAGGAAGGATGAATCAAAATGTTACTTGCATGTCTCTGTTTGCAAGGCAGAGAAAAGAATTTTCACTTCCTGGTGCCTTGTGAACTCTGTGCAGGGCTGGGATTCTACCAGTTCGCACCTATTCACTAGAACCAGTTGTTAACATTCTAAGCAGTTCAGAGAACCAGTTGTTAGAAGAAATTACTGGCCTAATCCTGTAAGGAAGGCAGGAAGGAAACATTCTGGTGTTGCTTACAGAAACTGCCTCTCCGTTAACCCTTATTACATTCTTGGCAGGACTAGACTTCCTGTCTCAGGAACGACTCTGGAGTTTTTTTCCCCTCCTTTGCTGGTACTTTGCTTGTGTGGAGTGACCATTCAAAGTTACAATGGCACTGAAATGTGACTTATGACAATTTTTCACACTTACAACTGTTGCAGCATCCCCACAGTCTTGAGAGGCCAGGCGAGGAGATGCGTGCCTCGATGTGAGTGATATTGAGTTGGCCACACCCAGCCAATAACATGACCACCAAGCCATGCCCACCCACTCACATGACCACCTAAGCCATGCCCACCACCTAAGCCACGCCCACAGAACCGGTTGTTAAAAAAATTGAATCCCACCCCTGACTCTGTGGGTAAGGCAAAGAGCACAAATAGGAGGCTGAATGAGCTTCACAAAAAGCAAGCAATGCCAGGGCTATCATAATGATGAATTTCTACCTCCAGGGCAAGGTTTATGCCATTGTATTGAGATAGCACACTCTCCAGAGTGTGTTCATAGAAATGCAAGAATGCACTTTTTGTTTTCCAAACAGATCTGGCTTTGAAGGTAAAGGTTTGTTCTCTGAGCTTTGTTGTGGTTTGCTGGCAGCCAGTGCAGATGGCAGCGGAATCGGACAGTGGGGAAGAACGGGGACCAGTCAGGGAGTCTGGAGAGGACTTGGATGAGGTTCTGCATCCAATGCAGAGATCGGTCCAGAACCATCTGGGAGTGGGGTGCTGCCTCCGGAGCCTTCGGATTCTGGCAGCAGTGAGGCAGAGGACCCAGGGGACCCTGTTCCCAGTACATGCGTGTGCAGAGCTGCTAGAAGGTGAGAGCAGCTGAAACAAAAGGGGTGACTCAAGAGTAAGGCTGGGAGGTAACTGCCCCTCCCATAAGGTATAAAGGTCAGGCAAAGATGATGAAACCTTTGCAGGTAGCAAAGTAGTTCATTCGGTTCAGATTCATTCTTGAAGCTCTTTGTATTTTGGTTGGGTTTTTTTGTACTTCGGTTGTTGTTGTTTTTTTCTAGTTCATTTGATACTTCTGTTATTGGATACTTCTGTTATCACAGAAAAGGTGGGTGCCTATCTCTAGGGACTGTTTGAAATTAATTCTGGCTGGGAATGAAAACAATTCCCAGCATTGCAATAAAATGAGTCTCGTTTTTAAAATAAATGTTTGTGTAGTTAAGGTCTAGGAAGCCTTGGTAAGAATAAGCTTGTGGGCTGGTTTCCAAATGTTTTGTTACCAGGCTAGGTAACTTCTTCAACTGAGTTTAGGAGAAGTCAGTGTCAGTGTTCTGTTTATAAGGGCATAGGTGTGGATGTGTTAAGTGAGGGCCCTGTGATAGGTCTTGTGATGAGTAATCTGTGAGTTATCTGTGAATCTTGTGATGGTTCTTGTCAAGCCCCTGTTGGAGTCTGAATCCAAGGAGGAAGCTGAACAGCTGACAGGGAATGGGAGTGTGGCTCCATTGGCTGGGGAACGGAGGAGGAGGCTGGGGAAGAGCAAAGTCTGGCTGGGCAGAGCAGGGAAGAGATAGAACAAGGGAGAGGGAGTTCAGAGGAAGAACTAGTCCCACCCCACTCTTCATCCTAGGGCATGCAGGGAGGAACGGAGAAGAGAGCAACATGGGTTACATGGCTTACGGGGGAGGAAAGGGCCTGATTCCCTTCATTAGCCACAGCTGGGAAGACAGTTGATAAGAAAGGCAGGTTGCGTGCAGCTGGCTGCTGGGAGCAAACGTGACTTATCCTGTGTTGTCGTGGCTTATTGTGTTCCTGGCATCTTCCCAACCATGTGAGTTTTGTCATGCCTTCAAGTCTGAAATTCTTGCTCCTGCCTTGCCAAACTAATTACTTCAGTTTGGCTTGTTTGGACTTTAAGTTACAGTTTGTGTTGCTCATGTTTTGGATTTAATTTTCTGCAGTCAAAGGCTGTTCCTGGGAGAGTTTTTCTACAGCCAGAAGGTAACCTTGACATTGGGGGCAAAGTTGGAGATAATAAAGGGGCACTTATTGCTTATCTGACTGTGTTGTCTTTATGCCTCACCCCGGGTTATGTCTTATGATAAGGAGATTACTTCAAATCAACCGCAGACAGGATGTAACAACAGAGTCAGGTAGTGCATTCCATGCAATCTTAATGCAACCTTAAGCATGGGATGTATGCAATGTGATGGCATATCAAGAAGATATCAGCCTTTTGCAACATAAAAATTAAGCACTGAGGAAGGGAAGTGTTCACATCATGCAGTCTAATTAAAGAATCGGTCCTAGAGGAAGTACCAGTTGAATCTTAGCTTGCAATCAATCCCCAGAAACATTAAAATCAAGAGGGTTATTTTTAGGGGGAAGGAAAAGGGAAGAGGCGGTAAATACATCCCATGCTTATCTTATTTTTTGTTTTTTGTTTTGTTTTCCAATTAGAGTTTTGGTATTATTGTTGCAAAAAGAGAATCACAGATGTTTCATCCCAGATTAAGATAAGGTACTATACAAATGTGGTCGTTAATGGATAATAAAATAAGACATGGTGAGATCAAGGCTGTGCTCTCTGAAAATAGTGATTTATTCTTTATTTCTCTCTTTTTTTAATGATGCTTCTTTTTTTAATTATATAGCTATAATTAAATATAGCTATAATATATAGCTATAATTAATATAGCTATAATTAAATCAGGGAGGCAAGAAATGTTGTGGGTCCCATCACCTGATGAGACCCAGAAGGTTGGCTTTCTTTGTGGTGGCTGCCTCTTTCTGGAACATTATTCCCCCAGACATTAGAATGACACCCAATCTAACACTCTTTTGGAAGGCGTTGAAGATGTGTTTCTGCCAGTGGGACTTTCTAGGTTGGGAACCCAAAGCGGCCCATTAAATGATTTGTATGAAAGTGTTTTGTAGCCAGGGTGGAGGATTATTATTTTAGTAATTTATTGTTTTATTGTTCTTTTTATTCTTTTTATTTTATTTTATTTATATCTGTGTAAGCCATTTTGAGTCGCCATGTGCAAGTAGGCAGCAATATAAATGTTCTAAAATAAAATAATAAATAAACAAATAATCCTTAAAAAGACATAGTAACACAAATCAAAGAGAGAGGGAGAGAGAGAGGGAGGGTGGGAGGGAGATGTAAATCAGTCCAGAATGTTCCTGGACTGATTGGCTGAATTAATTATTTCCACTTATTTTGGAGCAGGTATGCCTAAGGCTGCACTGTGATATACCTGTTGCAAAAGTATGGGAGACTTAATGATGAGGTACAGCCACATGACCTGTCATCCCTGCTGTATTTCAGAAGATCCTGATGACAGCTTCTTCACTATTCTAAATTGAGGCATCAAGTATGGAAAGGCTGCATATGCCTTTATAGGTGAAGTAATTATAATAACCTGAAGATAAAAAGCTTAATATTTAATAAGTGATTTAATTGCTCTCACAGAGATACTTATGTTTTTTCCTTGCTACATCAAAGGTAGCTTCTGGGCAAAATGCTTGTATTTCTGCATCCGTAGCCTTCAACCTGCAAGGAAGGTTAACGCCTTTAGGATTCAACAACTATCATTTTAAGTTACACAGAAAAGCAAGCAGCAAGATAAGATCTAAGGTCTGCATTATCTATCTTTTTTTATTCTCTTCTTCTTTCTCTTTTTCCTTCTTCTTCCATAAGAATTTTCAGACTTCGGTTTGGGGGTTGGAAACCTCTTACTCATGGAATTATGAACATGAAATTAGGTATTGCTTCTTGGGAATTATAAAGCTCATTATATTGCAGATGAAAGGCCACTTGAACTGAACTTGACTGAAATCCTGCTGCTCATGCTTTAACACACCATGTATCAGAAAAGATAAATAGTCTTTCTGTGGCTTTGTCACATGCAAATGAAGACTTCTAAAGAAGAAGGTGAGCATATTAATAAGTCACTTCTGCCTATTAAATGCAAAATCTTTTTCCCCAAGCAACTTCCCATAACTACTGTGCAACGCACGAATAAAATTCTATGCATATTTACTGAGAATTAAAGCCTCCCAGTGTTCTTCGTTCAATGCCCAGATAAGTGTGGATAACTGAGCAGGGGAAAAAAAGATGCTTATTGGAACCTGATAACCATTTCCCCCCTCAAAACAATCTTTGTATTTTAGACATTTGATCAAGAAAGAGGGTATACAAATTATTCATGATTCCTATATAGGCCATTTGCCCGCCAGAGCTTTCAATTGTTTCCTAGCATCGTTTAGCCATCATTGGAGACAGGTTTTATATCACTTCAGCAAAGTGTGAGTGGCACTATAATGTGCTCTAAGTCCCTAGTGAGAAAGAACACATAGCCAATTCCATAAACTATGTATTAGAACTACTGATGAGCTTTCTTTTCCTTTAATGAGATTATAGGAAAAGTTCACCGTTGTCCCTCTGGTGAGAATGTGAGACAGATGTGAGAAACTCCTCTATGAAGCAGAGTTGCTATTTTTATTCTTGCCTGATCATTTTTATAAACAAAAGTAAGTATATATATCTTTAAAAAAAAATACAAACCCTCTCCTATCCTTTAATGTAACTATACCGTCCTGGATTTTTGAACAAGCTATGTATAGATAACTGTTAAGCTATGAATTTTATCTGAACTATGTTCAGTTTATTATTTACCATACATGAACATGATAATGAGAAGTGAACATATACACAGCATCTATGTAATTATATACACAATTTCTATGGGGGATGGCAATGGCCTCCTAACTGGATGTCCAATTCAGTTATTCAAGTGATTGCCTCTGGTGTTGCTTCATGCAGATCTTTTAAGTAATTATAGAATACATATCATGGGTGGTCTTGCACAATATGTATAATAGTTTGTGTATTAGCACCATAGTCACAACAAGGGGAATCTTTCCAACCTCATTGATTCTGGGCAGAGATAATTCTTCCAGTGTCACATTCAGAGTTTCACCTGGTTTCAGCTAAAACCAGGTGAAACTTTTCATGGATCCAATTTGGGTTGGTCACCAGACATTTTATCTTCTGAGCTTTTGGGCTCGGGCTGGAGCTCATCTTTAAAAAACTTCTCTCCCTGAAGTCCTTCTAACTATACCGGGCTTCCTGGATTTACTGGCTAGAGAGAAGTTCCCTGAAGATGGGCTCCAGCATGAGTCTTGAAAGCTTGGGAGACAAAACCTCTGGTCCTGATGACCGACCAGATTGGATCTTGCAACATTATCCTGGGACACAAATATTTGCCTTCATTTGGGAAACCCTTCATATTTTAGGCTGAAATGCATACATCGGGCTGAGCCATGATGTGCAATATAAACCAACATGCTATGTCACTTTAGTCAAATAGAATTGCATTTATTGCTGTCATAGTTTTTTAACTTATTGGAGAAGAAGAGGAACAAATTGCTGGTGCAATCATTTGGAGATTTCTCCCATTGAACACATTTTATGAATAGGCCAAGGCTACCCTGCGGTTCTTCAGTCTTTATGTACAAATCTCTAGTTTGATCCAGATAGGAATATTGGTTTCCAACATTTGAAACCCAGTAAATAAAAACAGCCTCAAATGAAGGTCTCTTTCTAGTGACTACTTAGAGATGATAAGCCTAAACAAGATGGGGCAACCATTGAGGCCAAATAATATTTATCTATTATTTTTTTTGTAATCCCCTCCTATGCAGAATATTGAATAATTTGAATATGATTATTAGTATTTCCTGTTTTGTGCAAAAGTAGTCTTTTTCTGATAGAAATGCTTGTTGGCTTCATAAATGGATTGTTTAGTATATCAAGCTGAGATATAGTTTAACCATGGTGTACTGAATAATTCATTATTGACTTGTTCACCCCACACAGTAATTTCCAAATTACCATTTAAAATGAGAGGATTCACATATCACAGGAAACAAAACTTTTTATAGCTCAGCAGAGGGTAGGTTCTAAAAGTTTGTCTCTTTTATTGTCCCCAAGCTATTGTCCTTCTGACAAGTGTTGAAAATCAGTAGCAGAGTTTCTTGCCATTTTGATCTGGAAACTGATATAATATACTCTGATGATTTCCAATAGAAGTGCTCAGGATTGAACTATAGGATCTTTGGAGCTCTCTGAGCTTGTTTTTCTTTTTCTTTTTTTGGTAGTTGTTTCCTTACCAAACTCGGTAACTTTGTCAATGCTCGTAGGTTGATTTGGGATTTACTCTAATTTTATATACTATTGGCTGGCCCTATCTGTGTTAGTGGGCATGATGAAACATCTGCAAGAAAATTAACAAGCTCAGAGGTCACCAAGGACTCAGCAGTTCAACCCTGAGCTACAAATATTCTTTTCTATTGGTAATTGTCAGAGTATATTAAAATAGATTGAATTGTCTATAACTAAACTGTAAAGTCCCTGAATCTGGTTTGCATATCATATAAAGCAACTTTTCTGAACACAGAGAGATTAATTTCTGAGTTGACATTCCTACATAGCACTGTAAGTATTCAAATTCTTCTGTTTTCTTCCATTAAAATAGCCACTCACAAAACCCAGTTCTCAAAAAATCATTCCAGTTGTTACTTGAGAAGGAAAAATCCATTTTACCATGCCTGCTTTGAATATGAATAATAATGTATCTCAAGTAAAAAGAAAACACAATAAACATTTGATATTCTTCTGCAAATTCAGATTATAACTGCTTTTGATAAAAGTAATAAAGAAATGGATTTTCTCTTACATTTTGGAAGTAGAATAGGTAGAACAGCGTAAATGAAAAAAAAAAATCATGAGTTGGATTGAAAAATAATGAGAGGCCAAACATTATAATGAGCATTTCACTGTTATACAGTTAGATAGAACATTATTCTTTACAAATGACAATATAATTTTAAGTTTGGGAATATAAAGTTATGGATAGTTGCTGATTTTTTTTTTGAATTGGTTACATTAACCAATGTGAAGCCAAAAACATCTCCATATGGATTTGTCTTGTTCAAAGCCCCTAATTTAGCCACAGAGAACAATTCTTTTAGCAATGAAGGGCTGTCTACACAGTTTTTTAAAAAATGTTCTCTAGTTAATATCATTTTTTAAAATGATATTAATTTATTTGCCTACTGTTATTTTTCAAATAAAACAGCACTTTTCCTTCCTCCAGAGTTTTGTGATTTGTTTAATTTACAACAGTACATTAAGTGGTTTTGAGAATATATTGACTTGAAATAATATTTTGCCTAACACATTACACATAAGACTCTGTGTGATTCTGTATCATATTGCTTTAAGCTCTGTTTACTATTGGCACATGGACACTGTGGTCTCAGAGTCATATAGATATTAAAATAGCAGTCTAGAAATGGAACCACGGTCATTTGGACTTCAAGCAAAGTCATCACATTCTTGTCATCCTGCAGTAATAAATACAAATGAATTTTACTCTTTAATGGTGCCATGAGTAATATATAAAAAGAGCCATTGTGGTGCAATGGTTAGAATGTAGGCTAACTCTACTGATGGTCAGCAGTTTGATTCTCACTGGCTCAAGATTGATTCAGCCTTCCATTCTTCTGAGGTCAGTAAAATGGGGACCCAGATTGCTATGAGGAATATGCTGACTCTGTAAACCACTTAGAGAGAATTGAAATATTTGATTGTAAATGTTTTAACAGCGGCTAGAATTGTATTTGCGAAGAACTGGAAATTGACAAAATACCTATGCAGGAGGAAGTTATTAAAAAAAATTATGGACTGTGCTGAAATGAGTAAACTGACATTTGAAATTAAAGAACAAGAAGACAAGCAATTTTATATGATTTTATATGATTATGGGATTTGTTTTATCAATGGTTGGATAAAAAGACATGGTAAGGTAAATTCATTCTGTATATTATTAACAAAGTGGCTGCTGTGATTTAAAGAAACTTATTACTTTAGAGCTACATTCTTCACAGATGCAGTTTGAAACAACATCCCAAGAACCTCTTTAAGGTTGGAGTAAACATTCCATAATGAATTCCTTTGACCTATTTTCAAAGCTGGCATTTTCAAAAGTTTTGACTGAACGTTCATGTTATAGCAGGGATTTAGGAACTTAGATGGATCCTAACTCCCTTTGGTACTTCTTATCCAGAGGCAAATGTTTACAAAGAAAAGGAAAAATTAAAAATCAAGTGTGAAATATAATGGAACAATTATCTCTCCTCTGGTGATTTTGTCTTGCTGAAATGCAGAAGTTCTATCTGTTCTTGAGAAGTCTTCTGATAAGACTCAGATTCAGGACTTGCAGAAAGCGGTGACATCCCAGCCACTGTTAAGAAAGAATTTGAGGAAATGAACTTTCCATTTTGGCACAGCTAGAGATAAGTTTGTATTCTATTCAAGGCAGTGAAGGCAATTGAGGTGCTGGAGAAAAGACAGAGTGTATACTTGAATATAAAAGAGAAATTGGGACTTTTCTGACAGAATAATGACAGCTAGTCCTGAACTTATGAACAGACATTTAGGGAGTGTTTGAAGTTATGATAGACCTAAAAAAAAAGTTACTTATGGCCTAGATTCAATGTTCTAAAAGCCAACCCCTGACTCAGTTTGGTCATATAATCATTGGGTGCTTGATAATCAGCTTGGACTTCCTGAAAAACAATGTCCATTGTGGACAATAGGTTTGCTTAGCAACTGTACATTCATTTAATGACAACCACAAAAAAGTAAAAAAAAAAAGTAATAAAGTCATGTTGGTCATATGATGACCTGCTTAATGACCAGCATGATCTACGATCATAATAATTCTGGGTTTAGTTACAGTCATATGGTAGAGATACCTTACCTTTCAATTTTATTCAGTGTGATGTGTGACTGAATTTTCTTCCTCAACCTCTTGTGAATCTTTTTCGCATCTTACATAAGATGTGACTGGGGATCTCCCCTTTTTGACACTATAAGCAAAACTGTTACTATCAAATCCAGAGAAAGGCTGGTAGTAGACAATGCAGGATGCTAATGCAGTAATATATCCTGTCTTCGCCACAATGATAAAGTTTTGTTATAAGGACTCTCCCTCTCTAGGTGTGTTTGATTTTAATTTTAACAGATAATCAGAGTTGGAAGGGACCTTGTAGGTCATCTAGTCCAACCCCCCATCCAAGCGGGAGACCCTACACCATTTCTGACAAATGGCAGTCCAATCTCTTCTTGAAAGTCTCAAGTGATGGCGCTCCCACAACTTCCGAGGACAAGCTGTTCCATTGGTTGATTGTTCTCACTGTCAGAAAGTTTCTCCTCATTTCCAGGTTAAATCTCTCCTTGTTCAGTTTCCATCCATTATTCCTTGTCTGCCCTACAGGCTCTTTAGAAACTAGCTTGACTCCTTCCTCCCTGTGGCTGCCCCTCAAATATTGGAAGATTGCTATCATGTCTCCCCTGGTCCTTCTCTTTACTAGACTAGCCAAGCCCAGTCCTTGCAACCGTTTGTTGTATGTTTTAGCCTCCAGTCCCCTAATCATCCTGGTTGCTCTTCTCTGTACTTTTTCTAGAGTCTAAACATCTTTTTATAATGTGGTGAACAAAACTGGATGCGGTACTCTAGGTGTGGTCTTACTAAGGCTTTATAGAGTGGTATTAGTACTTCCCTTGATCTTGATTGTATCCCTCTGTTCATACAATTTAGGATTGTATTAGCTTTTGGCTGCTGCTGCACACTGCTGGCTCGTATTTAGCTGGTTGTCCACTAAGACTCCAAGATCCCTCTCACAGTTACTGCTATTGAGCCTGGTTTCACCCAGTCTATATGTGTACTTTTGGTTTTTCTTGCCTAAGTGTAGGACTTTACTTTTCTCTACATTGAATTTCATTTTGTTAGAACTTGGTTTTAATTTACTCTTATTTTAATGTAGATGAATTTTTATGTCTGCAAGGTGTCCAGAATTGCCTTATGATAAGATGGGTGGCCAATAAATTTTATAATTAAATAAGTTTTATAAATAAATAAATAAATATACAATGCAAGAGCTGGTGGAGAAGTATGCCAGTTTTAAAGAAAAGCCAACCATACTTCTGACTGCTATAGAATTGTTATTGACAACCATCCTAGAAATTCTAGGAACTGAATTTCATACATCCAGAAGATACCTATATTAGGAAAAGCTGGTTTAGGTTTTCTCAGATGCCACATGTTGCCCTTATTATTGTTCTGTAAATAGAATCTAGGAAGGTTTTGTTGACGTAATTCCCCGTTAGGAGAATGAGCGCATACAGGGAGACGTATAAAGAGTAGTGTTTGAATAATACACACACAGCACACAGATACACTGTACAGTAAATGTAGGGTTTTACTTTCAATAAAGGTTTAAGCAAAGTTCAAAATAAGCAGTCCAAAATCATTCACAGGTAAGATCAGTCAGTTTTCAATCCAGGGACAATCCAATTAGAAAGTCCAGTGTCAAAAGCAGTTCAGTATTAGACTTACATCAAGTCCAAGGATATCAGTCAATTAGGAAAAAATGGAGGAACAGCAATATTTTCCAACAGAAGGAAACAGAGACTCTTCTGAGACTCAGACTAAAACAACCCAGGTTTCTGGCTCCATCTTATGGCCGTTTGAGAAACCACACCTAATTGCAGTTTTTGCATTTTCTTAAAGATACAGTTTTAAAATGTTTATCCTGGTTTATATATTTCTAACCCAAATACCTATTAGGTGACTTATATTCCTAACAGGTTTGATTTTTCTTTTTTCCTGATCAAGAGTAAAATTCACAGAACTACCAAGGACCTCTTGAACATTAATGGGAATGAAGTAGCTGCTTGGGGTCCAGGAAGATAGAGATGTTCATGTATGGGAAGTGGTCATAATTGTCCTCCTTTTTGAAATTTAGTAATATCCTGTCCATGCTCTGAAGCTATTCGTTAAACCTTTCATTTATAATTTTTGATAGACTTACCTAAGAAATCAGGCAGAAGCAATTTGTATAATTATGGTTTGTTGTACAGTCAACAGATGTTTAGACTGGATTTGGCATTTTTATCAACCTATCATGTCCTTCCCAAGAATCTGGGATGGGCAGAAGTTGTTCTCTGATTATATTAAAGTATTATCAGAGGATGTATTATTATGATGATGATGGTGATGATTTATTAACTAATCCCACATGACCATGAAAAATACAGAATAATATAAACTGCTAATATTATGAAAAAATACTGCCAAACACCTTGGAAAGCTGTATAGTTGCTAACAGACTGAATTCATGGAAACTGATTACACGCATTCCCCAGAAGAAGTTGTAGATATTTAGCAAGTTTTAAAAATTAATCTGACAGATTTCTAAAAGCCCTAAGCAAGATGGCACTTCTGTCTTTCAGATTGGAGATGACAGGCTGCTTTGGTTCAGCCACTTCTCTTTGGCCCTTAAGTGTCATCTGCGTATTTATGAGCTGAAGGCAGAATCTGCTTTCTTTGAAGCAAAACAGGTGCTGTAATGGATCAGTCCTCCTTGATGTTTTATTTTGAGTATTCTACCACTATCATCACTCAGATAAAGCACTGGAGCAATTCACTTTTGCAGCGTCCTTGTTCATACTGTTAAAACCACAAACATGTCTTTTCATTATTTTTTATTTTACTAGGTCTATTGATTAGGATACTTTTGCTGTCAATTAGATTTATTCTACTAAGTTTATTAATAAGAATACTTTTTCTCTCAATTATATAAAAAATCACCAAGAAGTCCTATCTCTGACAACAATCCTGTGTTTATAATAATAATGGGTCATTGTGCCAAAAATTAAAATAAAAAGAAGATTGAAGATGCTGTCTCTTCTTTCTTCCCTGTTTAGAAATTCTCACTCTTGTCTTTTTGAGAAGTTGGGGAGACCAAGGGACATCTGCAACTTGTATCAAATTAATATGTAAAAAGGACTTGGAAACATATTTTTCTACCATATTCATATTATGTTGCTTGCATTGTATCTTCACCCCATGAGCAAGATAATCTGAATTTGTGCTAACAAGTATATTGTTTGTTGGACAACATATTACAGGTAGTCCTCGACTTACAACCACAATTGAGCCCAACATTTCCATTGCTAAGTTTGTTACATAAATTTTGCCCAATTTTGCCCCATAATTGTTAAGTGAATCACTCCTAATTAGTTGTTAAATTAGTAACATGGCTGTTAAGTGAATTTGGCTTCCCATTTACCTTGCCTATCAGAATGTCACAAAAGGGGATCACATGGCTCCAGAACACTACAACTGTCATAAATATGCCACAATGTAAGAAAGATGTTGACCCTCTGGAAAGAGTGCAGAGAAGAGCAACAAAGATGATTAGACGACTGGAGGCTAAAACATATGAAGAACAGTTGCTGGAATTGGTATGTCTAGTTTGATGAAAAGAAGGACTAGGAGAGACATGATAGCAGTCTCAGGGTCTGCCACAAATAAGAGGGAGTCAAGCTATTCTCCAAAGCACCTGAAGGCAGGACAAGAAGCAATGAGTAGAAATTAATCAAGGAGAGAAGCAACTTAGAACTAAGGAGAAATTTCCTGACAGAACAATTACTCAGTGGAACAATTTGCCTCCAGAAGTTGTGAATTTTCCAACACCTGAAGTTTTTAAGAAGAGATTGTATAATCATTTGTCTGAAACGATATAACATTTCCTGCCTAAGCAGGGGGTTGGACTAGAAGACCTCCAAGGTCCCTTCCAACTATTATTCTATTCTATTCTATTCTATTCTATTCTATTCTATTCTATTAATATGAGTCAGTTGCCAAGCATCTGAATTTTGATCATGTGACCATAGGGAAATGCTGCAACAGTCATAAGTGTGAAAAACAGTCATAATTCACTTTTTTCAGTGCATTTGTAACTTTGAATGGTCACTAAATAAACTGTTGTATGTTGAGGACTATCTATATTTGCAAACCAGCTTTCTCTTTTTAACTCTGTGGACCACACTTCAAAAGAAAGTTTCAGACAAGTTTGCGTAAGTGCAAAAATGATAATTAAGAATGACCTAAAAAAGAAATTTTAAGCTAAAGAACTGTCACTTTAGTCTTGGCAGAAGAAGACGGAAGAGGGTTATGATTCTTCCACTTCTCCAGTGTCTGAAAAGATGCTTTATAGAAGAAAGCCAAAACTTGGTCTATGATGTATCTCAGAATAAAGCACAGTCTTAGATTGCAGGAAGGCTGATTCTGTTTAAATATTAAGAAAAGGTTTCAAAAGATGAGAGAGTTTCAGAATGAAATAAAATATTATGAGAAGAGGTGAGTTCCTCTTCATTAGATGCATTAGAGTAGTGGCAGTACCATTCAAGCACTAATCTGTTGGGGATGCTTTAATCTGAATTCCTGCAGGGAGATGGACTTTATGGCTTCAGTTGATCCCTGACAACCTACAAGTCTTTCACTCATCTGTGATGAATCTAACTTCATGGATATGAGTAAGAAAGGAAGTGCAAGACCAAAGCCTATGTTGCAAGACAAGCAATAACACTTTGATAATGGCATAAGATATAACACAGCACATTTAAATTGAAATAGCCAAGAAAATGGAAAATAGCTCAGTCCTACCTTTGGAATTGTAATGAATTCCCAGAGACTGAAATGGAAAATCTCTGTTCAGATTTCCTGATAATGTTTTTGGAAAATTCTCATGTTGGTGTTGAAATGAACAGAGACAAAGAGGAGGAATTGGTAAAGTTAAATTTCCAGATTAGAAAATTTCCACTTACAATACAATGCATTTTTGTTCCTCATTTCTTGCTAGATGAGAGAGCCTTAAAAGCATCTTAAAGTTTATGTTAAATCCCTCGGTAGGACATGCCATTTCTTCCAAAAGCACAAGTGGTTTGGTGACATGCATTAGTTATCACTCAAGTACCTTGGGGGAATTAACTGGAGATGGAAAAGAAAAACATTCATTTGGGTACTCCAGAATATATTACTTGAAGGGTTATTTCATTTTTTTTATTGGACATTTACAAGCTATTGGATTTATCTCTGATTAATTAGCTTTCTATTTCATCTTGGCACAGCTGGGCAATGAAATAACTTGGAGAAAGACAAAAGAATTCCCTCGGGATTTCTTGGAGTAGTTCGGCCAATAAGGATAATAATTTATTAGTATATGTTATAAAATAGAATGCTATTATATTGTGTTTTCCCCTGTTCAAATACTAGGAATTGCCACTTCATTAGAGAACAAAAATGTATAGTGTATCATTTAATTGAGATTTTGATCCATTGTTTACTTTTCAAGACTTGCTAATATTTTGATAAGAATAGCCCTTTTAATTTATAAAAAACCTATGCATTTTTACAGAAGACCAAACTTAATTAACTATTCATTAGCTTTCTGACTTCCTGATGATGCTCCATAACTTTTTTCTTTCTAATAAATTACTATAAATTTCTCCAGTCAATTCACTCCTCTTCCAGTCAAGTTGCTAGCACCCAATTATCTAGACATTTAATTATCCAAGCATATTTTGTAGTATGATACTCATTATTCATGTTTGCTTTGAATTCATCATTCAGATCTGCTAAATGTCAGTGTTCCAAGTAAACTCTCGAAACAATCCATAACTCCAACACAAAGTCCATCAAAATAAGAATTTATTAGAGTAGTCATGTTGGCACATCTGAAGAAAACCCAAATCTGAATTCCTGCATTTCACCCCTCCATTCTAAAAGTCACACTCTACCCCCTTTAGTGACTCTCAGATCACATTGCCCAAACAATCTCCTGTCTCAACTACTGCCAAATTCCTGTCACTCGCCTCCAGGTGTCAGCAGCTTGTCCTTGACCACTGGCAAAAGAATGTTGTTGTGGCTGTAGTCCCTTCGCTACTCTCCCATTCCCACAGCTTGCCCATCCCATGCTTGGCAGACTGGAATCTTTCTCAAGATGGATCCGGAACTGACATTAAATGGAATTCAGTATATCATTTTAGATGCTGGATTCTTTTTCATATATAACATATACTGAGTGTATGATAAAGAATAAAACATTCATGTAAACATTCAAGTAAAACTCAGTATTACAAGTGGAAACCATTTTCTTTTCAATTGATTGATTCAGTTTAAATTATAGTGGTGGACACTGAATTTTTAGATATTTAAAATAGGGCAGGAACACCACTTAAAAAAAAACCCTCCTAAGTTTTATTTAAATGCATAATAAAGAAAATAGTTTAGAATAATTTCCTAGCTGTTTAAAGTTCTATGCATACAGTAAGTTTGCAATTGACAGATTTGTATGAGAGTTGCCAAACATACTGAAAATTTTATTAAAGGGGACATAAAAAGTATGGCTCTATGATAATGTTGTCTAAAATGAAACAATCCTGCGAAAACCATTGAAGGGCCATTAATTTCATTTCTCTCTCCATTCATGGGTAATTTTGAGGGGAAAAGAATAATAATAAACCAGAAACCTATTTAGAGTTGAAATAATCCTTTATCAGCCTCAAGATAAAGGCTTGTGAGAATATGCTTAAATTGTCAAATTTAACTTGTGAAATAATTCCTAGAACTTGCTGTGATGGACTGCTTGTTTATAACAAAGGTAGTCATTTCTCAGGTAGAGCAGTGGCTTCATTTTGGGAGCATTGAAGGAATTTCCGCTTAACCTCTTCTGATCAGTAAGGATGTGAGATTTGTCATGATAGTCATTAGAACGATGGCTTGTTTATCATGCTGTCTTGACAGTTAGCTTACCAGGGTGATAAGTGTCTGTGAAATACCATTGACAGTAGAGAGAGTAATCGGATAATTAGGTTTAATCAAGAGCAGGTGGCAGTGGATAATATTGGGCAATGATAAAACTCCTTGAAGTCCAATCTGTAACACACCAAGCTGTGTTAAGCCATCTTAAGAGGAAAGATGGATGATTGGTTCTCAGAGTAATAATGCTATTTCTTCTTCATGGTTCTAAGGCTGAGGAATTAGATGAAATCAGAGTTTAGATTCTCTTTCTTATTATTGCAGATATTTTCCTTCCACAATATCAGATTCTGGTGATGGACAATATAATAACTTGTGGACAAAGACATTAAGAACACTTGATGAGTTTCATGAGACTATCACCCTATATTAGATTAGGTTTGTTTTTAGTTCCAGCAGGGGACCTCAGTAGAATTTCCTGTACTAAACTTTTTTTTTTTTGTAAATTTTATTTGAGTTTTCACAAAGAGAAAAAAATACAAATAAAACATCTTTTTGAAAGTAGCGTAATCCCGGGTTACATTTCTTCGTACAGACACAAATTCAGGTTCATGCTCATTTTTATATTCTATTCCATATCTTATTACTATTTTACATTTTCTGCATAGCTTCTCCCCTCTTTTAACTTTCTCAATTTTATTTTAATTATCTCATCTCAATTCAAATCATTGTATTTATATTTTTGTCTGTCCTGTTTCAATTATCTATTATCTTTTCTCATTAAACAAAATTTCTCCTGTAGTTACTGATTGGAATATGACACCTTTATATCTTTTAAGTTGTATCCATTTAACTCTTATTTAGGCTTCAATATATAACCTAAAGTTATAACATTCAATATAATACATAACTTCCATTCGGATTCTGCTTGGTACATTCTTAAAATACACACTATATTCTTAAAAAAAAAAAAAATTATAAATGTATGTAATTAAAACAACACATTCCATTCCAATTCAATTCTATCATTAATATTAATATTCATTAAAGTCTTAACTTCTTTAACATTACTTTTCAATTAAATATCATACTTCTATGGGAACAATTATAAGCTTTCCATAATTAATTCCCCCCTTCACTTATATTTTATAAAACATTAACTAATTAAAATGTTCCCTGTTCCTTCCTAATTCAATTTTCTCATTTATTTTATTTCACTTATTTTATTTACAAACATTTCACTAAATTACACTATTTTATCCCTCATTTTAATCATACATTGTTTCCAATTTTCTAAAGTTATTTCTATTACTAATATAACAATACAATCTTATGTACCTTTACAGAATTCCTTTTTCAGTGAGGTTTTCACCCATTATCTCTAAATAGGTCCTGGTTCTCTATATCTTGCTCCAGTCCTTTGTATCTTCTTTTCCTTTCCTTCTTCCCTCTCTTCTTCTCTCTCCCTTTTTACCCCTTGGCTCTCTACCTCTATTTCTCTCTTCTGTATTCCCCTTTTCTGTTGCTTTCCAGTATTATACTTATTTTTCGAATTATTTTTCTTTTCTTTGGTTGTTTTTTTAAGTCTTAAATTCTCCATTCTCTTTCCCCCTTTCCTTTTTCTTCCCACATAAAATTACTTGTTCATTAAAGATGGCTTCTTCTTTGTCCCGGTCTTCTTGTTTTGCAGACGGTTCTTGTTGTTTCTCATAGTTCCAAATCTCCATTTCTAAGAATTGAAAAATGAAGCCAAAAGAACCCTTCCCTTCTTGTGCATCTACTTTGTACTTTTTAAGTTCCATTTTCAATTCATCCAGAAGTGGTGCCATTGTATAAATTTTTAAACAACCACCCGATTAATTTTAGTCATTCAAATGCAATAACCAAGAATCCAAAGATCACCAAATAATCCAAATACACGCAAGCTGTTTCTTTTTGCTCTTTTTTTCACTTTCTCTTCCTGGGGTTCTACTGTTTAGTTATAAATTTTCAGTTAAAATGTATCTTTTAGAAGTCTTGTTGAAGTTTTACTGTAGATTCTTTTTAATTCCAGGCAGTCTCCTCCCTCTTCCAGGTCCTGCCCTTATTCTTTTCTCTCCCTTCCTGATTATGAAAAAGAAAGTTTTAATGTCCAGAAATCTTTATTATCCCTTTGGCATTTTGTTTTATTTTCAGCTTAATTGCCTATTGATGTCAAAGCAGATTTTTCCTATTTTTATTTAAGTCTCTTAGTTGTCAGTATAGGGAAGGAGAGAGAAGAAAAAAAAGCCAAACCTTTCCCTTTTCACTTTCCTTCACTGCTTCCGACTCTTCTTTGGGAGTGATGTTATTTTTGTAAGTTTAAATTCCAGGGTACCTTAGTTGTTGCTTTTAAAATTTAACCCGGTCAGCCAAAACTTTCACTTCTTATCTTCCTCCTGCACATTCTTTTCCGGTTGAGTTCTTCTTTGTGGTGCCCATTTCTGACCACCACTGCAACCGCCTTCGGGAAAGGTAGTAATGGCCAGCTGAGGAGGAGAGATGTGGCTCTCCTTGACCCTGCTGGCAGTCTCCCCCTATTCACCACCTCTATGGGGTGGCTTAGCCCCGAAACCAGCCAGCTCGGGGCGCTCCAGCGGCGAGCCCAGACAGAAACCATGCACGATCACGGATTTCTGTCTGTCGCCGAAGCCCTTCAAACCGGAAGTTTCAGAGAGGTACAATTTTGCACAATCATTAGATGAAAACAGAGTTTCCAATTTGCTCTCTTTCTGAGTTCAGCTGCCTCTACTGGCATGACTTGTAATGTATCCAGGAAACAAGGCCTTTAACACATTCAGCACCACAGGAATAGTCCCAGGCATATAGCCTGTTTTTTAGGGCCTTATGAAGACTAACAAAGTTGAGGGACATTTTGATCTTCAATGGGAGGATGTTCCAAAGACCAGGGACCACTGCAGAAAAAGCTCATCTTCTGGTCCCTACCACCAGCCAATATCTGCAACATGCCCATTCTGTTCTTCCTGGTTAGAGAGAATCTTGGAAAAAGGTAGTCCCTCAGGTATCCTGGTCCCAAGCCAGGTAGGGCTTTAAAGATAGCCACTAGCACCTTAAATTGCATTTGGAAATGCACTGGTAACAGTGCAGCTCATGCAAGAGCTGGAGAACATTGCAAAGGAAAACATTATTAAATGTGCAGACAAAGTTTATTTGGAAAACTCCATCATCATAGATTCACTGCTATCATCTCACAATTGTGGGTCTAACATCTAGTCTGTAGTTTAGTTTCAGCTTGGATACTTAAATGGCAGCAAGAGCAACAGAAAACAGTATTTTAGCAGCTTGTCAAATCATTCCTGTCAAAGATTTGTTTTTCCCAACTTGAAAATATCATAGCTTCTCCCCCTCCTTCTTTCAGTTAAAGGGCAGCTTTCTGGGGTTATTTCTTGGAGAATTGTAGCACCTTTTCAACATTAAGATAAAGCTGGCATTTTATTCTATGGTTGCCTAATGATTTTCTTCCTGATTTTATTTGAAGTGATATCGGTGGGATTTATATCACTTTGGAGAGCTGGTACTTGATAGTTCTTAAGTGTTTACCTATATTTAGCCTTCTACAATTTAAAAAAGTTGACACATCAACCAATGTTGAATATTAGTATACACGTAGATCACTGCACAAGTTGTTTCAAGTACTCAACAGACTGAAATTCTTGATTAGGAGAAAGTGGACAGCTCTGGGCTCATTATACAACATGCAAATATTTACCTTCATTAGCTAACACCCGGGAGCTTATATAGAGTTTTGTGCATAGAAGATGATTTGTTTGCAAGAGTCAGATTACCAACACGTGTTACAATATTTGGCTTGCATTATTTTATTCTGTGCATTTTATGTTACTTATCTTCTATGTTCTACATTGCATCATATGCCTAGAAGAAGTCCATATGGGTGGAGATCCACACCAGAAAAATCTGCTGTCCTTCTCTTGTACAAATTCAATGGGAAGAAAATTCTCGGTCTGAATATAGTTTTCTTAAGGAAGGGTGCAATGTTTTGTAATTTCCTGCCATACATTTTGAACCAACTGATTCTAGTCATATTGTCCTTAGAGAACTACAATGTTTTTTTTTCTTGAACACCACTTAGAAGGTGCAGTTGGTTTGGAATGCATATAATACCAGTGCTCCATTAGTTGCACTGGTCCTGTACAATTCAAGGTGCTAGTTACTATTCAAAAATTCCTTACTAACATTGTTGTTTTTGTTAGTCGTGAAGTTGACTCTGACCTATCGCGACCCCATGGACAATGTTCCTCCAGGCCTTCCTGTCCTCTACCAACCCCTGGAGTCCATTTAAGCTCATGCCAACTGTTTCAGTGACTCCATCCATTCACCTCATTCTCTGCCATCCCCTTCTTCTTTTGCCCTCAATCGTTTCCAGCATTAGACTCTTCTCCAGTGAGTCCTTCCTTCCCATTAGGTGGCCAAAGTATTTGAGTTTCATCTTCAGGATCTGGCCTTCTAAAGAGCAGTCAGGGTTGATCTCCTCTAGGACTGACCGGTTTGACTGCCTTGCAGTCCAAGGGACTCTCAGGAGTCTTCTCCTGCACCAAAGTTCCATAATCTCTGCAATAAGAGATTATTACCATAATCTCTGACATAATGGTGATTATATGGCTTGTGTTAAATTGCCCATTGGTGCCATTGCACTATTATGGTGCTGTTGTGTTATTTATTTGGAGAATTGGCTAGTATCCCAGCCAACATACCATCTGTACACATATGCATAAAAGTATTTGGTTCTCACTGAATAGAAAGGTGGAATACAGAAATGCTGGAATCTCAGTACATTTACACATTCTTAACAGAAATATATGTAACCAGGCACAATGGTATCAGAACCATTGAGTCATGATACCATTATATAGATTAGTCATTTTTGTCACTTGTGTGATGTCAATGATGCATGTGTTATTCTCCCCTCCCCAATTGTTTCTCCTATGGACCTTCATGATCTAAGATATCTATGAAGATAATTTAATTAAGCAAATGATAATCCAGGACACTAACTGGTTCTTATCCACCATTGTTTATTTCCTTTACTAACATATTTGGAAGATCTTTGTAAGAAACGTTTGGAACTATGTAGTAAATTATGCATATTAGAATGTTTCCTATAATCACTGGAGGCTTTCAAGGAGAGAGTGAATAGCCATTTGTCAGAAATGATATAGACTCTCCTGCTTGACCAGGGAGTTGAAGTAGATGACCTCCAAGGTCCCTTCCAGCTCAGTTATTCTGTGTTCTATGTTGTATTGTTATTTATTTATTTTTTTTCTGTTTCTTATAGAAAATCTTTTTATCTCCCTGCAGAATATTTGGGCAAAGATTAATTTTTTTTGAAATTCATGATGCTATCAGTACAGTACATATTGTTGGAAAAGGCTTTAAATTGGTTATGGTCTCTACCTCACTTAATCTCCTCTGCAGGAGTACAAGAATATATCAGGAAAGCAAGGCAGATGGTACTGTATCAAAAAAGATGAAGATAAATTTTGAGAAGCATTGTTCTGGAGGTATGCACAGTCTTAATAAAAAGAATAAGTGTGACAGAGTGAGAGATATGTATACAGTATGCATACCACAGATCATTGTAAATGGTTATCTAGAAGATTGAGATTTGTAAATAGTATGTGTAGGAATACGAACTTTATCTCAATAAAACACTGCTAGATTCTGATTCTAATTTCCCAAATATTTTCTCATCCTGCAAAATGATGTATAGTTCTACATTCTTAGGCTTAATATCAAAGTCTTTAGTATTCAGAATTTATTTTTGTGATGTTTCTAAACTAACCAGATTAAAATGAAGGGAGGGGAGGCTTCTGAATGTTTATATTGTTACAGGTTGTTCCCATTTCCTATACCCTCTGTGCTGAAAAAAAGTCATGGCAAATGATTACAGTTTCCCCCAATTTAGGTATCCTTAATTCTAGCAATAAACAGAAGGGCTAAATGAAGAAAGAAAATAGGGAAGGGAAAGGAAAGGAAGGACAGCATAGTTTATCTTCCTTTCTCCATCTATTATATTAGTAGGGTGCTTAATATTTTAGGAGAAGTATCCTTTTGATACCCAAAAGGATTGATTTGAAGGGGTTCTTCTTCTTCTTCTTCTTCTTCTTCTTCTTCTTCTTCTTCTTCTTCTTCTTCTTCTTCTTCTTCTTCTTCTTCTTCTTCTTCTTCTTCTTCTTCTTCTTCTTCTTCTTCTTCTTCTTCTTCTTCTTCTTCTTCTTCTTCTTCTTCTTCTTCTTTTCACTTTTTGATTGTAGAATCATCTTGTTTCCCAAAAATGTAAAGCTTTTCAAAAACAATTTCATGGTTCTTATTATTTTCCATCTTTATTTTGTGCAATGCAAGGTTACATACCTGATGCTTCTGCTTCCTATGTTCCATAATAATAATAATGAGGATAAGGTGGGTATCTGGGGGAAGGGCCAGATAAAGTTTAGCATAATAGGAAAACAAATGCATATGTGCCAATGCATACATATATTTATTACAGTTTTAGATACCGTTAACCAGTCATCAACTATTAGCCCAAAGAATATAGATCTAGTTTCTGCAATATGATTATAGTACTTGCTTCCACTGTGTTATAGTATATATCTTCCTGATGCTGTTAGCATCAAATGTTTCAGTCCATTAAAAAATGCCTAGACAAGTACAGAATCAGAAAATTTCCTGTAAGGGAGATACTTAAATATGTAAGCTGGCAAGCTCTCTCAGAAATCTCTAGATTTTTGACTCAGCACAACTAGGCTCACTTGCAATGCTTGAACTCAGCCAGGAGCATTTAGATACACGACAGAATAGCAAGGTAAGAATATCAATGGGCTTTTTACAATTCATGGCTACTCAGCCCCGAGAACCCCTTGCTCTCAGCTTAACTCTTACCATCCACTTGTAGCCTGAAATATTGCAGATAATGTATAGGGTGATCAGTTCTGAATTGAGACAGAGTGTGGTATGAAAGAGCAAGTGTATTTGTATGGCCCTTGTGATATTTATAACAAGTTGCCAAAGTCATATCAAAAAAACCAATTTGGTGCCCTCCAGATGTGTGGTCAAACTGCAACTTTCAGAATAAACAGGCAGTATAATCATGCCCTTCCTCTTTAGTCTTTACTTCGCAGAATCGCAGAACTGGAAGGAATCTTGGAGATCCTTTAGTATAATCTCTTGCCCAAGGCAGGAGTCCTTATACTATTCTGGACAAATGATGTCCAATCTTTTTTTGAAAACCTCCAGTGATGGACCACCCTACAAGCTAAGACATTCACTAATTATTCTCACTGTCAAAAAATATATATCCTGAATTCCAACGAGTTTCTTTCTTTTATGAGTTTCTATCTGTTTTATATTGTGCCCTCAATTCCTACCTTTTGTTTTTATCTTTTATTCAAGTTTAATTTGGAGAGACAGAGAGAGAGAGAGATTTTAATAAATATAACTAATAAAACTCTGGGCAGCAAGTAGGCAATAAAAGTGCAATGCACAATCAAAATTAGTTAAAAAGAACAAGTAGAGATTACTATGAAAATCTTCATACTAACATTGCAAACCAGGCTCTATTGACATTGTGGCCCTAATGCTTGGGTGAAAAGTCTTTATGGCTTTCTAAAATGCAAATAGTGTTGGAACTATCCAAATCCCCAAGAGTAGATTATTGACAAACCAGGCATCATGATAGGGGGGAAAAAAACCAACTCTGCTTTCTAGGAGCCATCCAGGGGTGGGATTCTACAGGTTCGCATCTATTCGCTAGAACTGGTTGTTAACATTCTAAGCAGTTCGGAGAATGAGTTGTCAGAAGAAACTACTGGCCTAATCCTGTAAGGAAGGCAGGAAGGAAACATTCTGGTGTTGCTTACAGAAACTGCCTCTCTGTTAACCCTTATTACATTCTTGGCAGGACTAGACTTCCGGTCTCAGGAACTTCCCTGGAGTTTTTTCCCCCTCCTTTGCTGGTTCTTTGCTTGTGTGAAGTGACCATTCAAAGTTACAATGGCACTGAAAAAAGTGACTTATGACCATTTTTCATACTTATGACTGTTGCAGCCCCATAGTCATGAGAGGCCAGGCGAGGAAATGTGTGCCTCAATGTGAGTGATATTAAGTTGGCCATGTCCACCCAGTCACATGACCATCAAGCCAACTAAGCCATGCCCACAAAACTGGTTGTTAAAAAATTTGAATCCCACCCCTGGAGCCACCAAATGGCATTGCTTTACTAAGAGGAATCAGGGCAAGTCCATATTGTCAGATCTGGTGGGATGAGTAGAAACCACCAGGGATGGATGGTCACACAAGAATCCTTCCTCCATGCAATATGTTTCCTTAAAGTTGACAAGCAACATTTTGAATCACATCCATAATTGCTCCCAGAGCTCTTCAGTCTTGTCAGGGTGAAGTTAAAGCAGGGGTGGGAATTAACCGGTGTAATAACCAGTTCGACGATGCGCACTTCGTGGCATTTGAAATAATCTTCTCCTGCAAACAGCAAGCAGCTGCGCTGCACAAAGTATCTGAGGTTGAAAAAGCAGGAAATAAAGGACAGCATAGAGCCTGGGTGGGCAGGTGGGCCAAACAGAGGAACAGAAGATCATTGGAGCGAACCAGTTCCCTCAACTGATCTTCAGAGCTAACCATCGGTACAACCGGGCCAAACTGGTAGAATCCAACCTCTGAGTTATAGCCTGTTCTTCTCCATTTATACCCATATAACCTTCAGGCATTAGAAAGCATCTCAATTTAGTGTAATCTGCTCAACAGCCCTGTAAAGCTTTCCCTGATCTCTCCTTACCCAAGGACAACTGAGTCATTCAAAACAGCATCAATTACCTGTGAATGCAAGTTCACTCAAAACTAGACATGCACGCCACTAACTACCTCTATTCCAACCACAACTGGCCTTAAATGCAACCTACTCAATGCAAGAAGCCTTGTAAATAAAATACCTGAATTTCTCCTCTTACTAAATACAGCTAAATTTGACATTATATTTGTCTGTGAAACATGACTCAACGCATCTCTCCCTGACTCCATTACCACAGTAAGACACTATCATGTTTACCGATCAGATCATGAAATCCGTAGAGGAGGAGGTGTTGCTATCTTCTATAAAAAGTCCCTACATCTAAAAAACATCCAAGTTACCCAGGAGCTTGCTATTCCTGAGACCATCGTCTGTGAACTGTCCTTAAATATCACATTTCCGTTCTTACTATGTTACAGAGCCCCTGATTATGACATCAAACATGCAAACAAGCTAAATGCACTACTAACATGGGCAGCATCCTGCCCACACGCTTTTATCTTTCTTGGTGACTTCAATCTACCTCATATTAACTGGACCCTTAATGAATGTACAACTGAACCCACACATGCAACTTTCTACAATGCAGTAACAAATCTGGGACTAGAACAACTAGTAACCAACAACACTAGATTTAACAACTGCCTCGATCTCATCTTCTGCAATAGTTTGAATTCAATTTACGGAATACAAATTAAAAAATCCTTTTCCAACAATGACCACAACATGATTGACTTTTGTCTCAACACACGAAAATCACAAAAATCCACACAAAAATCATCACAATGACAGAATCCCCAATTATAACTTCAAAAAAAGCAACTATGATCTTATAAACAATGATCTCTCATCCCTTGACTGGCAATTTCTATTCACTGGATGCAATGATCTAATACATATCAATTTTACAGAAGACATTGTTGAAAAAGCACTGCACAATCTAAAACCATCTCTATCTATTGGACTGGACAGAATAAAAAAGCTACTCACTACCATAGCTGAACCTCTAAGCATAATCTTTGAAAAATCTTTCAGGACCAGCTCCTTGCCAAAACTATGGTCACAAGCCATGGTCATCCCCATCTTCAAAAAGGGAAACCCCAGCCTAGTTGAAAATTACAGACCAATCTCTTTATGCTGAGTCACCTATAAAGTCATGGAATCAATTATTAACCAATCCATCATCCTCCACTTAGAAACAAACAACCTACTCTCTAATAAACAATTTGGTTTTAGGAAAAAAACTATCATGTAATTTGCAACTCTTACACTGCAAAACATATGGACTACACAACTCGATCAGGACAAAGCAATAGACGCAATCTACGTAGACTTCTGTAAAGCCTTTGATTCAGTGGGACACAACAAACTACTCCTAAAACTAAAATCTTACGGTATCTCTGGACACCTGCATTACTGAATAGAAGCATTCCTGTCAAACAGACAACAAATGGTCAAAATTGGGAGCGTCCTAATTCTGTACCAGTCAACAGTGGTGTCCCCCAAGGCAGTGTTCTAGGACCAACTCTTTTCATACTCTACATAAATGACTTCTGTGATCATACCAAGAGCAACTGAGTTCTCTTCGCTGATGATGTAAAGCTATTCAACACCACAGACAATACTGCTACCCTTCAAAAAGACTTTGACTATGTATCAGAATGGTCAAACAAATAGCAACTTCAAATTTCAACAAATAAATGCTCTGTCCTACATATTGGCAAAAATATCAGAAAATAAAATACAGGCCTGAATAGTTAAGACCTTGCTGATGATCCAAACTCTGTCAAGGATCTTGGAGTACTCATCTCAAATGACCTAAGTGCTAGAGCCCACTGTAACTACATAGCCAAAAAGGCATTAAGAATTGTTAACCTAATCTTATGTAGCCTTTTCTCTGGTAATATTACACTGGTAATAACTAGAGCATACAAAACATTTGCTAGACCAATACTCGAATACAGCTCATCAGTCTGGAACCCATATTACGTATCTGATATTAACACAATTGAGAAAGTCCAGAAATATTTCACAAGAAGATTTCTCCACTCCTCTACTCGTTGCAGAATACCTTATGCCACCAGACTTGAAATTCTAGACCTAGAAAACCTAGAACTATGCCGCCTTTGGTCCGATCTAAGTATAGTATATAAAATCATACATTGCAATGTCCTATCTGTCAATGAATACTTCAGCTTCAACCATAACAACAAAAGAGCAAATAATCGATACAAACTCAAGGTTAATTGCACCAAACTTGATTACAGGAAATACAACTTCAGCAACAGAGTGGTCAATGTCTGGAATACTCTACTTGACTCTGTGGTTTTTTCCCCAAACCCCAAAAACTTTAACCTTAGACTGTCTACTATTGACCTCACCCCTTTCCTAAGAGGTCTGTAGAAGGCGTGCATAAGCGCACCAACGTGCCTACCATCCCTGTCCTATTGTTTCTTTTATATTTTTTAAAATTTTTCTTATATGTATCCATGTATTCATAACTATGTTTTTACTTATAGCTATTATCTTGTAAGCAATTGACAAATAATAAAAAAAAAGTTACCATGTCTTTATTTCTACAAGACTATTTAATAAAGATTTTTCTTTGACTGAATTGCTCACTCTTTGTTTTTCTCCAGTGGCACTCCAGGTTTCAATGGCTGAATATGTAGGTATTTTGTTCTCACGATGTGAAAAAGGAGAAGTAGGAAAGCAGAATGCTTTCTGTAGGAAGTCAACTGAAGGGGGGAAACCTTCAGAATTGAAATGTTTAAATGAGGAAAAGTAAACCAACTTGTTTGCTTGCAATCTGTACTTCCAAATGTTGCTAGTGATTAATGGGATAAAAAGTGCAGAATAAATGCTTTTCAAGCTGCATTTCCAGCAAGCTTGATTCCCCCATCTCCTCTGCATGTGTCACCTCATCAGAGAAATGGTGAAATAATTTAAAAAAAACTTGTAATGGTCTTATTTGCTAGATTCATCAAGCTTTAAGTATCATTTTATGATTTTTGCCAGCTATCTCAGGTATAGGATGGAGCAGATTAAATATAGGGATTAAAGCAATATCTAGCTCGGCCATTGGCATTTCAAGGATAATGAATATTCCACAGCGGTTTTACATATTAAGCACAAGAATACAGCATCGTAAACTTGTAGGGTTGACCTAAGATGGAACTCAGAAAATAACTGTGCATTCTGTGATATAGTCCTAAGAATTGTAACACCATTTTCAGTGTTTTAGCTGTTCCTTTGAATACTGAAGTAATGCTATGTAGGAGTGGAATGGGGGAGTACGTTTTCTCTGGAGACAGTCAGAATTATACCTATCTGTAAGATAATGTGCAAACAAGCCTAAGGTACATTGGTGAGTTGTGAGCATTTTTTCAAATTATGAAGGTAATTTACCTTCAGAATTTAATTGAAGAATTCCCAAGGGTTTCTATGCTAGGATTGGTACATCATATGGTCACCCTTAGGGGGTCATGCAAAATTCCATTTAGCTAATAATTGATAGAATTATTTTTATTACTTTCCCTCAGAACTATAAAACTAGTTAAAATTATTCTCTAAATGGAAAGCAGAATAATGTTTCTTTATATTTATGGGAAGAAAAACAAGATGCCATTTCGAAAAGCATAAAAGTTTCATAGGAGTTAAGTTTATAAAAGTTAAGTTTATTGTTGAGATGGTAGGGGATAAAGATACAGACAAATCTTGGTATACAAGTTAAGTAAAACAGACAGAATTGCATATGATATGGGTGAGAGCACATGTGTACATACAAACAGAGAGATTATGGAAGATGCTAGATGCTAGATCAGATATAGTACTTTACAATTCTACAGTAATTTAGTATGAACTTCCTCTTACTTGCACCAACCTTTTGTAAACTCACAGGTCCTTTATACCTACAATCAGACAAGGACTGAACATAGAGCTTCAATACAAATAGTATGTGAGCTATGCAGTATTCTTTTTCCATAGCATTTTCTATCAATTCTTCAAGTTAGGAGTCTTTCTAGATAAACCCTGCCTGATGTCTTGATCTAGGATTAGTAACTTTGTTAAATAGCCAAATGTCCACGCAGACATATTCCTGACCAGAATTCAGAAGATAGAAAAGTCCCTGGATAACAAACATTGGTTATACATCATTTGCTCAAAAATTAAGAAGTCCAAATAATGTTCTTCAAAAGAACCAGATTTTTCCATCAGAAACTATCAAAACTGATTAATGGTTCTCACTGTTAGGAAATTTCTCCTTAATTCTGGATTGCTTCTCTCCTTGATTAGTTTCCTTCCATTTTTTCTTGTCTTCTTTTCTGGTGTTTTGGAAAATAGGTTGCCCCCTCTTCTTTGTGGCAGTGCCTCAAATATTGGAACACTGCTATTATGTCACCCCTAATCTGTCTTTTCCTTATACTTAATTCCTGCAACAGTTCTTCATATGTTTTTGTCTCCAGCCCCCTAATATTTAAGCTGAATCTACCTCACAGGACTGCTACAGAGAAAAAACAAAACAGAAAAAGAAATGATACTTGAATTGAGTGTAGGGGGTGTGCATAAGTGCACCAACATGCCTACCATCCCTGTCCTACTGTTTTTTTTCTTCTTATATGTACCCATTTAATGTATTCATAACTATGTTTATACTTATACCTGTTACCTTATAATTGTTTGTCAAATAAATAAAGAAAAAAAAATTCCTGGTGAAAGGACATGTATTAATGTAATTAATAGAGCAAATTTATAAAATCTAGTTACTGGCAGCCATAACCTCTAATAACGTGGATTTTTCTCCTAGGTACTGTCTCAACATTATTCCAAAACGGACCGTATATTATAGAAATGATTTGAAAGATAGATTTTTTTTTAAATAAATGCATTCTTTCCCATTCTTTTTTCATTCCTTTGTCCTACAAAATAGTAACTATTTGGAAGGTTTTCTCTACATATTTCCAACTGTTTTGGATGGATGTCTCCATGGTGTCACACTCCAATACCATGATAAATGATATAGGCCAGGATACCACCAACTGATGCTTACAAAAGCAACAAAACAAATGTTAAAAAAAAATGAGAGAAAGCAAATTCCTGCTACTTCTAAGAAATATTTCCATCCCTCTTTTTAAAAAACCATTAGAAGATACATCATCCCCCTATCCCCCCAAGACATTGAGTGGAGTCAGCATCCCAGCATATATTTGTGCAAAGCTCTCAAGATGAAACTAATGTTCAGGATTTACAGGGTCAGTAAACATATTGCTTTTAGAGAGGCAATAATTGTACTGTAATAGGAATACAATGTGGAACTGACCATAAGTGAACTTTTTATGGTGAGCTTATCACATGGACAGGAGGTTGTTTAGCTTAGTAATACAGCATGTGCTTTGCATACTGAAAATTCATTTTTAAATATTAATTTTAAAAGGTATCAGTATCTTCTTGCAGGATTGAAAATTGTTTACTCAAATTGTGGTCAGTTGTTGTTGATCCAATGTTCTGCTTCTGTATAAATTGATTCCTTCTATTTTTATATTTATTAGTCAACAGTAATTAGGAAGCATTTCAATTTTTAGTGTACAGGCAGTCCTTGACTTACAACACTTTGTTTAGTGACTGTTCAAAGTTGGCACTGAAAAGTGTGACATATGGCCGTTTTTCACAGTTATAACCTTTGCAGCATGATAGTTGCAGTGTCCCAGGGTCATGTGATCCCTTTTTGCAACCTTCTGGCATGCAAAGTCAATGGGGAAGCCAGATTCACTTCACAAACGGGTTATTAACTTAACAGCTGCAGGGTGTCAGCTTTGGAAACCATATGTTACTTAGATGTTTCCATGCTGCCACATCTTAGTGCCTAGGAAATTGGGTAGGGGGATTTCATAGAGAGGTAGAAGGTTAGACATAACAACTTTCTACATTCAAGGAGAAGTCATCCTGCACCTGGAAAGGAGTCATTGGAGGAATGTCTCCAGTTGGGACAATGGGTGATTGGACCATGTGATGGACTGGTGGGTGCAGGGGATGTGGTTTTGGTTTTCAATTACAAAGGAAAAATCTGGAACTGTCCAGTTCGGGTTTTCCCAGATGTGCCAGTATGACTTCTCTAATAAATTCTTACTTGGATGAACTTTGTTTCTGAGTGCTGAATGAAATGGGGAGTTTCATTGGAACGCTGACAGTGATTCACATAACAACTGTGTCAAGAAAAGTGGTAAGGAAGGTGGTAAAATGGGGCTTAACTTAACAAATGTCTCACTTAACAACTGAAATTTTGGGCTCAATTGTGGTCATAAGTTGAGGACCACCTGTTGTCAGCTCTGAGATTCAGCTGCCCAAAATATTAAGAAATGGAAGGGGGGTGGAGGAGTTGGAAAGTTCAAGATTATTTCGTATGTTGCATTAAAAAATTCCAGCTGCAGTTAATTGGTTCACGTGGTTAATGAAGTGTAAGAAGTGGGAGGAGAGAAGGTGGATTTTGTGAAACGGGCTGAAAATGACTTCCAGTTTGGGAAATTCCATAGATGTACCAGAGATGTTCTAATAAATCAATTGGAGATTATACTTGTCTTGGAGTGATTGATTACCTTGGACAATTTCTGGGTGCCTAACACCTGTATTCTTGTAGTTATCGGTATCTTGTTTGTGTCGGACAATTGCTTCCCAAATGTTTAACTTTCAAATAAAGTTCCTATAAACCATTAACACATTTCTTTCTCCCTCTCCCCATCCTCCTTCTCTTTCACAATAGTGCTTATTTCAGCTGGAGATGGAGAACTTCATATTTGACACAGGTCAAAAACAGAATTGAAACAGATGGCTCCGGGAAGTGCATTTCCCCCCACTAATTTAAAGATTAAAGTCTACCTTTGGGGAAAATTTGGTTGATCACAGTTGGCATCTAAAGCTAGATTTCAAAAGGAAAGAAAAAGGCTTTATCTCTAGGGAAGGTTTTTGAGAAGTGTCCTTTTGAACAAAGCAAATGAGTCCTCACCATTCACATTTTTAATTAACCTCCAGATATTATGTAAAGAGGCAGTTCCCAATGCCTTTCCAAAGGGCCACTGAATTTCAGAGAGAATTTTTGAAGCCAGCTTCAATGGCAGAAGGTTGTTCCCAAAATTAAAATATAAATCAGGATGGTGGCTATAATTGTTAGATTGGGAAAAAAAGAAGGCATGGCTTTAATAGTGAAGTGTCCACCTGACTTTTCTCATGCTTGCTATCTTTTGTGTTACCAACCTACAAATTATTCAACATATGACTTCTTTTGGTAGGAAAATTATTCATCACAGAACATAACACAGCAACAAGAAAACTTTCCCTTTATGATAAATAATTTCCATGAAAATTGTATTCTGATTCCTTCCTTCCTTCCTTCCTACCTACCTACCTACCTACCTACCATACCTACCTACCTACCTACCTACATTCCTCAGTATATGTTTCCTCTTAAGCTTTAGTTCTGTCACTGCCATACCAGGAACATGTTTTATAATCAAAATAGTTACAAAATATCAATGTGTTTGTTTCAGAACTTAATTACCCTCTTTGAACTTTTATGCAATAGAATAAAATTTAGAAGAACAGAAGGCAAATGTCAGTAGCTCTGTTTATATGTAAACCAACATCTGGAAAATTTCATCTGATAAATTGTCAGGAAAATGCTCATGAATTTTATTTCAACTCAACTCTGTGTATGATATTGCTGGCTAAATTTTTTTACACACAAAACTCTCTTCCCCATGCCTACATTGAATACACAAAAGCAATAAATATATATTTTATTTAATATTTTACATTTTAAAACATGTCCTTATTCTCTATCTTCTTGTGTCTTCTGCTGAAGTCCTTTGGCTTCCCTGTATTAAGGAAATCCTACACCTCTAAATTCATTTTTCACTGAAGGTATAGAAAAATGAAAGAAAAGCGCTCCCAAATTAAGCCTAGTTACTATGGCATATTGGAAAGGGAAAGATAAATTGATAGTTTTTAGTAATCAGGATTTTGAAAATCCTAATTTGATGACATGTGAAAAAGGATACAGGCTTTCCTGAATACAAAGTGGCTCAGTGGCTCTTGGATGAATGAACTGATCTCAAGTATTGATCTTGTCTCCTCCTCTAAGTCTCTTTCTTACTCAGATAGAGACTTCAGATTCAAGATGAAATAGAAAGACCATGCATTATCTTTGTATCATGTAGTTCTTTCTGATTTGAGAGAAAACCTAAAATACAGTGGAACGACAAAGAAATTCACAATGCCTTTTTTCTCCAAGAACTGTGAGGAACCTTCTAACGGTGAAAATGGTTCACTCTTTCAGTAGATATTATATCCACCATATGTTTTGTCTTTTTTATTCCCAGTGTTTATGTTTCATAAACATGCAAACTAACATAAAGGGGGAAAAGGGGAGCGAACAATGGGACAGATGAAAAAGTGACAAAGAAATACATCAAACAAATATCAAACAAAAGTAACTTCCAACTTTTTTCAGTACTAAGATAATAGTACAATACAACAACTTTTCTCTAGTTTAAATGAATATCCAACATTTAAATGCTTAAAATTCTAATAGTCAACATTCTAAAAAACAATATTCATATTCTATTTTTCCATTAACCTAATATATAGTAAATTGTCAAATATGAATAACTAAAGATTTAAGAAACTCTAAGCTTAACTCTAACCATGTCAGATAGATTTAATCCTCACTTAACGTTTTGTCAAGAAATCTGTTTAGTTTTTAGCATTAGAAATATTTACTGAAATATAGAATATTTTAGAAAAACAGATTTTCTAGTCCAAAGACCTTATACTATTCTAGATAAATGGTTGTATAATCTTTTCTTGAAAACCTTCAGTGAAGGGGCACTCACAATTTCTGACAGGTAAGTTGTTCCACTAATTAACTGTTTTCACTGTCAGAAAATTTCTCCTTAGTTCTAGGTTGGATTTCTTTTTAATAATCTTCCACCCATTACTTCTTGTCCTGCCCTCAGGTTCTTTAGAAAATAGGCCAACCCTCTCTTCTCTGTGAAAGACCTTCAAATACTGGAGGATTGATATCATGTCATCTGTAGTCCATCTCTAGTCTGCCTGCCTGCCTGCCTGCCTGCCTACCTACTGGACATTCTTGGTATGGTTTAGCCTCCAAATATCTTCTCATCTTTGTACACTTTCTAGGGTCTCAGCCACCATTTTGTATCCTGGCAATGTAATATTCCAAGTGTTTATTTCACTTCATTTCAGCACCGTGTTTCTTTTTAAATTGTGATTTATATTTTTAAATAGCCAAGAAATGCTACCTACTCTAGAACTCATTGTTTTCTTAAACTATTTGGAGGTATTTTTTCTCTCTTCTGATATTAGTTGATATTTACACATGTCTCAAAAATGTCAAGCTCATTTTCCTCTCTCAGGAGTTTAAATGAATACCAGGTTTGTATGTATTCCTTCCAAATCTTCTTTGGAAGGTGTAGCTTTTTTCAAAAAAATAGTTATATTATTCATTTCAAAGGTTTGTCCTGTCATTTACTTTGAGCAAAATGAGGATGCAGTGAGGTGCTACAGTTTGGAGAAGATGCAAAATAAAAAAAATCAAGGTAAAAATAAAAACAAACTAAACTGCAGTACTGTGGGATGTTATCAAGACTGATACATTCTGGGAAATACAGATAAGATTAAGTTAATCATATTTTTCAGAAGAACTTATAGAACAAATGTTGTTTTTACCATAAATGGAACAGAACTAAATGTACTATTTTTAAAAAATTAATATAGAAGAAAGCAAAGCTAATATATTTGCTTTTCTAACCAATATTGGACTCACAAATATGAGTTTAGGCCAAATCAAAGCAGTAGATAATTTTCCAGTTCAAGGTGCACAGGAAACAAAGTTATTTACTTTGGTAGCTGTGGCACAAAATCCTTACATCACTTCCCTTCATTCACACACATAATAATGGTAATTAAACGGCTTCCTTTATAATGACTTCCATAAGACTGGTTAATGAAAATTTGGACCTGTAAGATTTCATGATATGTATTTATTTGTGTTTGTGGATCTAATGTCGCTATCTTTGTGTTTGTAAGGTGCTCCTGACAAAGAGATATAATATAACCTTCGCTCAGGGGTGGGCTTCAAAAAATTTAGCAAGGGGTTCTCTGCCCAGTTGCGTGACCATGGGTGGGTGTGACCATGGTGGGCATGGTCTAGTCAGACTCCTGCACTATGGTGGGTAAGCATTTTTGCCCTTCTCAGGCTCTGGAGGCTTTACTCGAGCCTCCAGGAGGGTGAAAATTGCCTCCCTGAGCTCCAGAGGCTCTCTGGAAGCCAGAAACAGGCCCATTTCTGGCCTTCCTGAACTTCTGGGAGGCCCATTTGTTGCCTTCCTTGAGCTTCCGCATGCACCCTGCACTTACCTGCATCCAAAATGGGCTATGTGGGGACTCCTGTTAGGGGCAAGGTGGGATGGGTGGGGCCAGCCAGGAGTGGGATTTGGGGGTTCTCCAAACTGCACAGAATCTTAACAAACCCTCAGCATCCCACCCCTGTCCTCGCCCTTAGGATGTGTCAATTTTTTTCAACTTTCAATTTCCAAACATTAGGAGTGCTCAAAAGTTGTGACGTGCCTTGGGGATTGTAAATCTATTTTGCTTATTTTAATGTAATTTAGATGTACTTGGTAAATAACTACATAAATGTCATAACTTTTCAGATCAGCAGTTCCCCAGCAAACAGTTCAGAGCATCAATTCCCCAGTACCATCAACGAAGAACATTATTCTGTGTGTAGTGAGCCAGGTGGAAGGTATCTTTATCTTTCACTCCAGAGAAAGGCTCAAAAGCGGGAAAGCCCATTCAAGTCATTGCAGATAATCTGGAGTATTTCATGAACAAGAAAGGCATTGACAAAAGCTTGAAGGCCACTGGAGTAAATTCTACAAATCTTAATACTGGCTGTGAAAGTGGTGTCATGCATTGGGTAGACGTCAAGCCAGAGCATTCACTCTGCTGGAGGTGATTGACTGATCTGAAGGTATATATAGCCACCTTTGATGTGAAAACTGACTACAGAGGAAATAAAAAGTTAATTGACGAACCAATGCAAGTACCATTGGGCCCCCGCTATGCCCAATCAATAGAGAGATGTGTGAAACAGGTCACAGAGGCATCAAACAGAGTATATACCAGTGGTGGGTTTCAAAACGTTTTCCTACCGGTTCAGTGTGAGTGTGCACTTTGCACATGTGCAGTGCTTGCAACTCACGTTCTGCTTCAAGCTCTGTGTGTAAAACAGCTGATGTGCGGCAATCTGCTGTGCTGTGCAAAGCAGCTGAGGTTGAAAAGCAGGAAATAATGGTCAGTATAGAGCCAAGGTTGTTGCCAGCAGCTGATTGTCGGAGCAAACCGGTTCACTCACAGATGATCTTCAGAGCTACCGGTTTGACTGAACCAGGCTGAACTGGTAGAATACCACCACTGATATATACATATGAGAAATGCAAAGATTATGTTAGAAGCCAAGAAGCAAGTCAGTGGCTTATGTTGAAGGACAAATCAATACAAGACTTGATGAAACTCACTTAAACATTCTTGTAACTCAGATAATTGCTTTCTGATGTTAGTTTATGATTGCGTGGATTATTTTTTTGCTTAGCTAGATTAGAGTCATGCAGAAAAAAAACTTGAATTTTTGTAGCACAAGGTATAGTTTTGAGAAGATAAATGGTTTTTGTGGGGTATTTGATCAGACGTGGATTTACTATACCAGGCTAAATATTGTGCAATTGCAAAAATAATAGAAGATTTGAATTCTTAGAACCCCTCACTGAAAAAATGCAAAAATTAATATTCACCCCATTAAATGATATGCTCTACTCCCCATTCTAACAACTTAATCTACAAAGTTTTTTTTAATGTTTTTCAATTCTGTTTTTTGACTTAATGTAAGTTGCACAATCCTTCACAAGCGTGAAAAGAAGTAACCCCATGCAAATCAATTTTGATCTGATTCAAATCTATCAAATATGATTTGGGATTTGAACAGCATGTGATATGATTGGAGCCTGCATTTTAAAAGCAATTCAGTTTGATTCAAACTGCTTCGAGGTTCAAGATTCAGGATTTGTTTTTGTGTTTTTTGTTTAAAAAATCAAAGGCCACAACAGAGCAACATCAAAAGGCCTGCAGCTGTTTCAACTTTTACCAGAGTTGGGATGAAAATAGCAGGGACTGTAGACTCTAGAGGATCTGACAAATTTCAGCTGGTTAGTTTGAAGGTTTTCACTGCAGAAAGGTATGAAATATTGCCCTGTAATTTTGCCTTTGGTCTTTTAAGACAGAGTTAGTAGGGAAGAGAAAACCAGCTGTGTTCAGATTGTCCAGATCTATTATCAGAACCAATGAAAGAATAATCATGTCCAGAAAATGGTTAATTTAAAACTAAACCTTTAAAATTATTTAAAAACTAAGCTATTATTTTTCTATATATATATTTTCTTTTGGGGGTGGGGGGTAATATTGATGACGTGTCTTTGAAGTGTGACCATTGTTTTGCATGTGAGGTGATACTATTCCTTGCTGCTAATAACAATAGCACTTAGACTTAAAACAGCTTCACAGTGCTTTACAGCCCTCTCTAAGTGGTTTACAGTGTCAGCATATTGCCCCCAACAATCTGGGTTCTCAATTTACTGACCTTGGAAGGATGGAAGGCTGATGCACTGTTTTTCAACCGTGGCAACTTAAAGATGTATGGACTTCAACTCCCAGAATTCCCCAGCCAGTGCTGCAGTGAGGGTATGATTTCTAGGGAATCAAGCAGCTTATTTAGAAAGAACAGGGCTACCAAATCTGATATGCAGAAATCCAAATGTTCAATAGCTGGTAATCAAGAGATACCAGTAGCTTGAATTCTTACTTCTCTAGTGACCACTTATATTTTTGCAATCTAGATATGATAGCTCTAATGTGTAAACAAAACTACACTTTATATCCCTTCAGATAAATTACATGCATCACTATCATTTGTAGCACATGGAAAATGTGGAAGTGTGAGCTACTCCATTGTTCAGACTGTCTCCAGTTGTTTTACCTTAAAGTAATTTTTATAAGAAAATGTAAAAAATATATATATCCACTTAAAGAATCTCCCTTCCATTGCAAATATAATTACCTCAAGTAGTAGTGTGTGAAACTCATCATATAATGTGGTTGAGTTTGATTTCTATTCCCAGTGAAGTCAGAGGAAGCACTAACAATTTATTCAGTAGGAAATAATCTGGCTAAAAAATAAAAATATAAACATCAATAATACACAATGGAATTTAAGAAAGATAAGATTGATTAAAACCATTAACTGTAGAAGTAATCTGATTTAAAATTAATTGTTCATCCATTTTCTCTCTCTCTCTCTCTCTCTCTCTCTCTCTCTCTCTCTCTCTCTCTCTATATATATATATATATATATATATATATATATAACGTTCAACTCTCTCTACCGAACCAAGCGAACACCATACATGGTACGCGAAAACTTAAGAAAACAAATATATATATATATATTACATACATACATATATATATATATATATATATATATATATATATATATATACATATATACATATATATATACATATATACATATATACATATATACATATATATATATATACATACACACACACACACACACACACACACACACACACATATGTATGGCCTTCAGCTTTGTTCGGGTATTTTCCCACGTCATAGTAGTGGTGCTTTTAAAGTTGTAGCAACGTTTCAGCAGAATCTCATCTGCCATCATCAGGCTTCTGTATTGTGTTCGTCTGTGAGTCAGACTTTCACAGCCGTTTCTGTTTTAAATTTGGTGCTAGCCATCTGCTGTGCCAGAATGGTTTTTTCTTTATCCTGATTGATTGGGAGTCTTGGTCTGTGTTTATTGGTCTTGGAGTTTGCTGTGTTCTGCTTGATTGGTGTTTCTAATATCTTCTGTCTGTTTTGTGGCTTTTTTTGTCTTGATTGGCTGGCAACATTGTGTTTCCTGTATTGGAGGCTTTTAGTGCGGCTTGGCTCCGAGTAAATGGATGGCTATCATTTATTAGGAAGCTAGGTTTCATCTGGGTGCCTGGTTGGGGTGTGTTTGACCTGGAGGTATCCATTTTCAAATGGATTTGCATCCCAAAATAGCTACAAAAGAGCCCTTTGAGGCAGCAAGTTTAGAATAAAGAATGCTGTGCTCCATCCTCAGCCCTAGCTGGTGTTAGCAGTTAATGGTAGCACAATCCTTTCTTGCCTCAGGATAGATATTTTAATGCAAGTGCAGACATTGATGTATTACAGCAAACAACCATTTCCAGTTAAAAGTGAAAAAGATAGTAGCCTTAAGCAAAAGCAAACTCTGTTTTCCATCAGAGGATTACAGCGTTCATAGAAGACATGTTTTTTATCCTCAAATGTAATTACCTTGTGCCATTGATTTTTTTTAATTGGAATCACCTTCCAAAACTTGCACTTATATAGCTCTGGGTAAATTTGCTGTGAGTGTTCAGTTGGGCTTCTCTAATCCCCTCTCTTCATTCAGACACATATTTTGGACTAGCGGGAAAATGAAAAGTCAGGGGAACTTTTTGCATAATTTTAGCAAGAAGCTACAGTCAGAAAAGGGAAAGGATGCACAGAAGTTTTTTTTTAATATGCCCAAAGTTTTTTTGAGAGTTCTCAATATCCTGGGGAAACATTCTAGAAGCTTTACTGGGAGTCTCCACTGTCCCAGATTTGAAAGCAAAAGATAATTTAGGAATATGTGGGCAGTGCCAATTTGTTGTTTTTTAAAGCAAGCTCATCCTTTCCAAGTGTTGAAGGGCAATGCTGGAGAGCTAATACACAAACCTGGGAAAAGTCATGGCAGTTTGAAGGAGTTTCATGTGTTCCCTGGAGCATCTTTTTCCCTTGTGCTGCCCAGCCTTATTTGTCATGAACTTTATATTAGGGAAAGAGCAAAATATCTACATTTATGATGAGCTGAAGGAAAATAGAAGGGAAAATGACGTTTTATAGCTCAGGCACTTTCAGAATTCTGGAAATACTTTATCAGTTCAGGTAGTCCACAGTTAACGATGGAAATTTGGATGGGAATTCCCATCACTAAGTGATGCAGATGTAAAGCATGGCATCATGTTTTGTTTTACATTGGTTTACATTGCTTAGAGATGGCAATCCTGGCAGGCAGGTGAGTAGCTAGTGCAGAGTAGGGAAGAGTGTGAGCAGTTTGCCAGAATGACTTGCAACCCTAACCCTGCTAACTTCCCCATTGAGGTTGCTTGGCAGAAAAAGTCCTAAATCGTCAGCCTGTGACCATGGGCTACTACACCTATTGTAAGTGCAAACTCATTGTCAAGGGCCCAAATTGCAATCATTTGGTTGTGGGGCTGTTCAGAAGCCAGAACTTCGAGGAGTGGATATAAGTCCCCCCTTGTTGAGCAGTGTTATAAGTTCAAAAGTTTGCTGAACAAGTGGTTGTTAAATGAAGACTACCTGTAGCTGGCTACAGAGTTAGAAATCTGTTCCAAGAAATACAGATAGTTGTTAACTTACAACAGTTCACTTAGTGACTGTTCAAAATTACAACAACACTAAAAAAGTGACTTATGACCATTTTTCACACTTATGTCCATTGCATCATTCCCACGGTCATGTGAATAAAATTCATATGCTTGGCAACTGACTCATATTTATGATGGTTGCAGTGCCCCAGGGTCATGTGATTCCCCTTTTGCAACCTTCTGATAAGCAGAGTCAATGGGGGAGCCAGATTCACTTACCAACTCTGTTGATAATTTAACAACTGCAGTGATTCACTTAACAAATGTGGCAAGTAAAGTTGTAAAATGGGACAAAACTCACCATATGTCAACATATGTAACAACAGACATTTTGAGCTCAATTATGGTTTTAAGTTGAGGACTACCTGCATATCTATTCGTTCTATTCTATCATTGAAAACTATCTCATGCCCTGTGTAAGCCAGAAGATGACAATATTGTCATGTTGGTGAGACTCTAGTACAGGGGTGTCAAACTCGTGGCATCATGTCAGCATCACGTGATGTATCATGACTTTTCCCCTTTTGCTAAACTGGGCATGGGCAAGGCCGGTGCATGATGCATCCGGCCTGTGGACTATGAGTTTGACAACCCTGCTCTAGTAAGATGTTTTACTTAGGGATGCCCTTGACAATGATTCTGAAATCGGTTGTCTATTTGTTAATTGGTACTGATCAGTTCAGCAAAAAGCCCTCTGTTTTTCAGGGCTTGTACTGGTACCCATCAGTTAGGTCCTTGTTCTCTTCAAGAATACATTGTCTATAATCTAGCAGTTGGAGGAAGCAGTGAGTGCCTATCTAGTGAGAACCTGAAAGGCTTATGGCCATTTTTGTTATCAGACCTCTTATTCTGGAATGGTGTGACCTATGGAATCAATTTGAAACCCACTTTTTTTTGTCCATCATGCAACTGTCAAAGGCACCCCACTTCTTAGATTCAGAGGATTTTAATTAGAATGCCAACACCTCCTCTTTTAATATTGCCTAATTCTTGTGGATGTTTGTAGATCTATGTCTCAAGTTGTACAAGTAGGTGACATGCAAGTGTTGGTGTACATAAATAAAGCAGTGTGGTAGCTGTAGCCCCTGGATCGAAGCTCCTGAGAATCCACAGTGTTCCTGATTATGTATTTCGCATTATAGCTTTTGTTTCTTATAGAATTTCCACACTAGTAATTCCATCCCTGTGGTGATAAATCATGAACTCAGACAGGCTTTTTATCACCTTGGTGATGGTTGGGTGATGCTATAAATTGTTAGTGCAGAAATGTTCCTGGTCACCTTAGAACATGACAGAAAGTTGAGGCTTTAGCAGCATGCTGAGGACAGGCTGGTAAAACTTTATTTGGGGAAGTGTGTTTGGAAGTGAAAATATGACAGGCAGATATATGAACCATCACATTATTTATTAACCCTTTACTCTATGTTTATTTTTATTCAAAATAGCATTCTCATTCATAACATATTCTCAAGTTGATTCAAATCACCATCTATAAGACTTACATTGCCATTGCTATTCCATTCCATTTTCTTGTTCCTCCTCCATGTCACAGTGGTGCAACTTCTGTTTTGCCTTCTGTGTTGCTGGGATGCTTCGCTCTACCCATAGATTAGCAAATCTCCAAATTTTACCCCACCAAATCTTATTTGGCTGAACAAAATTGTTGCCAGAACTTCAGACTGGTGATGAAGAAGAAAGGATGATATTCCCACAGTCTCATTCTTAGATTGTTGCTTGTCAAAGGTGGCATTGATGGATAATATAAATATTGGAAAGGGAAGGATTTCTCAGTATTAAAAGGTTCAAACAGCCTAGTTTGGTATGCATATAAAGCTTTTTTCTCCAAATGAAAGGAAAAGGCAACCTAGCCAGATGTCCAATTCTTGGAATATGGTTCAACAAATGCAGAAATGGCACAAGGTAAGCTGTGGCTCATTTTCCTGTATTGTTTTCCTAATCTCCCAGATAATTTTATTTGGCTGACCTATTTCTTCTTTTTGAGAAAACTTCCATATGAAAAGAAAAGCTAAGCAGCTTCCAGCATAGCTCCTGGATCAATCACAAGCTTCGCTTGGGAGAGCAATGGCTTGGTACTGCTGCTGCTTTTGATACCTTCTTGTTTGAAAAAAACCTGGAATTGCTCTCTACATTTTGTCTATACCTTACTACAGTTGCTTCCTTATCATTTTCCTCCTTTTTCTGTTTTTTGGCTTGTGGTCTATCCTCAGATTATTGAGATAACTGTAAAATCAATGTAATCAGAGAAACAGGCTTTTCTTAGTATTACGTTCAAAGAATATTTTGGCTTCCACTCCATTTATGAACTTAGTTTAATTTAAAACACCTATTTAAAAATAAACATCTAGGGGAAAAAGGTATGTGATCAAGATACCTGAAAAAGAATATCAGCTCCCAGTCAGTCCAGGCACTGAGATTACTTCTGGCTTCCTTAGATACTACAGCCAAGGCAGGCAGATTTCAACAGAAATCCTAAAATAAATTATTTATTGAATCTGTTTGTATAGTAGTTCCTATATTAAGAAAATTATTGAGAGTGCCATTGGTGTGGTGGTTAAGGCATAAGGCTGGAAACCAAGAGATCATGAGTTCTGCTCATCCCTTAAGGGCAAAACCAATATAATGACTTTGAATCTGCCACTCACTGTCTGTTATTTCTAACAGAAAGGCAATGGCAAACCATTTATGAAAATGTTGCCAAGAAAACTACATGGACTTATTCACCAAAAGTCAAGTCAAAGGTGAACACACACACACACACACACACACACACACACAGAGAGAGAGAGAGAGAGAGAGAGAGAGAGAGAGAGACAAACAGACAGACAGACAGACAGAGACAGAGTGACAGAGACAGAAAATCTCTCTACCTGTATTTTTATTTCTGCTTGTCAAACGTGCTTTTGGTCTTTTCTCAGACTTTTAACTTTATTCTAATGCATTTCATTAAAGTTTGTTAGTCAAGTTTCATTTATTTATTGAATCTGTTTGTATAGCAGTTCAACTAAAAATAGTTGAAGTCTTGTAGTTTTTGAAGTAGAAATCTTTCAAACAAGTAATAAAAGTTTTTTATTATGTGATCCGAAGCATGATGAAATGGATTATGTCTAAATGATTTCTCTGCAGAGTAACATGGTACACATTTGTGATGCACAACAAAATTTAAATATTGATAAAAATAGTAATTTTGTGTGTCTACTGAAACTTTGGTAGATTGTTCTGAAAAGCATAGTAGGGATCCGGGTGAAAGGAATACATGTTCCTTGTTTTTTTAATTGGTTAGATTTTTTTCTTTCTTTCTTTTTTAAAAAGGTTCCCTGATCATTCCTGTGAACAAAGGTCAGCATGATTAATTACACTGTGTTACCATTTCTGTTCATTGCATGGAAGATTAATTGAAAACAGAGAAAGGCAATTTTCTACTATCATGGAATAAATAACAAAGTCTCTGTCAATTAAATAAAACCAAAACCAAAGAAGAATCTGATAGAAACAAAATTTAAATTTATCGTCAATTGGTTAGGTTAACCAGTCCCCAATTGACTTATGATAGAAATATTGGATTTTCACAGTTTTAATTCCTGACCTGTCCTACGTGTTGCTGATTGGAGAATTGGAGACCTAATAACCAAATCTTTAAAAGAGTCCTTGTTTGGGTTTTAATGGGTGATGGGATGCCCAAGAGATTTGGCTGACATGATTACACAATCAAGAATGGAATATTTTCTGCCTCTTTGTAGTTCTTTCCTTCCAGCTCATGGAATGCTTGCAACTAAAACTAAAATCAAGTCAATTGATTTCAAACTACATTGTGGGATTGCTCAGTTTAAAGATCAATAAGAGCATATGAACCATCCAGAGAATTTGTAGGACTAGATTTGGTAAAACAGCTCCCTGCCCTGTTGGAAGTTGTGATTCCTCTCTCTTCTAGGAAAACAGCCCCCGCCCTTTGTCAAGTAAGGCTATTAAAATAGCTGGAGCCAGCTTACTTTTCACAACAAAGGAAGGAGAAAATTACAGGCATGAGATACAGACAAAAAAAAACCCTACAAACTAGCTAAGATCCTTTCCCATAAAAATCAAATAGATGTGAGTGTGTGTGGGCTTTGCCTGCAGAAAACAGCTGGATCCCACCTCCTCCATTGACCGCAGTGAAAGCATGCTATGTAACTTGTACTGTATATAATCTGGGATTGTGGAAGAAAGTTATATACCAAGGAGATGGTTTCAAAATAGTTAAACTGCTTATAGTAGAAAGAAAGCAAACATTTTGACCAAAATGGTGAAGAAAACCATTCCAATAATTAAGGATAGATTCTTACTCCTTTCTCTATAACCCTGATCTATAAAGAAAAGGTTGCTAGATGAAAAACAGCACCTCAGAACACCCAGAAATGCTATCATAACAAATCCCAAGAGATTGTGAAACAGTAAACCACAACTCCTTTTAATGACTTCACATTTTTCGGCCAAGCAGGCTCTTATGGGTCTCCTGAAAATTCACCAAGTGCCAAAGGCTGACTGTGGAAAGTTATAATTTGTCCCTTCATGCAAAAGTTTGTCATAATGAAACCTAGCTATCTTTTATAAATGAATGCCTGAGAGTCTAGTGAAAACAAGTAAAAGAAAAAGAAGAGAAGCAAGAGTGAGAAAGTTTTTGCAATGCTCAGCCAACTTCAGCTTGGTTGGATAAATACCAAAGTGAGTGGTGGATTTTATTTTCAATCTGTCTCTCTCTGAGTCTCAGTTTCCCACTTGCACTGAGTAGTATGAGGATATTAAATTTATGTTTTAAAGGTAAAGGTTCCCCTTGCACATAAGTACTAGTTGTTTTCGGTTCTAGGGGGCAGTGCTCATCTCTGTTACAAAGCAGAAGAGCCAGTGCTGTCAGAAGACGTCTCCATGGTTACATGGCCAGCATGACTAAACACCGAAGGCGCACAGAATGCTGTTACCTTCCCACCAAAGTGGTCCTTATTTTTCTACTTGCATTTTTATGTGCTTTCGAACTGCTAGGTTGGCAGAAGCTGAGACAAGTAACGAGAGCTCACTCCGTTATGTGGTGCTAGGAATTCGAGCTGCTGATCTGCCAACCTTTTGATTGACAAGCTCAGCATCTTAGCCACTGAGCCATCACGTCCCACTAAAAATTTATGTTTTCCTGACAAAGAAATAAAGGTAGGAGGATGCTCTATGAAAAGGACAGTTTATATCTATGCTGAAGAGAATCTGGTGCCAAAAATCCAGATTCAAAAGCTTGACATTTATTTTAAAGAAAGAACAAAAAGAAGAAGGAAGCACATCAACTAAGATCTATCTGAAATATTGCAATTAATTCTTTTAGCTAGCCAGATGAGCCTGAATGGATGCAGATGTGAAGCTGTATAAGACCACTAATTCATTAAAAGCTTTACAAAGAAGGAAGGAATTTCCACCTCCCTGAATATGCCTCTACATAATAGACCTTTTTTTTTTAACGATGGAGAAATAAAATCTGCTAAAGTTGAAATTTTAACCCAAAGTCAAATTTCAAGTCCTGTAGATCTTAAATGAAATGGATATATGATTTGGAAGAGAGAGTCCTCAAATATGACAGAAATGGAAATACATACCTTTGGGTAGGAGAACGGCAGATTTATGCCATTCAGAACTTTGAACAAGCCTTGGAAAAGTATGAGTGAAATGCAAATAAAAGAAATCCTTTTTAAATAAGACATTTTACTACGAGTGGAAAAGTATGAGCAAATGCAGATCAATCCTTTTTAAAGATGTCATTATTTTATCAGGAGTGGAAAAGTATGAGTGGATGCAAATAAAGGAAATCCTTTTTAAAAAATGTCATTATTTTATTAGGATTAATACCAACACCACAAGGAAATCAATTTTTTACACAACAAACATGGTTCATTTATGTTCATTAAACCAAGTAAGTACACAGTCTTTTGTACCAGAGACTTGGCAAATCTTGAATGGGAATTTCTTTTTCAACAGCATTTTGAGCACACTATTTCCTTGAAGCTGCTTCACCTTGTTTCTAAGACCAAAGGACAGTGGCAATGTTGCTTCATTTTGCTCTGTTATACAGATGTTCACAGCTGGCAATGTTACCTAAGCTTTGGGAAAGGCTGCTGAGGAAAGTATTGTTCAGCTTCTTCCAGGAAATTCAGCTAAAATTTTGGAGAGTGTTTCAGTGGATATAGCACTGTGCCCACCTGCACCGCTTGCCCTAAGCTTTGATGAGTTGCATCAAAAAACATATACTTGGTGTTCCAAAATATGTCCTTGCCAAAGCTTGAAAAAAGATATCTGGTTTTGTAAAATGTCAGGTAACAGACAGGGAGAAGGTTTAGACCAGTGGGCTGGGGATTCTGGGGATTGATATCCAAAACATCTTGAAGTTACCAGAATTGAGAAACACTGGTTGAAACTATACGAAATGCTGTAGGGAAGCAAACCATGTTGACTCTGCTTTGATAAGGAAAATCTTGCCATGTGGCATGAATGCCTCCATCAAGGAGAATCTATGGTGCCTCCTGGAATCATATCTGCACATGTATTCAGATGCACATCTATTCAGATATAAGAAGAGTCTTTAAAAAGTGGCAAGCTGTGGTAACTATGAAGGCTTAGAATTATGTACAAAAAATAATGAAAAGGGAATATCGCAAAGATGCTTTTTCAAAAGGCAAAACTTTTTATTTTGAAGATTTTTCACTTCAAAAGCTTCTTGTATTGTATGAGAAGAGAAACATCTTTAAAGGGGGAAAAAAAAGTCCAGTTGCCTTTTGAAAAAGCTCCTTTGGGACAACCATGACCTGGATGACTGAAATCTCCATAGAAAAAGGGATATATTCCAATACTTTCCTTCCATGTCAGAAGCAGGAATTCCATATCAATTTGAAAGTCTAAAATATTAAATGAGGTTTCAAAACTGTTGATAGTTTTTATGTATGTCAGATAGCATGGTCAGCTAGGTGGCATATAAGAGATAATGGTTTGTGCTTTGCATTTTTTACCAATAGGTGTATTCAATATTGTCATTCTTCCTAAGGTACCACAAATACAGAAACATTTCTCTGTTAAACTCATAGTAACCAGGTTGTATCAGAAGGCTGATAGCTGAGTTATCAGCTTCGGTAGTATCATCAGGTCCAACTGTTCAAAGAAAGCATACATCTCTTCCATTCCTTCCACTTTTATTTCTCTTTCAAGTGTGAAAAGATGTAGAAATGTTCAAACATGATTGAAAAATAACTGGCATTTCCCCAGATGTTCAGAATGTCTCAGAATGCAAAATCCTGAAATGGTGTGTACTGAACTATGGTGGGGAATAAAACATATTTTCAGTTGGCTGTATTTTTCTCCCTTGTGACATAATGCATTTGTGGCCTTTATCAAGTAAAGGATTTGACATTTTGTACTCTTTTACCAAGGCATCAAGTATGTATCAAAAGTTCTGTGGTATATTTTTCCTTCTGTTGAAAACATAAAATAATCCTCATTTTTTAAAAAGGGGAAAAAGAACAGTGGAGTTCAAGGAAGCAATGTTTTAAAAGACATTATTTTAAATTATGGAGTTATGAATTTTAGTAAGGTGACTTCATTCAATACACTAAGGTTTAATAAGTTCACAGACATTGGATTTGAGATGCATTTTGGCAAGGAGTCACCACTGTACTATTCAGACTTCAGTGTAGTTTCCTGAACTATCACTAAAGTTTCAGAAACATGCTACAGTATGTGCAAACGATATATAGATATCTTAAAGTATAAAGATTTAGAAAAATAAGATTGCTAAAATATTTGGAATATATACTTACATTTGGATGGATGAACTGATGGATGAGCTTTGTACAGTATAAAGTTAGCTTTTTACTTGACCTGTTTATTTCCCAAATTTCATCTATCTATCTATCTATCTATCTATCTATCTATCTATCTATCTATCTATCATCAATCCATCAATCTATCAATCTATTGATCTATCAATTTATCTATAACTTATTTATTTATATCTTGGCTTTATTATTTTTAAAAATAATTCAGGCAGGAAACACACTCAAACTCCTTCCTCCTTCTATTTTCCCTGCAATAGCAAACGTATGAGGAGGTGGGTTGGGCTGAAAGAGTTAGATTGGCCCGAAGTCATCCAGCTGGCTTTCATGCCTAAAATGGGACTAGAACTCACAATCTCCTGGCTTCTGCCCTGGTGCCTTAACCATTAGACAAACAAAATGTGTAGGTCTGATTATCTAAATATCAATTACAGATCAAACCAATATATCTTCAATTTTATGAAAAAAAAAGTATTAAGCCATGAGGCCAAATGTACATTTGTATTTCTGTTTGTGTTTGTAGGTATGTGTATCCAACTTATATTAACTATTTGATCCTATGCTTTCTGTGTGTATGTATTCTCAGGGTAATTTACAACATTGATCATCAATTGAAAATTGAAAATGCTTAAAATACCTTCCCCCTCCCAAAAAATCCCCACAAATGAACAAAAAACAGAGCTATATGTATATAAAAACAATTGAAAATATCTACAAAAATTAAAGAAGAGGCAGGAGGTGACACCTTTTAAAATTTATGATGCTTGTGGGAAAATGTGTTTTTAAAAAGTTTCTAAATTCATCAGCAAAATAGCAGTCAAAAAAGTATGAACTCCCTACAGGTATGTGCTATTCCAAAACATAAATGTGACTATCCAGAAACTTCTTTTTCTTGCTATAGTTGTGAAATCAATGTCTGTCAGATATCCCACATATCTTAAAACATGAACATGAATCATGAGAAGCCACCATCTCTAAAGTTGTTTGGATTTAACTTACTTAGAGTTGAAGGATGACTAATACTTTAAATTGTGCCCTGGAACAAAATAACAATTAAAATAGAAATATAATAACTAAACACATCTTAATATTCTTATAACTGTATTCAGAATCAACAGCAGTTCATAAAGAATATTAAAGATTTATTCAAAATAAAGGAGTTATTCTAATCCAATATAAATGTAATATTTATGAATATTTAGAAAAAAAAAACATTTGATGGAAAGAGAGATATTATTAATAGGACTGGATAGTACCTATTATCTGGAACTCTGAGAAACAGAATTTCAGCTTGTATGAAATCTACCATATATACAACTTAGTCTAATTTCAAAGGTCACTTTCTTTTTTTAGCCATTTGTGCTGAACAATAGAGACACTCTGAATAGAAAGACATATAATTGTGGCAATAAATTATAATTATTCTGGCCCTAAGAACCAAAATAGCAAAAGAGGTGATCAAAATTATTTGGAGACATTTCTCTTACAATTCTGAAAATCATTCCTAAGGGGATGGTAGAATGGACCATTACATCTCTAGGTGAAGTTGGGGCAAATCTCTTTATCCATGGTTTTCCATTTGTAGAGTATAGTTTATCCATTTGACCTGAAATGTTAATTCAGTCCATTGCATAATGCTGTGAAATGGGACAATCGGCCTTGGACTCATTTAAAAAAAAAAACCCTTTTATGTTTTGTTTTTTAAATTTCTCACAAGGTTCCCTAATTTAGCAGTTTCAATTATTTGACTGTATTCAGCAGCTAGAAAGTGCATTTCAGACACCATACATTAGCAGGATATTTTTGAAAGTCATATAAAGGAACAAAAAAAAAAAGTTTTTAAAAGAAAATGCCTGACATTTTACACTCATTTTCTTACTTAACACCTTTACCTTATTACCTTTAAATGCTAAATAGTTCACTGTCATAATGATGAATTGCATTTTATTGTGTCAATAATCAATTCATTTAGAGTCCCTAACATTTGCTTTTGACCTGGTAAATATGCAAAATAGTCTGATGATCATTGTTTGTGTATTTTAGTATGAAATCATGCCTGATTAAACATAGGCTTTTAAACTAGATATGAGAACCTTGCATCTCTATTGATATTTATCAATGCCCCCATCCCCGAAGGCTCAGTAATTTCAGGCCATATTTTCAGAAGATCCATTTTATATTAAAATATTATTTGGACAGCATATTTGCATCATATGAATAGTTGTCCATAAGTTATGATTCCGGAATAGAATGTATTAGATGTCGTACACTGTGACCTGCAGATCCTTGGCAAACTACTATTTTTGTATTTTGAAGAATTCAGTCAGAATAAAAGCTAGTCAAGTTTTGTATGTGATAAATAGACAAAACTGATGGATGAACATCCCAATTTGTAATGGATTAAATACAAACCAGGATTTGTATATCTTCCTTTCCTTTAAAAGAAAGGATGCTGGGTTTTTTTTTTTTTAATACTCAAGAGTCTCCTAGACTGAATACACAAAAGAAAGGCTCAACTCCAGCTTTTATATTGCAGGATATAGAATAATTTATATTGTTGGGTTACTGTAGCAGGGATATTCGACTGATTTGGACCTCAGAGGCACACATAGCTTTTGAGCATCAAAGAGTAGGAGTATTACTGTTGCTGTTGTTTTTAGTTTTATTGTGTTAGTTATGAATATTTACAAAGTTTTGGGCACTTGGTTTGTTGCATTAAAAAAGATCATAAAACAAGGAAAGAAAATAAATCGGATTAGGACAGAAGAATGAGTGAAAAAATGGGTTTAATTTTGATTCAATATGCATTGATTATCAGGTTTATCACTCAATTATCAAGAATAGTTTCTCAAATCAAATTGCTCAGAGTTTAAAATAAGCTACCTCAATGGGATGGCAAGGAGAAGGCAAGGTAGAATGCAAATAACAGAATAACAGAGTTGAAAGGAACCTTGAAAGCCTTCTGGTCTAAACCCCAGCTCAAGCAGGAAACCCTTTACTCAGGGGTTGGAGCCAACTGGTATAACTACTGGTTCTGTTGCTCTGTGTCGTGCGTGCATGTGTGAGTTGCGTGAGTCACGCGAGTGTAATTTACAACTTTCTGAGCTGCCTGGACAGCTGAGCAATGCTGCATGCGCAGTGGTTGGAAAAGCCCTTTTTTCCCTGCTTTTTCAACTGTAGCTGTGCTGCACAAAGCAGCTGAGGATGAAAAAATCAGGAAATAAAGGTCAGGTAAGAGCCCAGATGGGTGGGTGGGCCAAAATAGCAGACAGAACCCTTTCTATGTCTGCTGCTCTTCAGAACAACCGGTTTTACAGAGGTGGACAGAACCAGTAGAATCCCACCCCTGCCTTTACTGTTTTAGACAAAACTGTCAACATAATTTTTGTTGACAGTACTGCTGGACTAAAAATAGACCTCAAAGGCTTATTTACAAAATAAAAGTAGTGGCTCATTAGAATCCAGTGCTTTTTTGGAAATGCATCCACCTGTCCAAATAAAAAAGGAAACATTTTGGAATGGTAGAAATATTCCTGGATAAACTGGAGGAATAATAAGGAGCAATTTTATCAATTTGCCTATTAAAAGCGAATTTTATATTAGGAGGTTACAGGGGATCATCATCATGGCTTGCATTTTCTATCAAGCTAAGGTAATCACTTTACAAAACTCCCTATGACATGCTCTTAAAATTCCAGAATTGAATATTAGCTGAAAAGGTTTACTGATTCTTGTTTTATGCTCTTTATTGCTTTAAATGCCATTCCTGTGTCTGCTAGACTACAGTCCAGTGTGAACAGGTTTTCAATAAACTTTAATTGTCTCAAGAATTATTAAATATTTCTTTTTCTCTCAATATCCTCATAATTCATATCATAATCAGGGAACTTTGAGTATATAAAACAACTATATACCCACTTGTATTTACCGAAGTTGCCAAAAGTTTCTTTCCATTTCCTATAGAAAGTGAATTATTTTAGCACATTAAAGTATGTTTGGATTTCAGCTTGGATCAAAGAAGATTTACTTTTAAGTCCATTTTTATTGTTATTTTATTGACTTTAGACTACAAGGACACATATAAACCAGTGTTTCAAATATCTGTAAGACAAACAAGCAGAAACTTTTCTTCTCTCCTAGAAAATTTGATCTCCTACACATTCCTCTTCACGTTGGATAGCAGAAGAATTTAAAAAATATATATAATTTATTAAATATAAGTACTAATTAGAACACATCATCTAGGCTATTCAGAGTAAAGATAAAACATTCAATGGTAATAATGTGATTATAAAAAAATGAAAAACAATGTATCAATACAATAAAATGAACTCATTTTTCAAAAATAATACATTGCTACTGCTGAAATACGTTAGACCAAACATAAATCATAGGGCATGATTTAAATCATATGGCATGATTTAAAAATATGATGCAGTCCCTCATTTTATATTTTTTTGAAAACTTGGCAAAAGCCTTTTGTACCTTGATGTAATAAAAGATTTAGTATATTTTAATTTTCTATAATGCCTCAAATGAGTTCTTGCAGCTAGCTGCAAAAGCCAGGTGCCAATTCTATTATTGCTTTGAAGGAAGGCATTCAGTCTATGGCTTGCAGTTAGCAGGCTGAAAGTCTGCTTGCTTTGACCAGCCTTCAAGTGAGTGATTATTCATGGCTTTGCATAACTCAATAACATAGATAAAAGAATTGTGAGTATTTAGAAGTCGAGCAAGCCTGCAGTTTTTAAGAAACTGTAGAACTGTATCTGCCATCATTTCTTACAATTGTTTATGATTATGGATGCTAGATGCTATATAGTGCAGCCAAATCTGAAGGTTTTTCATCAGTGATATAGAACAACCTGGTCAAATGAGCGAAGAGTATCTGCATGTGCCAGTGATGGATCTCAAGGTGATAGGAGAGAGGAAAACAAACCTTGAATAAAATAAGACTAGGTTTTAGAAGTATTCTTCCTCCTTAGGGTTTTCTGAGCTTGGTTGCTTGCTTGCAGATATTTTATTACCTGACCAGATAACAGTATCAGTGCCAGTGACCCGTGGTTTTTGCTCCCTGTTTATATATAATAGCTTACCCTCTTTGGGTTGCTGGAGTATAGTTTTCTCCTTCTTTAATTAGGGTATTGTTTTCTACTTGACTGTTTGGCATTAATCTTTGCTTACCTAGGTGTAAGTTGCTAGACAATATGTGTTCTGATCTTTTTATTCCCTTCTTAGTTTTTTTATTGTCTCTTTTGAAAGATATATAAATGTAGTTTATCTCTTTGTGTCTGTTGAGTGGTAGTTGCCCTGAATGCCATTCTTCTAGGAATTCCTTAGAATTTTTGGATTTAGTTAGTTCTATGATGTTCAGTTTCTCAGTTGAAACCAGGGGTGGGATTCTACCAGTTCACACCTATTCGCTGGAACTGGTTGTTAACATTCTAAGCAGTTTGGAGAACTGGTTGTTAGAAGAAATTACTGGCCTAATCCTGTAAGGAAGGCAGGAAAGAAACATTCTGGTGTTGCTTACAGAAACTGCCTCTCCGTTAACCCTTATTACATTCTTGGCAGGACTAGACTTCCTGTCTCTGCAACTTCTCTGGAGTTTTTCCCCCTCCTTTGCTGGTACTTTGCTTGTGTGGAGTGACCATTCAAAGTTACAATGGCACTGAAAAAAGTGATTTATGACCATTTTCACACTTACGACTGTTGCAGCATCCCCACAGTCATGAGAGGCCAGGCGAGGAGATGCATGCCTTGATATGAGTGATATTGAGTTGGCCACGCCCAGCCAATAACATGACCACCAAGCCATGTCCACCCAGTCACATGACCACCAAGCCACGCCCAACAACTAAGCCATGCCCACAGAACCGGTTGTTAAAAAATTTGAATCCCACCCCTGGTTGAAACTATGATTGAGTATGTCCATGTCTTGTGAGAATCAGGATTTTTATCATGTCTTCTGACTATTCATGGATATGCTCTGCTAATCTTCTGCCTGTCTATCCTATATAGTGGCTGTTATACTACATAGGTTACACACGGTATGCTATCGATGACAGCTCATTTCCCCCCCCCTGAGCTATTGGTCTTATGATTTACTAAAGATACTTTGGAGGCCTTTGGTTGGTTTGTGTACTATGATGATACTGTGTGATTGTAATAGTCTGTTGGCTATTTATGAGATGTTTGTTATGTATGGTAGTAATATTGTTTTCATAGCTTAGGTTAATTGTGCTATAGTGGTTTGAGTGCTCAGGCCCTTTTTGATTAAATTGCTTGGGTTCACATTTTGTTGGAGGATATTATATCAGCGGTCTGTTTTCTGGTGTTCTGGGTTTCTGCGATATGTTTGTGCTCATCTAAAGAGTTTTCTTAGCTCCTATTGTAGGAGGTTGGGTTGCTACTTTGGTAATGGAGCACTTGATTAGTGGGTCATTTTTTACTGCCCTGTCCCATTCACTATAGGTCACTCGACTCTGTCTATAACATAATGAGCAAAAAAAGAATAACATATTATATCTATTTCACAGGTCCACTGGGTATTGTTGGCTATAAATGTTCCTATTTGACAGAAAATATGGTGCAGTCCATGGTGTTCTCTGAGCTTGGTTATTCTCTTGCAGATATTACATTAGCAAACTAGGTACTGCTGATGTTACCTACTTGGGTAATGAAACATCTGCAAGCAAAGCAGAACTGTTAGATTCTCCATCCCATCAGCTATGAGAATAATCAACAGAACTTTATCTCTATATACTGTAAAAGGAATGTTATTTCTGTGGGCTGCATGAAAAATGAAGTAAGAGTAAATTTATATTGTAACACAGTTGTTTTACATTCCTAAACAACTAAGCTCAGACAACACCAAGTACTCCATTGTTCAACTGTAAATTCAATATATCCCTTTTATTCTTCCTACCTGAAGCAAAGGGTGACAGTTTTCCTTGATAAAGAAATCACTCAGTTTATCTGTGTCTGATTATTATACCCTTGATAGCTGAAGGAATGCAGCACACTGACTCTATTGAAAAACACAATAGCTCAGGTATTATAATTCTGTAGTTACTTTGAGAACATGTATTCACACATGCCAATCATTATATGCTTCTGTCATCTGTTAACAAGCATATAGGTATGAATCAACTACAATGTGAAATATTCAAGTATCATGTACATACAGTTGAGTTATGATCCTGCAATGTATAATATGAGCTTTATTCTGTTTGTAGTTCTTCTATTATGTAACAATTGAATTGTGCTATTGACATAAAATTCTATTTGAACTTAGTAAACAATGTACAATGTAGTTTTCTAAACCTACTCCAGGTGTCTGTGAAGGAACATCAACCCACACGTGAAAAGGAAAGCATGGAAACAAATTTGGGATTTTATCTATTCCCAGAACAACAGAGATATCTTACATGAGATTGTATAAAATGCTGTCATTCAGAACTATTAGATTCTCTATCCCATCTGCTATAAGAAGTACTGTTATTTCTCTCAGCTGCATGAAAAAGAGAGTAAGGGTAAGTTTATATTACCACACAGTTCTTCTACATCCCTAATCAAGTTATCGCACAAGAAAAATTTTAATATAGTACAGAATTGTCAGTGCACTTTTCATAACAGATACCACTGCAGATATAGTAATAATAAAAGGGCTCCTATCACCCAAGAAAATTACATTATTTTCTCTTGGATTGTAACCAGTATCAGACTTTACTTTGATTACAGTGAAACTTGGAAATCATTTTATTTCAAAAAATTCTACTAGACTCAGCAAGCCTTTGTCAAATGTGTGTAAATTGTCTTTTAAAGACTCTGTTGATGCTTATTAATATAATTAGAGGGTTTCTGATTTATTTTTCGGGATGTTGACTAGCTTATTTCTCTTTTGAAAACAAGAACAAAGAGGAAATTGTTTTTCTCTTTCCTCAGTCTTAATATTATAATCTTATTTCTTATGAGACACATTTTCTCATGTGAAAGCCTGAGTACAGTCTTGTTCTAACTCTGAAAAACATGACAATTTAAAGATGGGAAACTTTTCTTCTACAATCATGGAGCTGGGAGGGATGTTGGAAGTCTTCTAGTCTGGTCCCCTGTCCAAAGCTGGAGTCCTTATTCCATCCAAGACAATTGGATGTCCAATATTTTCTTGAAAACCTCCAGCGATGGAGCATCCATAACTCCATGAGGAAAGCTGTTCCATTGGTTAATTGTTTCACTGTCAGGAAATTTCTCCTTAGTTCCAGGTTGGATATCTCTTTTATGACTTCCACCCATTACAATGGTGCTTCATATCTTTCATGTCTGGAAAATAAAGACTACAATATCATTCAAATCCAGATTCAGCTATGAGGTTCAGTCAGACCATTCAACTCTCTTTCAATTGTAATTATATTGAAGGATTATGGAGATTATAAAATAGGCATACTGAAGAATATACAATCTCTCCTGATACCCTTGAGGAAGGTTGAATAAATAGTGTGATCTTCTTTAAACTTTGTTAAGTTTAATTATCTTTATTAAAAGCTTAAGCTTATGTTGACATAGGTTCTTCTTGAAGGGACTCACTGTTTTGATGTAGCAGGAAAAGATCACCAATAATTCTATTGTTATTACTGAAGTTTAAGTTTCAGGGATTGTATTTATGTGATGTCTCTAAATGACTTAGCCAATGTGCACTTAGAAGATGGGAAGAATTTTTGGTTTCCTTCAGCTAATCAGCTGGCCCACTTTAGGTTGTTCCTGTTGTAGCTTTAAGCTAACAGAGAACCAGTAGAAAATGAGGGAGATAACAGAGTTGTAAGGGACCTTGGAGATCTTCCAGCCCAACCCTCTGCTCCATCAGAAGATTCTATACCATTTCAAACAAGTGGCTGTCCAGTCTCTTCTTAAAAGCTTCCAGTGATGAGACACCCACAACTTCTGAAGGCAAACCATTCCACTGGTTGATTGTTCTCACCATTAGGAAATTTCTCCTTAGTTCTAGATTGCTTCTCTCCATGATTAGTTTTCATCCCTTGTTTCTGTCTTGTCTTCTGGTGCTTTGGAAAATAGATTGAGCCCCTCATCTTTGTGGTAGCCCCTCAAATATTGGAACACTGCCATCATGTCCATCCTAGGCCTTTTCTCTAGACTAGCCATTCCCAATTTCCGTAACCATTCTTCATATGTTTTAGCCTCCAGATCCTTAATCATTTTTTTTTTGCTCTTCTCTGTACTCTTTCTGATGTTTCAACATCTTTTTTATATTGCGGTGGCCAAAACTGGATGCAGTATTCCATATACTATTCCATATTATAATTATGGAATAGTATTCCATGTATCCATTCCAAATGCTGCAGGATCAAATAATATTCATCTAGATTTCTGGTAGCCAGTTAAAACCCTAGAATTATAGAATTGGGAGGGGCTATTTATGCCACATGGTCCAGTTGCTTTTCAGTTGGAATTACCCTTGTTTTGAATTGATCTAGTGAAATGGAATTCACCAGCTCCCTTGCTTGAGTGAGAGAGACCATCTTTCTTCTAAACATCAGGGTCCTGGTCACTTACAAAATGCTTCTGAATTAGGCTGAGAATTGTATGTAACCCCTGGTTGTAGATTTGTGCCCCAGGGTGTAAACCATAAAGAAAGTAAACAGATTGTCCACCACTTCCTCTTGCATATTAATTTTATCTCCAAAGTGCACAGAATGTTCCTTCGCTATTGTCAGACTTTTAAACTTTTGATGCACATATATGCTTGGCAGTGGTGGGATTCAAATTTTTTTTCCTACAGGTTCTGTGGGCATGGCTTGGTGGGCATGGCAGGGGAAGGATACTGTAAAATCTCCAGTCAGAAGTTCTCTGAACTACTCAAAATTTCCGCTACCGGTTCTCCAGAACTGGTCAGAACCTGCTGGATACCACCTCTGATGCTTGGGCATGTTTGTATGTATATCTGCAAATGATGGATTTCTTCAGCATGCAGATTCTTCTTGTTTGTTTACCCAATACATGAGAACCCAATACAGGAGAAAGGAGAATGTCTATGAAGATTGTCAGTCATCCAGGTCATTGTTGCTTTTTCAAAAGGCAACTGGACTGTTTTGTATTTTTTTAGAAGAAGGAAGAAGAAGTTTCATTTCTCATTCAAGAAGCTTCATTAGCTTCATCTGTTAGTGGGCCTTGGGAACCCAGAGCAGGACTGAACCCATTAAGTGGTTAGTATAAATGTGTGGTGTCACCAGGATGGAGGATTATTATTTTATTATTTTTCTTTTAAAATTTCTTTTATATGGTGTTTTTATACCTTTGAAAGCTACCTTGAGTCTACCATGTGTGAGTAGGCAGCAATATAAATTTTCTATAAATAAAAAATAAAAAGAAAGTTCTATCCCTCCACCATTCACTCACAACTGATGAAACTTCTTGGATGAGAAGCAAAACATCTTCCTCAAAAAAAAAAAAAAAACATAGTCCAGTTGACTTTTGAAAAAAACACATTTGAGACATAAAGGAGAATGTATTTTTCTTGTTTTTGGATAATCTTGAGAGCATTTAGTTCAGTTTCCCTTCCCTGTCAGAGCAATAGAACACATTCCACATGGTGAGAAGTCCTGAAAAATATCTATCTGTCTGTCTACTTATCTATCCAGAGATACAGATATTCAGATGCATCAACTTGCATTTGAGAATATTGGAAAGAATCGGAAAACCTGTGCTTGGAATACATTTTCTGTATAATATTCATTTTTATGTAAGTTTTTTCTTAAGTGTCACAAGAATGCTTCTGGTGGATTACTTCAGTTTACAGGATCAGGATGGAATCATTGTTTTGCAGTTGAAGCCCAGCTGGAAGCCAGCCTGAATCAATATTTTCTAAATTCGCCGCAAGCAACTGAAAATTTAATTTATTTATTTGGAAAAAAACACTTATTGTCACAAACAGAGGCAAGGGGAATGTGGATAGCACATTTTTCACATTTTTAAAAGAATATGTTAGGAGAGGACTTTTTTGCTGAGGACATATGAAGGGTGCTGTCATTTAAGTCCAGTGTTAGTATTTATTCTTGTTAACACTGTAGGGTGATCGTGCACATAATGTCAATTAGGATCAAGAACAGAAGGGGGGAAATGCGTATTAAGAGATGCAAACATTATTATTTTTTATTTGTCAATTGCTTACAAGATAATAGGTATACGTAAAAACATAGTTGAATACATGGATACATATAAGAAAAATTTAAAAAAAATATATAAAAGAAACAATAGGACAGGGATGGTAGGCACATTGGTGCGTTTATGCATGCCCCCTACAGACCTCTTAGGAAAGGGGTGAGGTCAATAGTAGACAGTCTAAGGTTAAAGTTTTTGGGGTTTGAGGAAAAAAACAATAGAGTCAGGTAGAGTATTCCAGACATTGACCACTCTGTTGCTGAAGTCGTATTTCCTGCCATCAAGTTTGGTGCAATTAACCTTGAGTTTGTATCTATTGTTTGCTCTTGTGTTGTTATGGTTGAAGCTGAAGTATTCATTGACAGGTAGGACATTGCAATGTATGATTTTATACTATACTTAGATTGGACCGAAGGCAGCATAGTTCTAGGTTTTCTAGGTCTAGAATTTCAAGTCTGGTGGCATAAGGTATTCTGCAACAAATAGAGGAGTGGAGAACTCTTCTTGTGAAATATTTCTGTTCTTTCTCAACTGTGTTAGTATCAGATACTTAATGTGGCTTCCAGACTGATGAGCTGTATTCGAGTATTGGTCTAGCAAATGTTTTGTATGCCTCTAGTTATTAGTGTAATATGACCAGAGAAAAATCTACATAAGATTAGGTTAACAACTCTTAATGCCTTTTTGGCTATGTAGTTACAGTGGGCTCTAGCACTTAGGTCATTTGAGAGGACTACTCCAAGATCCTTGACAGAGTTTGGATCATCAACAAGGTCTTGACTATTCAGCCTGTATTTTATTTTCTGATATATTTTTTTGCCAATATGTAGGACAGACCATTTATTTGTTGAGATTTGAAGTTGCCATTTGTTTGACCATTCTAATATATAGTCAAGGTCTTTTTGAAGGGTAGCACTATTGTCTGTGGTGTTGAATAGCTTTACATCATCAGCGTAGAGAATGCAGTTGCTCTTGATATGATCACAGAGGTTATTTATGTAGAGTATTTATACATTTATGTAGAGTTTCCCAAAGCTATTTAGTAGCCTGTTCCTTGTGGTTTTTCAAGACATAGTCATGTGCTTCCAGGACATTAATCCTAAAGAACATAAATTTAAACCAAAGATATACAACATTAATTTATCTACCACCTAATATTTTTTAATGTTGCTTTTTATTAAAGTCAAAGAGCATTATGAATTTATCTGCTCATTTCAAACTGTGCTTTTCTTGTCTTCAGGGAATCTTTTCTGTATTAATAATTGATAAAGGACCCTATCAGATCAGTGAAAGTCCTCTTCTGCATCAGAAAGGATTACAGGATAGTTCAAAGTCTAATATTTGATTTTACTACACATGGTTAGCAGGCCACATTTTTTTTTTTTTTTTTTTTAAAAAGCATGCTGTATAGGAAATATACCTGGGAAATAGCAAAGCATGTTATGGGATTATTTTACATTTTATAGTAAGAACTGAAAAAAATAAAATGAGCAAGACTTACAATGACTGCCAATATGTATGTTTTAGAAGGCTAAGATGAAGATTAGCCACATTTTCCAAAAGATTGCTTGTCTGGTGAGTGTAATTCTTCTTGTATTTCCTAAATAGGGCTTCTTTCTGTTTATCTGCCCCATCTCCTTCCCTTCCTATTGAATGCAGTTACTTCTTTTCCTTATCTTGGCACCATGCAGTTTTGTTCTATGGATTAGAAGGAAACCTCAACAATTCATTTCATTTGGAGTTAGCAACCTTATGCTGACAAAGTGATGAAACTGGGCATTTATACTTGATTCTTTTCTCCTTTTCATTTTAAAGAAGGAGGTCATTTTTATACTCAGGGTAATCTTTTGGGAGAGGGGTAAATACTGTACACTGATCACACCGGCTGGAAATTCTAAGAGCTGAACTCTTGACGCAAACTGCCGAATTGACCACATTGGCATATCGCAAAGAAGACAAGAGATGAGACCAAGAAAGCTCCCCTATTCAAACAGTGTGTCAGCTTTGGAAGCCATATTGGCACCAGAAGCTTCCATACTGCCACATTCTTGAGCAGGGGAATTTGGGAGGGGGGATTTCCTAGAGCGTATGTAGTTCTACACAATAGAATTCTTCTTTAAAGTTAAGGTCATGTTATTCCTGCACCTGGCTGAGAAGTAGTAGAGGAGATGTCTCAAGTTGGAACGGATGGTGATTGGGGCATGTGATGGAATGATGGGTGCAGAGGGTGGACTTGTAATTTTTTACTTATTGGAGGAAAACTCAGAACTTATAGATTCGGGTTTTCCCAGATGTGCCAGTATAACTACTCTAATAAAAGGAAATTTTGAGAAAATGCTGTCTCGGAGTTTATAATTGTAGTTGGGATTTTCTGGAACCCTGACACAGTGATAATTCATCATCGTCATCATCATCATCATCATCGTCATCATCATCATCTTACAGTAGTGAGAAAAAGGTAACCTATTAATGGATATGGTGAAAAAGGATGAGTTCCTGCACTTATAGATAAGGCTATGTGGTTTATATACGAATTGGTGAATGCCAATTTCTCTTCTACTAATCTGTCTGCTATGTTTTCTTAAGCCTACATTTCTCTCAAAACAGATTAATATATTTACAGAACTTATTGTTTACCAAACTCTATTCTTTATTGTTGCTAAGTAGAAAAATGAGAGGAAAAATGTGGCCCTAGAACAAAACAATTGCCCCTGCTTGCCTTTCAGCTAACTTTGTTGTATTCGGAACACAAACAGCAATGTACCATTTTTTAAACATTTAAATGGAAGCACAGTTCTTCCTACTATGTGGTGGTCAGTTGTGCTGGCACACAATTTAATCTTACAGTACTACTATTGGTAAAAAGAAATATTGGAAACAGAACAAGGGTTATGAAGATTTTCTGCAATGTCTTGTATAACTATATTGTTGCTGTTATTGTCCCAGATAAATCTAATGCAGGATGAAGGCAACTTCTTGGAGGGTCATTGAGTGGAATCTACTATGCTAATCCATAATCTTTGTATGGAATAGTGGATACATGTTTTTTTTTAACTTATTGGCTGAGATCTAAGAGAGACATTCTAGCTCAAAGTTAACTCTTTCCTCTATCATTTAATTATTAATAGGAAAACAGAGTTGAAAGGGACTCTGTAAGCAGGAGACCCTATATCATTCCAGGCAAGTGACTGTCCAGTCTCTTCTTAAAAGCCTCCAATGATGGAGCACTCAGAACTTCTGAAGGCAAGCTGTCCCACTGATCATTCTTAGGAAATTTCTCCTTAGTTCTAAGTTGCTTCTCTCCTTGATTAGTTTTTTTTTTTTTTTTAGGTTTTTTCCTTAAGTCTATCTAATTTTTTATATTGCTACCACTTGCTTTGAAATATAGTCACCACTATCTAGAGAACACTAGGGAAGGTTTGAACAGACATTTATTATTCTGCATTGGATCAGTTTTACCTCAACCATCCAGTCTTTTTTTAACAAAATACTTAAGTATCTCTATTTTCAACACAGTATGCTATTCCACAGCATGGCAAATTCATCATTAGAAATAACACAGCAGCTTTCTTCTTCAATATGGCATTGAGGCCAGATGTTTGTGCCAGAACTGGTTGTTAGTGGGCTCAATCTGTAGAGAAGGAGTGAAAAAGATGATTTGCTGGAAGGGTTGATGGGTCCGTGAGATTGTGGAGTGTCTGTCTTTGTGTGTGTGTCAATGCAGAATAGGGAACTGAGGCAGGCAAAGTGGAGATCTCCAGAATGAGATCAGCTGGCAGGCTGGAAAATGTGGGGTAGCTGGCAGTGGCCAATAACTGGCATTTGAGAAGTGGCTACTGGGCCTCTGCAGAGAGTTTGTAGCAATGCAGCATCTTTTTTTTTTATTCTGCCTGTAAACTGTTCGTTGATCAGCTGGCCGGCAACCGGCACAGTGCAGGAAACAGGAGGAAGAAAGCAGCAAGCCAAGGAGTCCATTTGTGCCAATGCCAGCAGTAGTCATGCAGAGTTTGCTGCTCTCTGTCATAATCCAAATGGTTTCAGAGGTGGTCCTGGCCAGGATATGCCTATTTGTATAGAGATGAAAACCCTAATGGGTTGGGATGGAAAGGCAGTAAAAGCAGAATCCTATCCTGTAACAATACTGACCTGCATCCAGTAACTGCCATCTGCCAGCCACATGGGACAGCAGTAGGTTGAATTGTTTTTGTTATCTTTTTAGTTTCTCTCAGTTTTATTGTGAGAATGTCAAAAATAAGAACTGGCTGTTTGTGCCATGCCATATGACTTAGGGCAACTCTAATGTGATACTTTTTCTGACCATAAGATTTGGGATTAGAGGATTTGTAGGGGGATTTTTGTTGTTTTGTTTTTGGTAGGTGGTGTTGGGAGGCAGCTAGAATTTTACCTCTTTGGGGATGATAGATGGGGAAGTTGGGAGTTACAAGAGGGTTACCATGTTGAACTATGTGGCATAGTGGTTGGGATGCAGTGCTGTAGGGCTAACTCGCTGCTCACTCCAGGAGTTCAATTCTGAGCAGTTCAAGGTTGTCTCAGCCTTCCATCCTTCCGAGGTCAGTAAAATGAGGACCCAGATTCTTGGGGGCAGTATGACTCTGTAAACTGTGAAGTGGTATATAAGTCTAAGTGCTATTGCTATTGTCTGCTCCATCATGTAAGAGGGGATGAATCACAGGAGACAGGTCAAGTAATTGGATGGAAAATATCAGATAGCTTCATAGATTCACACATTAGTGTTGTGGTGATGGTGATGTCTAGTTGTTCTCTCAAATTAGTTTGTTGGAATGCAGAATAGCTTGTCTGCCTGAGCCACTTACCTCTTGGATGGTTTGGCAATGGGGTCTTCTAGGCTTGTGATTCTACAGACTTTAACCTGCCTTTTCTAGGTCTAGAGATGGAGGCGGCTCAGGAATTGATGGTCACCATATAACCGTGGACCTGTCCCAGAATAAATAGAGCAGCTGAATAGCATAATGGATAGGGCACTGTTCTTTGATTCAAGAGACTTGGATTTAAATCCCAGCCTGGTACTTTCCTTACCAATATAAGTCCTTGGGCAAAAAATCCTCCATCACATCACCTGCCTACCTTAGATATCAACGTGATATGAACTAGGAGAGACATACTGGTCTGGATGTCTCTTGGTCCATGTCACATTTTGTAAATCAGGACAATTTGATTATGATAGCAATAGTAATAGCACTTAGATTTATATACCTCTCCATAATGCTTTACAGTCCTCTCTAGGTGGTTTACAGAGTTGGCCTATTGCACCCAACAATCTGGGTCCTCATTTTACCAACCTCGGAAGGATGGAAGGCTGAGTCAACCTTGAGCTGGTGAGATTTGAACTGCCAAAATTGCTGGAAGCCAGCAGTCAGCAGAAGTAACCTGCAATGCTACATTCTAACCACTGTGCCACCACAGCACAGTGGGCTACTTGAATAAATTATACATGGATAAGTCAAGAGTGTCCCCTAAAGCTATTTCCAGTTGATATTGGTAGTAGGAAATCTGTCTATCACTAGACCTCTATTTTGAGGATTGTCAGGTTATTTAACTGTCTCCCAATTCCTATTTAACATCAAATCAATCCAAAGGTTGAGATAATCTATCAGCATGGGGGTAATTACCATCAGTACATTTTTGCCCTGCATTACTCAAGTGTAAGGTTTCTCCTCTGTCCATCAAGGTTTGTCCTCTGTCTCTCTCTCACACACAATGCCTATAAACTAAGAGGATCTGAATGGGACAGTATAGACTTTAACTGTACACCGAAGAGCATTTGGAAGCTGCAGTTAGTCCAGAGCTATTCCAGATGACGGTGGTGGCATGGGAAAGAATGTGGGCACCAAAGTATACACATGAGCTGAATTGCCTCCTTGTAATTGCTTCAGATACAATACAAAGTACTATCTGTCACCATTAATGCCTTATATCACATGGAGCCTGATCACTTCAGTAAACCCCATGCATCCAATGGTTTCTCTCCATTCCATTAGATCTAACAGTATGGACATGCTCTGGGTCTCCTCAGTGAAACAATCTCACCTAGACAGGTTTTAAAAGATATTTCTTAATCAAAGTATCTGCCCCTCTACCTGGGAGAATGGATGGCTCCAACCCTCTGGTCCCTCAGGGGAACAGTGCAGACTTGATTTCTTCTCAGTGAACTGGTGCTGGCATAGGGTGAATAGTCAATGAATGCAAATTTAATCAGAGTCTCAATGCAGCTTTTTAATGTTTTAAATTGTATTTTCATTTACTGCCTCCTGTTCAATGCCCAGTTTTGTTTCTGGTAGAAAGGTAGTTCTAAAAATGTGTGTAATAAAATATTACAGTATACAAAAATAGCCTATTATGCAAAGACTCTGTTGAGATTTTATTCAAGCCTTTTTGATATAATTTATAAATTGGACTGACTTTCCAAATTAGATAAACAAATTGATTCAAGTAATTGAAGCTCATTGACCCACTTCAGCACATCAAAATGAAACATCACATTGATTTGACTTGATATGAACTGCCAAATTGGATTGTGTCAATGGTCTTGATCAAAAGAACAATTTGCATTTTATCAGAGCTAATCTATATACCCCTATAGTCTAAATGTCTAAAATATTTACCATTTTACATAATTTTCCATGACACAGCTTTATAGGTTTTTTTAACACGAAAAGTGCTTTCACTGCTCTAGTTTTGCTTAGCTTTATGATAAATTTCTCCATCCCCAAAAAAAAGATCTTGAAAATTTGATCACTTCAGTTTTTTGTAGATTATTTTAGCCATTTCAGTTGTAATTTTGATAGTCATACAGTAGAATGTAAAAACAATATAGATTGTTGCTCAGTCATGTTGAAGACAAACAAAGGAACCAACAAGCTGAAACTACCTATTACTTTGAAAACTCAGAGGAAATTTTCTGAATTGTCATATGAGATACGTAGTGTTCTAGGGAACAATTAATCATCACAGCTAAGCACAGGACAGAGAGCAATCACAAGCATAAAATGATTTGCTGGGAAACTGGATAATTAGGATACACATCATTTTTCAGCACAGATATTAGAGAGAAAATACTTATCTGGAAGTATCACTTTGCAAGCCAACAAATATTTGTGAGATTTGGCAAGGTATCATTCTGCTGATAGAACTATCTGGGAAAATTAAATTTGACTAGATTACCAGGAATAAGAACAGAGATACTTGAGGGAAATATATCTAAACTTCAGTTATCTAAACTCCATTATATGTATGCATAGTAATTTGTCATTTGAAACAGCTCCTTCTTTTGAGAATCCTTTAATGTCTAGACTAATGTCTTTTTATGACATTCGAGAAGACAATGCACTTTAAGATCTACAATTTTGCTAGTCTATAAAATGGGAAATCCAAATCCCAGTGCTTTTGCTACATGAAGAACAGGAGAGGTTCATAGCTTAAAACTTTAGATCATTTATATTACTTGTGGAAATGTGTATCAGAGCATGCACTAAAATCCCATTTTTCAAATGCATACTTGGAAAATAAATCAGTTGGTGCCACAAATAATGCATAAGCCAGGAATATGCATCAGAAGGATAACAGTTAACAACAAATATCAGAGACATGCACAGTTCTTTAGAAACACATCTGCTTGCCATAAAGATATTATTTTAAAACCACTTATTAACTCTATTTCTGCTCTTAATATGTGCCTGGTGGCTACATTGATCCAGCCCCATTCACTCCCAGCTCAGAAAGAGACTATATTCATATTTCTCAACATGTGAAGGTTCTTCCAATCTACCAGGAAGTCTGTCAGATCCTCTACTATATTTGTCACTATTGAATAACAACTTCAGTAGAGGTTGTACATGATACATTAAATTCATCTGTGAAATTTAATTATCTATCAATGAATTGCAGTGTCAGATTTGTTTCCATTATTCATGATATACTTTCCAAACTTGTAGAGATGAAAGACTTGTGTTTGGTATTATCTTTTCAGTTTTGTATAAAAAAATGACACTTTCTATAATAATAATGTTGAAGAACAAGAGAAGGATAAACTTTTAATTGACTGTTAAGTTGTTTAGTGATGGAATAAATAACCACCAGCACTATTTCCAGGTTGTTTTCTACCCACAGATCACACAGAAAAAATAATTATTCAAGATCATTGATTGGGGAAAAGGACAAAGCTTCCCAAATATTCCCTAGTGATCTTATTCATTTAAGGATAAATTCATTAATTAAAACTTAATTCATTAATTTTGAAGCAGAAATGACCAGACTCAAATTTTCTTTCTTTGAGCACATTAGGTCAAGACCCAGCTCTCTGGAAACAGCTCCAATGCTAGGGAATGGAAAGAAACAAAGAGAACAACCAGCAGCAAGATTATGGATCCAGTTACAGTGATGATAGAGATATCTTTGGAATTACTAAAGGACAAAGTTAGGAAGAGATAATTATGGAGAAAATCTATATGGTCACTAGAAGTCTAAATCATCATCATCATCATCATCATCATCATCATCATCATCATCATCATCATCATCATCATCTGTTATGAAATGGGTGTCTTGGTTTTTGGAACATTTGTCCACAAAAATAAACATTACTTGTCCAATGACAGAAATATTTCAGTCTGTAACTGGAGTTACTTCCTTTCCATATATACGAGTCATATATTGGAGTGGAACTGGAGAGACTAGATTAAAATTCTTCTTTGTAATAGAAAGTCACCAAGTGTCACTGGCAGATCCCTAAACCCCCAAATGACATGTAGCAAGTTTTCCAAGTAGAGTTATTTATTATTTCACACCTATAGACAATATCTGGCCAGACTGAGGATGCTAGTTATTGTATCTATGATATACTCTTTGAACTGTTAGGCAGGAGATGTCTTCACCTTCTTTCTCTTACACATAATACCTAGACTGAGTTGCCTCTTACTTCTCTGGAAAGCACCCCCTTCCTCTTGGGAATCCCTCGCCTCACTACAATCCATCACAGTCACTCTCTTACATCCCAATCTACTTCATATTTGTTGTTGTTGTGGGAAAAAACCTAAGGGGTGAATGTACTACATATGCTATCATGATCTCTGTTATGACCATTGGGAAATAGAACTAATAAATAAATACAATAAAATGTAATGTAGCTGATACATTTGATACCATCAGGGGATGTTTACATCATTATTGGGAGCTTCATTTCTAAATTAACAAAACAAGAAATATGTGGCCAAGTTGTATTTTGAGATATTACATGTTTTTTTTTATTTACCCTTAGCACTCATGGTTACAAATTCTGACAAGTATAGTAGATGGGATAAAGGTGTCAAAATTAGGTTGTTTTTTTTTAAAAAAAAATAGATTTCATGATGTACGTCTTAGTGTCCTATAAGTATGTTGGCCATGCCAGCTGGGGATTGTGGCAGTTGGAGTTCATCATCACAGCTAGAGGACATCTAGAATCCAACAGAACTGTTTTGCAGTTTTCTCATTGTGCAATCTTTTTGTTTCCATGGCCTGATTTATTGCAATCTTGGCAGTTGCCTAGATGTCAGTGGATTTGTTTTCTTCCAAACAATCCCAATTTTTATAATTATCTTATGTGATAGTTCAAATATTCAAAGCACATCTTAGAGTGAGTTAAGTGGCTATTACCATTTTCCTTAATTTCTGTTTGATAGAGCAGTCAATAGTTTGCAATTGCACTTACCATTGTTCAACGTCTCTCTCTCTCTCTGATTATGCTTCATCTGGGAATATTCTTAGCACATTTGATAAGTCACAAGATTAATGAAAAGATTTTAAGGAAAACTCCAAATTCTCAATCTCCATGGGAATGAAAAAATTAACACTGACTAACTGTGTCTAAAAATCATGATTTAGAAAATACTGCTGTCCATCTTCTGTATACTGCTGTCCATCTTAAATATACAAGTGATTTTATAGTATTTCAACGATTTTCTCTTCTTTTGTATTTCTCAATCTAGTGTTCAACTCTGCAATTTCTTGCAATTTGCCCACCCATTTACTGATCAGGTTTAATCTTGCTCAGCTTCCTAGAATCAGACAAGATCTATGGTACTGCCATGGACTATAATATATTCCTCCCTAGGATTTTAATGCATTGTTTATCAGGCTGTTATGTCTCCTGTGGAGGTATTTGGTGTGCTGGTGTTAAGAAATAACAATCTCAGTGTGCATATCCTTTATCTTAATGTTTGAAGTGTTTTCTCTTTCTGTGTGTATATATTGGCAATAGGCATCTATGTAATATTTGTCCAGAGCATAAAATAAGATAAAAGCAAAGCTAAACATAACAAGAATGCACTGAAGTAAAATGAAAATGTTTTTAGTGAAAAGTTTGGAATATGTTTCCTTCTGTCTCCTTATTTGTATGCTACATTTGTTCTTGAGAATGCCTGCATATTCTTACTTTAATAGCTTGAACAAATTCGGCTTTTTCATTGATTGCAATGATTTCATGTTGACATTTCAACACAAACTCTTTCCATTAATAATATTGCACAATTTTAAAAAATCCAATGAATATTTTGTCAATAGAAACTCTAACTCTCATTTAAATATGTCAATATCTTAATATTTTAAAAAGATTAAAGGGAGAGAAATTATGAATTAAAATTGTGATGGCAGCTTCATCTGGAGAGTGAAGCATTTTTAAAATTAAAAGTTGGTTTTGCTTTGGTTAATTTATTCAAAGCATTTTCCAGCAAGGTAATTACACCCAATCAAGGTCTGTCAATACAATTTGTTATCAATTGTCACTTTATATCAAGTATAATCAGTTCAGCGGCATAGAAAGAGTGATTTGCAATGCTTGCTTGTTTTTTTTCTTCTTAAAAAGGAAAGGAGACAGGGAAGCTTGTTTTGAGTAGCATACCATTTAATCTAGACCCAATTTGTCATAAGCCTTTTTAAAACTTTATTTCAACTGACTTCAGCATTTGGATACAGGGTGACACCACTGCATCTTCACATTTTTATTATGCAAAAATTATTTAGAAATTATAATAGTGATAATAAGTTTGGCAAACTTTGCCATGGGCTTGCAGCTGCTTGTCATAGATTTGCATTCAGGAATCATCTCTATTAATGTTGTTGGCACTGCTCTTTAAAAAAAAAATCAGTACTAATTATTCACATTTGTTTTACTGTATGCGTTGAATGTAGACAAGTGTCAGCACTGTATGTAAGCATCAACTACTAATCCCAAGGATGAGAAAACGATAATGAGCATTTTTATAGCAATGCACTTAGACTTATATACCACTGCACACTGTTTTACACCCTCTCTAAGCAATTTACCAGAGTCACCATATTGCCCCCAACAATTTAGATCCTTATTTTACTGGCATCAGAAGGATGGAAGGCTGAGTCAACCTTGAGCCTGGTGAGATTTGAACTGCCAAATTGCAGGCAGCCAGTAGTCAGCAGAAGTCATCTGCAGTAGTGCATTCTAACCACAGCGGCCACTGCAGCTCATTTACAGTTGCTTCTTAATGTCAGATAATGTCCAGGGTTTGCATCAGGATGTCACATAGAACAATTTTCCTCTGTCCCCCACTTGTCCAGCTCCTGCAGACACTTAAGAAGTTCATTTGTTAATTTCCATGGTTTGACCTATTGAGGTAGTCTCAACAAAAATCTATCCCTAAATGAGATTTGCAGGATCCAATCTAAGTCAGTCACTGGGACCAACATTTTTTTTTTTACTTCCAACCCAGTGCCCAACTTAGATTGGATGCTGCAACATTAACCTGGGACATGTATATTTATCTTCATTCATGAATCAGATTTGCCAGCCATCTCTGCACAAACTTTCCAGTGGAAGATACGGTAGAAGTTCGATTCATTTTCTCCTTCTGTATTTTGCTAACTCGGATTTTTTGGCAGAAAAAAAACACAAATATTGAAGAAGACTACAAATATACATCAGCTTAAACAACTGCAATTCCATTTTATTTATTTATTTAATTAATGTATATTTCCACCTATTTGCCCATGGTGACTCAAGGTGGCTTACACAATGTAAAACCATATTTAAAACAAAAATAAATAAAAATAAAAACAATAAAAACTAACAAAAAGAATCAAATGAATTAGTAAAGTACAATAGAACAAAAATGTGGAAAAACAAAAAAAACCTCTGCCCAATGACAGCAGATCACACTTGCCATTTGATGGGTTCCATCCCTCTCTGGGTTCCCCAGGCCTGCTGGTAAAACCAGATCTTCAGTGCCTTTCGGAAGAGGGCTAGAGTGGGGGCCATTCTAATCTCTGGGGGGAATGATATTCCAAAGAGAGGGAGCCACCATGGAGAAGGCCCTTCTTCTGGCCCCACTAGGTGTATCACCCTCAGGGATAGACCTACAATTCCCTGCCTCCTCACTCTAATGGGTCGGGTAAATGTGACCAGCAAGAGAAGTCCCCTCAGATAATTTTGCTGTATTAACTGAGATATCACCAGATATCTTATTGATCCTTGCTGTATAAGATCAGTCATTGAATCTCTAATAAATAATATGTTATTATGGTCACACTGATGCTGGAAAAATCTTCTTAAAAATCTGTTAATCACAAATGTTTGGAGAATACTTTAAATAAACTTCTTGAGATATGGTAAAAAATAGTGAAGATATATTTAGCAATAGGGTAGTCATCTATATTGGATTTGTGTATGTATATTGGATTTGTGTATGTATATTGTATATATATATATATATATTGTGCATGTATATTGTATGAATATTTCATGTTAAACAATAAGCAGATGGCCACCCTATTATTTAACATGAAATGTTTAACATATTTAACAGTATAATGTGTTTAACAGCAAATATGTTTACAAATGTGAAAGTATTAGAACACTGACCATCTTGAAATGGTCATAATGCTAATAATGCTATAATATAAGAAGGTAAATATTATGCCTCTTTTAAAATGTGTGTCTTTTTAACATATAATATGATTTTTATTGATTTTTCAAAATATAAATTACAAAGAAAAATAAAAAAAGTAGTGGAAAACTAGAAAGAGGGAGAGGAAAAAGAAAAGAAATATAGTGTAAAGGGAGAAAAGAAAAGAAAAAGTTACCAACTTCTGACTCTTTTCAGCATAGTAGAAACTACAATAACATTACAACCAAAGCTTTTTTTTTGCTTTTACACAGCAGCATGTACAAACCATTTCTGTAACAATAAACCTATCTAGTTAACAAAATCAAAATCAAAGTTTCTTTTTTTTTTCATTGCAAGCACAAATCTGGAAACAATTTCAGAATAGAAACGAAGTTAGATATATTCTCTTATTTGGATAAAATAATCAATTTAACCATCTCTGTTTCTCTTTACTATAGGAAGTAATATCTTTTGGTTTTTAAATTTAGCTTCCTGTTGTACATAACCTACAGAGCTCCCAGTTCAAACAAAAGCAGCAATCATAGCATCTGCCATTACAATAAATTAAAACAGCTAAAACCTACATTAAAAAATAACAAAGACAGTCTATCTAGATTATATTCATATATATTTAATATATGAATATATATAAAATGACATATCAATATGCATTTCTATCTCTTTCTAATAAAATAAATAATTTTATTTGACAAATAAGATTGGCAATTCTAGCTGAAATTTCTATAAGACTTTGATCAGAAACCAGACTCTCATCAATAATATATATTTGGTATGATATACTCATTATCTGTAAACTGCCTGGAGTCAGTTAAGATTCTGACAATAGATAATAAGCAAAATAAATATGCTAGCAATCACTCTTCACTGTGGGCTGATGCCTGGTGATTGGAGGTTAAATGCCACATATCTGCTGACTCATATATTATGTTTCTATCATCAAGTGATACAGAATAGAGCACTCTTTACTGTACTTTTCTTTGTGGAAGCCAGGTGATTTCATTCCAGTCATTCAATTCACTTAATAGAATTTTAAATAGATTTTGGAGGTCAGTTTCTGTTTTGAAGGGCAGCATATAACTTTTTAAAAAATGAAAAGAAAAGGAAGAATGAAACTAACTTTCTTAGAACCTCTGATTTTTAAGACATCCTTTGAAGTTAAACACAGCAAACTTTAAGATTGATAAAAGAAAATACTTTTTGTACAATTCATAGTATAATTATGGAAGCTGGAGTCATCAGAAGTGATGATAGCCATAATTTAAATGGTGTAAAAGACCACAGTCAAATTCATGGAAGTTCATGCAGGTCATGCAGGTTTATGCAGGAAATTCATGCAGGTACAAATATTTTTAATGATATTAAACTGACTTGAGTTGACATAGCTTACTTTTAATATCACATTTGATGGTGTCCAATTGTGTCTAAATGAACATCAAGAAGAAAAAGTCAATGTCATTTTAGGTCAATAGCACCCAGAATGGATCTCTGTAGTTTGGGCAATTCTGAAACATGCAGAGATTTATTAAAACAACACATAAGCAAGGATATCACCTTGGGCCTTCCTGGACTATTTCCCATTTACCAAAACTCTTGACAAACATTAAGAAACTAAACTTTTAAAATTCTGAACAGTTTCCAATAACAACATACATCCCCAACACCAAAATTACCATAGAAAGATAAGGAAAATACATGAATCATAAAATAAATCAGCCAAAGACTTCTTCCTTGAGGTACAAATCAAGTCACCATAAGTTGGACACATTGATTGAGAACCCACCTTCAATATCATGGGTGCATTTTTGGAAGATGCAGGTTGTGGACAGATCATCTGGAGAATGTTTTTATATATTTGGTCACTAAAAGCCAATATCAACTTGATGGCACATGATCGGTTCATAAACATTTCCAACCCTCCTTACATATCCTTTTCTTTTTTTATCTTACCAAACAAAATAGCAATTTCTTTAGACCAGCCATCAGGCCCAGGATCTTCCTTCAAGTTATCCATACTCAGAAGGAAGCATTAGGATCACTTCTCATTTGCAGCAAATGTCCCAGTCAGACTTGAAAAGCCACTCATAAAATATTTCTATGCCTGTTTTAGAGTTGCCATGAACAGAAGGGGAGGGAGAGAAATTTGAAAGAGCAGCGCAGCAGTTTGGAACTGAAAGTTCATTCTGTTTTTATCTTGCAAAGATTATAACTAAGCTATCAGAATTTCTGCTGCACAAATCTCTAATTGGAGAACGTGATTGATGACTCTTGGCTATGAACATGTTTTGTTGGAGACCAACAAAACCAAAGGGGTGGGGTAAAACCAGGGTCAAGGGTAACAGTGAATTACGTGTTTCAGAATCAGCTGCATACAGATCATACTGACATGTTAGCTCCTAGTAAATCCTTTGAAGTTTTTGAAGCTTGGCTCAAGGCTCATGGTTTAATTAGGGCAACTGCCAGAATCCTGACACCATATTTCTAAAGAGTTCTAAAAATATTTAGAAGTAGTCATTGGGAAAATTGTTTAAGAACACATCTTCCAAGTCTAACACTTTACATTGTTGTCCATTTGGTTTTGTCTATGGCTGGGAATGATGGGAATTGTAATCTGACCTGTGATTACAATTGACACTGTGAAAGTCTGTTATTAATCATTTATGTATCTATTTAAGCCTATATATCCTGACAGGCACATCCACAGAGAGGGGAATCAAACAAGTTAAGATGGCAGCCATCACTGACCAACCCCCTTTTCTTATTTGTTGCCGGATAAGCATAAAGAGGGTGTGACTTTTATCATGAGGTCACACAGCTGCTAAGTTGACTTTTTTGACTCCATCCTACAGACACCCTTTGGTACTGTTTCTCGCAGCTATCCCATATCTAATTAACAACAATAATAAGCCATCACAGACATCATTGTTGGTTTTGCTGCTGCTTGCATGTAGTGATTTTTTTTAACCTGCTGTTATAAGCTATTTCCTTATCTTCTTATGACTATAACTTCATTGCTTGTGTCTTATGATTTATATTGTTTATTTTTATTTATAATCCTAGTATGATTAATGTGATTGTTTATTTAGCATCCCACAAATATCCCTGAGTCTTGTATCTTATGATTTATGATGATTGTATTTTATTATGATGATTATGGTTTATCATTTGTTGCTTGTATATACACTGAGAGCTTATGCATTGATGACAAATTCCTTGTGTGTCCAATCACACTTGACCAATAAGAATTCTATTCTATTCTATTCTATTCTATTCTATTCTATTCTATTCTATTCTATTCTATTCTATTCTATTCTATTCTATTCTATTCTATTCTATTCTGTTCTACTCTTTTCTTTTCTATTCTATTCTATTCTGTAAGTATGTGTGTGCATGTGCTTATTTATATTTAATTCTCTATAAACTGTATTTAATGCCCCTTTGTGGTGAGAGATCCTTATCCAAATATATGCTGCATGAATTGATGATACACATTGAAAAAATGCATTTAGAACCCTCAGACTGACTCAGTAAACAGTAATATTATGCACTATAAGGAAAAGTAATATAAAGTAGTTTAACAAATCTAAAATGATCTCCTGAATTCTCTTTAGCAGTATCTGGTTTTTTTTTAAGTTTTCACCCACTCAACAAAATATATATATTTTTTTTTGCATGAAAGGCAAAATAGCAGTCTTAAACATTGCTACCCTTGGAATATAATCAGCTGCTCTAAAAAGATAAGAATCCAATAGCACACTTAATACCTTGAGATTAAGTTGGAATCTGTCAGTTTATGTTTTCTTTTCTCAGGAAATGACAGCTTCCTGACTGCTGTTGAATACAGTGATAATGGTTTCCTTTTTTCCCGTGAGAGACATTGTCCTAGCTTTTAAAGATAAATTAATTGCAGAAACTGATGTTCACAGCTCTGACATCTCATGAAAGTTTCTGAAAGTTTCTTCCCGTCTCAGAATTAAGGATTTGCAAGGCCATAGCTATTTCTCTAACCAAGCAAATTTTCTGCAAAGATTTTATTGAGCCTAGTATGCACAATGGTACTAGTTTGGCTACAACACATTCATATATGATATGTTTGGCTACAGATTAGATCTGTAGAGAGCATCCAAATTTCATGTAAATTCCCATTGTGGCCATACTTGAGCATGACTGGTTACTGAAATTCAAGCATTTTTGGGGATTCATAACACTAACCAATCTGAAATGGACGCCTATGCATCCTACCTGTGCCATCAAACCTACAAATTCACACTGTAACTAACTTAATATAGTTACCATGATTAATTAAATGTGGATCGGAACACTAGTATTTTCACTTACAATCCTAAAATAGAACTATACTGTAAGATTATGATATCCATTCATTCCAGTAAATGAGAAAGCTGAGGAACATCTGAACATGCAAAGCAATTTCACAAACATGCTGTCACGATGTGATTAATCATGTTTTATTGAATAAACCACAATTGGTGGTTTACCGATTGAAACCACCATATGGTTGGTATGGTTGCAAACCTAGTCTTTCCTATCACTCAAATTGTTTAATTTCTGAAGTCAAAGTAAAGTTTCAGAAGGATGTCTTAATTATTGAAAATTATCTGGTTCTTCTTGCACTGGGAACATTGATTTCTTTCCAAATGTACAGCACCAGAGAGAATGGCAAAGAATCATAGGTTCCTTTTTCTGGACAGGTGAAGCAGGAGTGAGCAATTAATTTTTCCAAGGGGTGACATGTGAAACTGGGAATGTTGTGGAGGGCACAGATAATAAGAATGTGAAGGTGCATAGGCATGTATGCATGCACATATGTAAATTGAAAAAAAAAGAATAGCAATCATCTTCAAAATAAAAGCAATGCAGTTGTATTTTATTAATGGTCCCAAATTATTTACATTTGACTTCTAATTTCTGATTGACCTCATGTGTGCCAGGCAAGAAAAGACAAAATGTTGGATGTGATCCAAGGACTATAAAATGGTTAGCTCTGAGCTGGAGAGTAAGAAGTACCTCACCTCATCTATGTAGTTTGTGTTCACAACAAAAAACTCCTTTATCCTTTCTGTTTTGTCCCTTTTTCTTAATCCTGATTTCCTGCTGCCAGAGTTGGAAGCTTGGGATAAATCTCTTCAATATAATGTTCAATACAACCTCAGAGCCTCAGTGGTGACATTGCAACAAACTTGGTGTTTATTGTTAGATGAAGATGCTGGTACATAGTATAGTAGTAAGTGCTCAAAAGCTGTGTTAACTAACCAACAGGGGACTCCATTCATGATAGAATAAAACCCACATCTGATATTGCCCTGTGTTCCATTCCAGCCTTTACTGCCAAAAACCCTCTATGAAAATGTGCCACAGTGCACAAATTACACACAAGGCAGGTGTAAGCAGATAAGGGATGACAGTATGATGGGATTTAATAAAATGGATAGATATAAACAGCATTCAAAGCTAGCCCAGCCACATCAGCACCATTTCCCAAGACATCTAAGGAAAATGAAATTAGAAATATTACCAATCTGCTGGAAAATCAGCTGGCTCAGATTTCTCTTTTCCCAACACTGTATCCAAGTCAGCAATATTTATAAACCAGTGTTTATTTTTAAAAATATGTACATATTTATTAATTTACAATACTTCTAATTTGTCCCAATTCCAAGCAATCTAACGATCAAACATAAAGTTGCTCTTTGAAGCAGTTTGGTGATGGATATTTACCAATTGATTTACTGGGCACAATCTTTGGAAAAACCACAATTAATGTATTTTTGATCCACCCAGTTCTTTTAAATCTCTGAAGCTTTATAGTCCATTCCTTATTTAAACGAGGGTTTCAAATGTGCTGTTATTTTTAAATGAACGCTTTTCATTTAAAAAAAAAAAAACTTGTATTTTAATTGTAGTTATTATAGGGGCCTTCCAGGCAATAGGGAATTCTGTACTGCAAGCTAAACTGTTTGTCATCCATGCTGCTTCTGGTAATTTCTTAAACAAAAATAGAAATTGTAGTCTCAAGTGCAGTGAGTTGGCAATGGGGTTAGGCTGGCACAATTTCCAATCATTATTTTTATTGCCAGTATTATAGCATTGGATGATAACATAAGGTAAAAGAGATAAAGGGTCTGTATTAGTGTCAAAGATCACAGAGAAATAAATGTATTTGTTCAAACATCTGGGAAGACTAAAGAAAGACAGGGGGACTAATCAGGAGTGAACTCTCCCTAAAAGGAAGATAAAGATCTTAGAATGATCCATGAAGGAGAAACAGGAGAATAACCAGTAGTTCTTGTGCTGATCACAGTCCAGACTGAAAAAAAAAGTTTTGGGAGAAGGAAAAATATATCTGGATGAACAAAAATTCAGTATTACCCGATAATTATCAAAGAACTCTAGATCAGAACTGCTATGAAAAAAATAGTTTAAAAAATTATTGTGATTCTTTGTTTGCCCCAAATAGACACTATTAGCTGAAACTGCACTATATGGGTAAGAAAGCAGCCTTCAATGACATCTTTATGGCTGACTAATTCACAACACAAGAAAAGTAAGGTCAGGCAGATAGTTAATTGACACTGTCACAAGTCCTGCATGTAATGTACAGTGTCATGTTTTTTGCACCTAGAAGGCTGTTAACACCAAATAACAGTAGAATAGAAGCAGTGATTTATACATTGCTACATTCCAAATTAAAGATCAATTATTATAACTCACAGTGGGTTGTTGAGAAGCTGATTAATTTGAGATTCTGCCTTTTTTATCCTTTATGTTTATTCGTCCAGTAAATTGTTCCATTCAGTTGATGTGTTACCCTTTTCCTAATAATTATTTGCAGATGATGCAGTGCTGAGTGCTGCTGTTTAGGTTACAGTTTTCTTAGAAGAGATCACATTTGCTTCTAAACAAATTAAGTCAGCCAGCAGCATTCTTTTAAGAGTAATCCTTTAGCTTCCATTCTATTCCTTTCAGACTAGAAGAATAAAACTGCTTCAGACAAGATGGCTCCATTACAGGATCTGTATTTACAGAATTCGCTGATTGCATCCACACAACATGGTAAATCTGTATTGTTTTAACCTTGGCTCCCCTCTCCCCCTGATTTAACATAGTATATAAACCCAGCCATGAAATCAATTTTACATGCATTGTGGAAAAACAATACTGTCTATCAGGATGAATCCACACACTGTTTCATCCTTATTAGAAATCGTTAGACACACATATCCAGTTTTTATCCTATAGGCTTCAAAAATATCTAGTGAAAATAAAACTCATAGTCCGTTGCACTTTAGATGGCTAGTGCATTAGATTTAGGAGCTATCCAGGTACTGATGCTTTTAAAGGAAGAATCAAGTGTTGAAGGAAGCAATATATAGAATATATCAGAATTGTACATATTAATGTATAATGGGTGGGGAATTCTGGGAGTTGAAGCCCACACACCTTAAAGTTGCCAAGATTGAGAAGCTTGGGTATTTAGAGTCCACCTACCATTGAGTTCTCAAAGAGAGACGTCATAAATGTTATAGTACAACATGCATATAAGAACATGTTCGTAGGGGCATGACATATCTGAATGTCTTTCTCTTCATTAATGTGTGAAGGCTTGAATTTGGTCTTTCAAGTCTCTGTCCAACACTAATACAATATTGATTTGGGCATTTATGTTTTCTTACAGCAACTAATTACTGAAAAATAATTAAATATGAATTATCTAATTTCAAAAAGTAAAGTTTAAAAGAGACTTATGTGGCCCACATAAGTCTTACTATTTGGCCTCAGCATCTGTCACTTTAGTACAGGGCTGTCAAACTTGCAGGCTGCAGGCCGGATGCTTCATGCACTGGCCACATCCACACGCAGTTTAGTGAAGGGGGGAAAAGTTGTGATATATCACGTGACAACACCATGACAATACAAGTTTGACAACCCTGCTTTAGTACATCCTTGGCTGTGCAGAGCAATGGAAAAAATGAGCTATTAGATTTAACTTCCTCTTTGTTTTTTGGAGGGTACCATTGTACAATACTTGTCCGTGTGCTGCATGATGCAATCTTATGAAACTCTTTAAAAAGAAATATACTCCTAGGTACTTCTGAGATAGTTAAAATTTACAGATGGAGATAGTTTTGGTCAGTCTCAATGGGCCAACTATATTCTTTTTCAGATAGCTCTTCTAAGCCAGCATGAATTGCATAACCAGATTATTGATCCTATATTGACCTTCTTTTCTTTTCTCAATAGTTTCTTTAGTACATGTTATTGTTTAAAATACTAAATAAGACTAGACAGAAGGACCTTGTATATTTCCATACAATTCTCAAAGGCATAGAGAAAGTGTAAATTAAACAAATGAGAACAGATAGATGATTTAGAAATACCTTTGGAAAATGACTAGGTCAGTGCCCTAATCTCTTTGAGCCAGCTAAAGAAGTGAGCCATGGAAAAATGAGGGGAGGGATTTGCACATTGTTATAACCAATAAATGAAAGTGAGAACTCCATTTATAGAATACAAATTTTAAATGTTGTATGGGCATGCACTAAAGAAAATACTGTGGTACTCTTGTTATCTTAGCATCTAGTAGAATTGCTGTGTGTGTTGTAGGGTGTGCATCACATATTTCTGATTATATCTCTAGTATTTCTAAGTATTCTCAGAGAACCATTACCTATCCACGTAGATAATATTAAACTTTAAGGTCCAGTTCATAAAACATCTTCTTCCATATGATCCTGGGACCAATTAAAAAGGATGAAATCTAGTTCCAAACTTCAAAATCAAGTCCACTGAGTGAGATATAACAGGACTGTAGGCATACAGAATTATTAACTATACTTTTCCATGAAATGTAGCTTCCCCATCCCCCATATGATTTAAGACAAGTTAGTATTGATCTCTAAACTGATACTAAAGCCAATTGAAATATGATGTATTTGCCAACTACATAGGTTATGTTTGAGCCAAATGGGAAAATATTATGTTTCTCACACTTTAAAATATTAACTGAACTTGGGGAAAGTGGTATTTTAGAACATGGGAGGGTCAATGCATTAAGCTATTATTTGTTTAAGCATGATTTATCAAGTAACCTAGAGTTGGCTGGGATATCATAAATCAGAAAACAGAGATAACTAATATAGGTAGTCCTCAACTGCCAGAAGTGTGGGACAGATCATGTGAACACTGCAACTGTCACAACTATGAGTCAGTTGCCAAGTATCTAAATCTGATCACATGACCCTGGGGGTGCTGCAAGGGTGGTAAGTATGAAAAATGGTCATGTCACTTTTTTCAATGCCACTGTAACTTCAAATGGTCACTAAATAAACTGAGAACTATCTGCATTTGGAGGGATGGGGCACATCTTGGTGATATATCTTTCTGGAAAGTTGGGTGAGAATCTTTTACTCCAAATTATTGTGCCAAAATGTTGTAATGTATATAGTGTCACTGGGGTCTGTGCTTTGCTATCTCATGAGAATATAAGATTCACAAGTCCCAAAATAAACAGATTATTATCCACAAAGCTGTACTATTATATGAAGCAAAATTCAAATAACAAAATAACAGAGTTGGAAGCATCTTAGAGGTCTTCTAGTCAGGAGACCTACATCATTCCAGAAAAGGGCTGTCCAGTCTCTTCTCAAAAGCTTCCAGTGATGGAACGCCCACAACTTCTGAAGGCAAGCTGTTCCACTGATTAATTTTTCTCACTATTAGGAAATTTCTCCTTAATTCCAGGTTGCTTTCTCTCCTTGGTTAGTTTCCATCCATTGTTTGGATGCTTGTCTATAGAGATGTAGGGAATGGCTTTGAAGAATAGGAGGAAGACCCTCTCCTCAGGGAATGGTTAGATAAGTGACGCTTGAGCCTGGACCAGGAAACTAATTTGACAAAACGCCTCACATAGGCTCCTCTCTGATTCGCATGGAAATAAAGGGAGAGTGAGTGGGAAGCACATTCAGACTTTCATGATGTTGCTACCATATTTATTTATTTGATTTCTATAGCCACCCATCTCAGCAAAAAACAACTCTCAGTTCAAAACATAGATTACAATTAAAATTGTAAAAACATTTTAAAACAATAAAAACAGTAAAAAAAACTTTAAAACAGAAAAAAAAACTTGAAAATGTCTAATTCAAAGTACATACAAAGCAAAATACCTGGCCTGTTATCAATACAGCCAGGAGGCAGGTCCTTGGTGTATGTAGCATCACAGGCTTGGGTACCCAGGTTTGTAGAGCTTTACAGAAAGTTATACAGGGTTGGGGCCATTCTAATTTCTCAGGAGAAGATGTTACACAGGGTAGTTATTATAGCAGTTGCAATGCAGCAGTTCTGTCATATACAACATTGGTTTCTTAGTTTAGTCTAGCTGGCACAGTTGGTCCAAGGATCATGTAATATTACTATAAAAGGTAGAGGAATTTCTATGATAGGTTTGGTCCATTGCTCTTTCTTCTGATTAATTGAGAATATTTGATGTGAACAGCATGTTTTTCTCTATTTCTGATGAAGTGAACATAAGTAATGTCAGTGGGCATAGTATCAAGGACCACCTGTATATTAAAACTTTTGTCAACTCTGAAGCTGATGTCACCGAGGCCATTTTGAGGCTTCAGTGTTACCACACTGGAGCTAGGGCATAGGGTAGGGGGAATAGAGATAGTTGGGGTTTGTAGCCAAAACAAAATACTTTCTCTTGGGAACCAAGGATGTTTCCACAGGTGATCAGAGAGAGAAGGAGTGAAGTTGCTAGGCAACCGGATGACATCTGTATTGGACCATGTGACTGATTGTTTGGGGAGGAAGAAAACTTTTACTTTTAATTAGATGAAAACTATGGGAACATTCAGCCTGTGCCAATATGATATATCCAAATAAAACTATTCTTTGAGGAATCTACCTGCCTTGGAGTTATGTTTGCTGTGGGTGTATTACTTGGAACCTTTACATTAAACTGACTCTGAATGTTCCTGCAAATGTGTCTTAGTCAGTGTTGGCTTAGTGCAGGGGTGGAGTGCTACTGGTTCGCCTGGTTCAGACAAACCAATAGCTAACTTTATGGCCAGTTCGGCAAACTGGTAAATCCCACTCCTGGCTGGCCCCACCCATTTCACCCTGCCCCTCCCAGGAGTCCCACACAGCCCGTTTTGGGTGCTAGGTAAGTACAGAGCCCATGCAGAAGGTCAGGGAGGGTGAAAAACAGGCCTCTTGGATGCTCCAGGAGGGAGAAATGGGCATATTTCCAGCCTTCAGAAAGCCTCTGGAGCCTGGGGAGGCCATTTTCACCCTCCTGGAGGCTTGAAGAAAGCCTCTGGAGCCCAGGGAGGGCAAAATGGTCCCCCCACCATGGTGCAGGAGTCCATGGCCACCATGGCCACACCCACCCAGTAACTGGGCAGAGAACCAGTTGCTAAAATTTTTGAAGCCCACCCCTGGCTTAGTATATTAACCTAATGATTATGATTATGAAACACTGATTGATAATTTCATGTTACATATGAACCAGGCCACTATGGGGCATTCAACAAACCACAGTTAAAATCAACCATATAAAAACAGTTAATAAACACAGGAAGGGAGAATTATTAATCTCCTTTATTGTCTTAATAACCCATTCATTCCTTCTGCCATATCACAAATCACTTCTGAATCTCCTCCAGTTTTGACATGACGGGTGAAATAAGACCAAATGTGTGAGATGCTTTTACTTACAAGATTTACAAGCTTTATTATTTCAGGCACAGCGGGATGTGCATCTAAATTGTAATCTGGCTTAAATGAAATGCCCTCAAACAAGGGGAAGATAATTAGTATCGGATATCCAATCTAATTAGTAAGGCAGCCTTGCACTCCACAGCCTCATTCCAATGGAAGTCAATAAAACAGGATCCATCTTAAGTGAGGTAGCTAAAATGGAAATGCATGAAAGAAACTTGTAGGGCTTGATTTCGGGTATTTGAAGTAATTAGCAAGGTAAGCTTGAGGCATGAAGTCTGGTTAAGGAAAAAAAATCAATAATATAGGAGTGGTTAAAAAGAAAATCAATGTAGAATTACAGTGCTTCTCTGGAAATCTCAGGCCCTAGAAACATTTTGGCTGCAATGCTTCATTCCCCAAGAAATTTGACAAATAATAAGATATTAAAGGTAGAGTGTTTTCTTTATTGCAGGTGCTGACCCAATCTTACCTGCATGTCCAACCTAACGCTAACCCTAACACATCTTTGGTTCAGCGTAGCTAATTCTGATCGTTCCTTTGCTCTTTTAAAGTTCCCAAGAGTGCTTTGAAAACAGTTAAAACAGTCAAAAGAAAATCAATTCCAGCTCGAAGTTTAAAACAAAAAACAAAAACCCACTAGTAACAATGGTTTCAATACTGCTTGAAGATTCAATGATAGTAGTCTTCTCTTAATGCTTGTAATATGTAGATACCATCAAAAAGGTGAGACAAATAGGTACAGTGCAGTGGTGGGATTCAATTTTTTTTACTACCGGTTCTGTGGTCGTGGCTTATTTGGTGGGCATGGCTTAGGGTCATGTGACTGGGTGGGTGTGGCTTGGTGGTCATGTGACTGGGTGGGTGTGGCCAACTCAATGTCACTTACGTCAAGGGGTGCTTCACCTGGCCCCTCCCCTCCCAGCCATTCCTTGTCATCCAGCTTCAATTTATCTATAGTTCTGTAAAAATGTTGTTCACCTTTTTTTGACTTTATTATCTACGTACTATAGATGTACTTTCATGGACCACTGAAAGGAGGAAATGGCTCACATGCTTTGCCCAAGAGGGTGATAGGCAACAGGCTTTTAGGGAGCTGCCAGAAAGAAGGGGGGCAATATATTTTCCAAAGCACCAGAAAGCAAACAATGTATTTTCCAAAACACCAGGAGGATGGGAACTGAACAGAGAGAGAAGCAACCTAAAAGTAAGGAGAAACTTCCTGACAATGAGAACAATTAACCAGTGGAATTACTTGCCACCAGAAGTTCTGGTTGCTCCAACACTGGAAGTTTTTGACAAAAGACTGGACAGCCATTTCTCTGAAATGGTATAAAGTTCCCCCCAAGGTCCCTTCTAAGTGTTATTCTGTTATTCTGACACCTTTCCTAGGACCTCTAGTCAGATTTTGGTATCCTCAGAGTTTTCGTGCCTGAGCAGGGCGTTGGACGAGAACAGAGGTCTTCAAATTTGACAGCTTTAAGACTTGTGGACTTCAACTCCCAGAATTCTTTCTCCAGTCATATTATCTCAGGAATTCTGGGAGTTGAAGTCCAACAAGTCTTAAACTTGCCAGGTTTGACTAGAAGATTACCTCCGAGATCCCTTCCAGCCCTAGACTGCTGTGCTGTTTCAAAGAGTCTTCTGAAGCCAGGGTTTGTGTCCTTCCTTCCTCTCCTTTTTTCTCTCCCTCCTTCCCTCCCTCCCTCCTTCCATGTATCTATCCATCCACTCATCCATATATCTTTCATTTTCTCCTCCCTCCCTCCCTCTTTCTTTCTCTCCCTTCCTTTCATCCCATTTTTCTTTGTCTACCCCTTTCCTTCCTTTCTCTCTCTTCTTCTTTCTTTCTTTCCCTTTTCTTTCCCTTTTCTTTCTTCTCTCTTCTCTCTTTCTCTCTTTCCCTCTCTCCCTCCCTCTCTCTTTCTCTCTGTCTCTCTCTTTCCCTCTCTCTTCCTCTCTTTCTCTCTCCTTTCCTTCTAGGAAAGGAGACCCATCTGAAACACACACAGGCTTCCAAGTGCCCAGCAGAATCTCTTATTACAAGGGTTCATGTCTTGCATTTCCTGAAAAAGCCTTCCTCCCCTCCCACATTTGGGGCTGGGAAATTCAAGCGAGGCGTGTGCTGTAGCCTCGCCCCCCCAGCAGCTCTGGGCTAGGCAGCTTTCTCAACTGCCTGAAACCTTATCTTCCTTCCTTCCTTCCACACTGAAAAAAACATGCAGTGACTATAGGCTTCTTCAAGAGGCTTTGCTGCGCTTTTCCAATCCGCTGCCACCGCTGCATCCTAGCCACTGGCCACGCAGGTCTACCCCATTGAACCTGCTGGTGCAGCACTCCAAAAGAGGTGATTGGAAACAACTTTTTTTTTGGTCCCAGCCACCCCTTTTTCAGTGCAACTGGACGGATGGCTGCTCCCTTCCTTCTCTGCCAGTTTGTTTTATATGGCTGAGGAGGAGGAGAGTGGTCAGCCAGTTGGGAGAGGCTTCTGGTGCTGCAAAAGGGATGGCTGGAAACAACTTTTTTTCAATCCCAGCCACCCCTTTTTCAGAGCAACTGGATGAATGGCTGCTCCCTTCCTTCTCTGCCCGTTTGTTCTATATGGCTGAAGAGGAAGGGAGTGGTCAGCTGGTTGGGAGAGGCTTCTGGTGCTGCAAAAGGGATGGCTGGACATGTGGCCACCTACTGGCTAACTGTGCCAGGCCAGGCCGGGCTGGAGTAGGCACGCCTGCCGGGAGAAGCATGCTCTGGGCGGATAGGCAGGTGGGCGGATGTCCCAGGGCCACTACATATGCGCACTGCATATGTGCCTACACTCACAGTGCGCATGTGCAGCAGCTGCGGGACCTCCGCCCGAGCTACGCCTAGCCACCATGTGGTTGGGAAAGCTAGGAGAGTGACCAGAGCAAGTGAGTGACCGGGCAACTAGGTTAGGGGCATGGCCAGCCAGGGGTCGCCACTGGTTCGGTGACCTACACCAAATCACCACTACCAGTTCGCCTGAGCCAGTGCGAACCGGTTGAATACCACCTCTGGTGCAATGGGATTTTGAAGTTTCAGAAATCAACTAAATTTAAATAACATGACTTTTTTTTTCCTGAGGGGTTGCCACAAAGAAGAGGGAGTGAACGTATTCTCTAAAGCACCTGAAGGCAGGATAATGGATGGAAACTAATCAAGAAGAGAAGCAACCTAGGATAAATTTCCTGATAGTGGCAACAATCAAACAGTGGAATAATTTGCCTCCAGAAGATGTGAATGCTCCAACACTGGAAGTTTTTAAGAAGAGCTTGGACAACGATTTGTCTGAAATGGTATAGGTTTCCTCAATGGTGGTATTCAATTTTTTTTAACACCGGTTCTGTAGGCATGGCTTAGTGGGCATGGTGTGGCTTGGTGGGTGTGGCTTGGTGGGTATGGCAGAGGAAGGATACTGTAAAATCCCCATTCCCTCCCCACCCCAATAACCTGCTTTCCAGTTCTGTTCTGCTGTGCAGGGCAACAAAAGAAGACCCAGCCGATCAGCTGGGACTCGGGATGCAGTGAATAGATGGCGGTGGGGCCAACCAGAGGTGGTATTTACAAGTTCTCTGAACTACTCAAAATTTCCACTATCCGTTCTTCAGAATCTGTAAGAAGTGGATGAATACCACCTTTGGGTTTCCTGCCTGAGCAGGGGTTGAACTAGAAGACTTCCAAGATCCTTTCTAACTCTGTTATGCTGTACTCTGTAAATTTTTTTTTGTTTTGATCTGAAATTCAATTAAATGATATGTTTGATATTGAGGTTTTTACATAATTGACTCAAGAGTTCTAAGGCAGATAAAATTCAAGTATTAGTGTCCTGAGTTCATTTTAACTTGCTCTGTCCATTTATATGGACCAACTGACAAATTAAATAAATAACCTCTATGGCATCTGCATTATTCTATTATTCTGCATCTGGACATGTCACAAGTTCTGACATTCTCCATATTATAGTAAATGTCCTTTAGAGGGAAAATTAGAGACCATATAAGAGAGGCACTAGAATAGTCCTCTGTTGAAAAATGCTAGTTTTCTATCAGCAAGGAATTTATATGAGAGAAGTGGCAACATACGCAGTTCCCCATCTGCTTTATGATTGCAATCTTTTAAAAATGCGTATCACAAACTTCCACACAATCCTATGCATATTCATGCAGAAATCCCACAGCATTTAGCTGGCTTTGCTGCCAGTTAAGTGTTCAGAAGATTGGATCCTTAGTCCTCATGTTTGCAAATTGAATCAATTTATTTACAGATTGTCGTGGCTCCCCAATTTATTTTTATTGCCCATGCATTTCGCAGGCTATAACAGTATCAATATTGAACAAGGATGAATCCTGGCATCTTCTGAGAAACATTTCTTAACATTTGTGCAGAAGAAAAGTAGTAGTTAAGTGGGGGAAATTAATGAAAAAATATAGTGCCTCTCTTTTATCTGGACGTTCTAAAACGGATACTGAATTCCATATGAACGTATTTTATGCAGTCTCATGTTTTTCCTAATATGACATTATAATTTTAATTCCCTTCCTATTCTGGAAAATCTTACAACTTTATAAGAAAGAATTATAAATGGCCTCACCACTCAATCTGGGGGGAAAGTTGCTCTGATAAATAGATTTTGAACTATGATTTTCAGTGCTAATTAAGTATTTGTTTTAAGAGTCTCAGCTATATTAGAATGAACAGCTGTTTAATATTAGCCAGTTTCAATTTAGTTCTGTTACTCATGGTAAAAGTAGACCTATTGCTGGATATAGATAAATATATGCTTCCTGGGGTTTAAATTGCAAAATGAATTGTTGTAAATTGAACTGCTATAAAATAGGGAGTGGGAATTTTGTCAGGTAATTCATGCAATGGATCTTTATTCTGAACAAAATGTTCATTATGGTATGGGTAGAAGTATAGAATTCTGGATCAGAAATTGAACATTTTCTACATTAAATGTGAAAAATATCCACATTTCTATACTATGCTTAAGATGTGTCTACTGTATGGCATCCCAACCCAATATCCATCTCTCTCTCTCTCTCTCCCTCTCTCCCTCTCTCTCTCATTTACCAACCTACCTACCTATCACCTATTTACATCTATTCATCCATTTTTCCATCCATCCATCCATCCATCCATCCATCCATGTATAAATATGCAGACAAGTTTTTTTCTCTCTCTCTGTCTTTCTCCATCCATCCATCCATCTTTCCATGTTTTTGATATTCAGTCTCACTCAGAAGTGCTTCTTTTATGCATTATTCAATCATGTGATACCCTTTAAGAAAGATCTCTGGATGAAACATGAATAGAATAGAATAGAATAGAATAGAATAGAATAGAATAGAATAGAATAGAATAGAATAGAATAGAATAGAATAGAATAGAATTCTTTATTGGCCAAGTGTGATTGGACACACAAGGAATTTGTCTCTGGTGCATATGCTCTCAGTGTACATAAAAGAAAAGATACATTCGTTAAGAATTATGAGAGCTTTAGTATCAAAGATCTATTGGGGTTAGAACTGAGTGAGCAAATCCTGAGCAGATTAATAGTAGCAATATCCTAGCCATTGTGAAATGTATTCCACTTTGTTACTATACTCACTGATACCATACAGGATGGAAATGATGATTGAAGAACATGGGCAAAAACAGTATTAACAGTGAAACAAGCCTTGCAGGTCTTTTAGCTTCTCAGTCATGTCCTGAATTCTGGTACCTGGAAGACAACAAGTCTCCTCCATCATTATATTAAGTCAGTCCATGAGGCCTCAATTTTTCTTTATAAGAAATCTTAACTAGGGCAAAATAAAATAGAGCAAATAGGGTTACTTTGTAAATTAGCAATTCCTCTAATATGCTGGGAGCTACTGCATAAGCAGAAAATGCATTCATTTTTCTAAATACTTCAGCAAAAAATATTGTTCACTAAAGGAAAGGTACAATAAATTCATGAATTGTAAGATATGAGAGAAAAGATTCATCTAATGAAAGTGAATATTTCAGTGGTTGACAGCCAGCAGGATGTAAGAATAAAAGTGTAAATAGGGTTGGTTCAAAACCAGTAGTGGGATCCTACCTGTTCCACTACCGGTTCAGTGATCACGCGTGTGTGTGCATGCACCTAATGCACATGGGCAGCTTTCCCCACACCAGGCCTGCAGCACCAATCAGCTGAGAGGATAAAGAAAAGAAAAGTGCAGATGGGAGGGTTGATCCTGCGCTTTCCTCTTCTTTCTCCTCGCAGCTGATCGTGGGAGGCTTTATTTTTTACTACCGGTTTGGCCAAACCAGTTCGAACTGGTAACATACAAAAAATTGGCTTAGAAGATATTTTCCAGAAGATCTGCCCATCAATTCTAAGTTCAGTAGAGCAGTCTCTCTCTCTCTATTTCTCCCTCTCTCCCTGTATGTGTCTGTATGTATATACATGTGTGTGTGCTTGTGTATACATATGCATATGTATGAATAACCCAATCTAATATCTGAAAATATGTATACATTTTGTACTCTTCCTCTATATGTAGAGTCACAGATGGAAAGACTTCTCTCATTTTTAAATATTAATTATGCTTCTAATTTAAAAATTGTATCTCATTTTACAGAACAACTTAAAATTTTCCTCCTGAGCGTTCCAGCTATAGATAGTTCTGATGTTTGCTGGATGTAGGCAAAAAATAATTATTAAACCCAGAGAACCTGAGACAGAATACAATGTCTTTTCTTTAATGGCAGCAGCTAATTTGGTAAATAAATCTATATGCCAAAACATAATGAAAGAAACTTCTTTCTATCATGTACACTCTGCTATTAATTGCTTTTCATCTTATTTCCCATAAAATTCTATTGTGTTTGATAGTTGTAGAAGCATCTCTTGGCAAAAGCATTTCAGGATTGTCAAGTACGTTTTATCTATTTATTTGTGACAATTTCAGTCTTTCCAAATCTAATGTAAAATGACATACAATACAATGAAATTCAAAAAATATTCCCAGTTCCCTGTAAGGGATGAATAGATAGACAGACAATGACAAAGAATGTGGTAATTATTAAATGTCTTACTACTCCACTTTAGGAATTACTATATTAAGAAAGCTTTACATTTCACCCATCCTTATGATGATTATGTATCTATTATTGAAAAATGAGACTTCAGAATATGAAACCTCTTCACAAAGTAGAAATTAAACTTTGTGTGAGCCCAGAGTGCTTCAGGTGCTAGGAAAATTTCAAGGTCTGTAGGAAGAAACAAATGATTACATTATTTTTTCTGAACTGCTATATTTTTTCCCATTTTTAGACCTTTCAGATGAGAAGTCAGTGTAATGTGAAGTGACCCTAAGAACCAAAGTCTGTGTCTTGATGAAGTTTCTGGAAAATAATCTAAACTAGCTTTGGGCAGATAAGACATAAAAGGAATCATGCTTGGATAGCTAACAAGAATAACGTAACTACCCCTACCACTATCACCTTTTTAGCACAACAAAGGAAATAATTTTGTTAAGACTCACTGCTTCCCTTGGAATATAAGCAGACGTTGCTCTTCATATTAGTTCACTGAACTCTGATCTTTGGGTTTTGGTATCAGAGGAAAAGAAAATGACTTCTACAAGTTGGATTTCACAGGTCTCTGGTGCCCATGTGTACTTTTACCTAGAAATACCATGCTGATTTTCTGAAATGTTAGCTTGTCATGTATTGGCCTTTCTCTAAGGACAGAAGACTATATTCAAGTTCTATTTTAAAAAACTGAACAATAGACTGTTTTCTTTATTGGGACCATTGTGTATGGAAGTTCATATCATTTTTCAAGACCATTGTATCCATAGGATGATGATATACACTACATCATGGTCAAAGAAATGTATAAATATTGTTAAAAAGTAATTGTAAGGTGTTCTTTGAGTTGAATTCAACTTCTGGTGACTTTTATTATTTTCTTGGTGGCAGTACAGCAATACTTCTTCGTTGTGTTTTTTCCCTTTTTTGTGGGAGGGGTTCTAGTTTACAACTCAGAAATTTCATGGAAATTTCCATATAGGATTGAATTGAATTTAAAGCAGTTGACATCAAGCATTCTGTGGAACAGGATGAAGAATATATGATGAATGAATGTAGACTGTATTCAGAAGTGAGGGATTGAAGATGCTTTTTCAAAAAACAACTGGACTTTCTTTTTTTTTTTTCTCTCTTGAAGACATTCACACTCACTCTAACTAGTTTTCATACTAGCGAGGGATTAATATAAAATAACACATAGAGGTAATCTGCTGTAAGGAGAGAATGAATGAGGCTTGGATTGTAAAATAAATATTTATAGAAAATGTGAGTGGGTCAGACATGTAGCAAAATAGAGATGTGAAGAATGGATGAGGTTAATGAGAGTGAAAGACAGTACATCAGGGGTGTCAAACTCAAGGCCTGTGGGCTGAATCTGGCCTCAGGATGCTTAGATCTGGCCCAAGAGTCTGCCCTGGAAACAGTGACGGACTGGCCTGTGGTACCTCTGTCAGTGAAAATGGAGATGGGAGCTTGTGAGTTCCACTTTTGCTAGCTGAGAGTTGCAGGAGGCTGTCACAGCTGAGAATGGAGCTCAGGAGCCAGTTTTGGCTGGCAGAACACTCGGGCCACCATAGGCGCCACTGATATGAGTGATGTTAGTCTGGCCATGCCCATCCTGGTCACGCTTCCCTCCCAAAGTCAAACAAAGACCTGATGCAGCCCTCAATGCAGGGGTGGGATTCTATCGGTTCGTACTGGTTCTATAGAACTGATTGTTATAATGTATAGTTTGGAGAACTGGCAAATCATACCCCTAGCTGGCCCCTCCCCTCTCCACCAACCCCTCCCCTCCCTGCCCAGTCAGTCCTTATCAGGCATGCACGACATGGCTGACTGCATTCTCTCTCACCCAGTCACTCCTTAAGGTATTTTTCCCCTCTCCCAATGATCAGCTGTTCCAATGATCAGCTGTGCCATGTTCCCCCTTGCTGTCTTACTGCTTTGCCCAGGAAGCTTCCCTTCTCACTGAGGCCCAGGAGGCAAAAAGAGGCATGTGGAGTGTGTGGGGGAGCTGTGCCCCCTTCCATTTTTTGCCTTCCGGGGTTCCAAGGAAGCTTCCTAGGAGCAAAACTGCCCCCCAGGAAGCCTCTAAGGCCCAGAAAGCCCAAAAATGGAGCCCTGGGGAGTGCATGCCCCCCTGCTCCATTTTTTCCCTTCCTGGGAGCAAAAATGTCCCCCCAGGAGGCTTCCTTGAGGCCCAGGAGCCAAAAATGGGGGAGGGGGTGCAAAAAAAGAAGGAGCCACACCCCACTCAGTCACATGGCCAGGGCCACCTTGCCATGCCCACAGAACCAGTTGTTAAAAAATTTGAATCCCAACCCTGCCTCAACGAAATTGAGTATGACACCTCTGCTGTATATGAAACTGTGCATGGAAGCAAGGATGATTTCAGGTTTAGAAAGGTCTATAGAAATTGAGTAAATAATACTGGTTTAAACTAAATTTGCTACTTTTTGTTTTCTTTTTTCTTCCTTTTAAACTTCTTCTCACTTCAAACAGTTTTCTATGCATTGCACAATGCTGATTACCGTGAAAGAAAAGAACATAATTATATACATATAAATGCAGATTATAATAATAATGATTACAAATAGGCCTTGTTGGATCCTTAGGTGTAAGTGCACACCGAATAAAACTACTAATATTAATAGTCTCCTATATTTGATAATGTCCCTCTTCTCACACTTTCATTAAATTGCAACACTTAGAAGCACGTCTGAGGTCAAAGTTTGAGGAAAGTACATTTCACGCTGAGCATGGAAGTTTTACTTTCCCATGTAATTTCCATCATTTAAGTAGAAGATGTATGTGGGTGGGTATATATATATTAATGGGGAAGCTTTTTAAAGTAATGTAATATATAGTCAATCTTCAAGACTGGATTTGGGTAGGGAAATCTGGAAATAAGATTAACACTGTAGAAATATTTCTCTTGCATTTTTCTACTCTTCTCATTTAATTTGTGAAACAGAATTTACTCATAAATGGTGTAGCAGATTCATTTATTTGAAGATCTCGCTCTCTCTCTCTCTCTCTCTCTCTCTCTCTCTCTCTCTCTCTCTCTCTCTCTCTCTCTTTCATCCAATTTTCTCTTCCATGGACTGTTGTAGAAGCAAACTTCCCTCCTACCCAACTCCGTTTCCAACAGTAAATTCAAATTCACCACAAACAATTTTAATGAAAATTCTAAGGAATTTATAACATAGAACACAGAATATCAGAGTTGGAAAGGAGCTTGGAGGTCTTCTAGTCCAAACCTCTGCTCAAGCAGGACACCCTATACCATTTCAGACAAGTGGCCATCTAATCTCTTCTTAAAAGCATCCAGTGATGAAGCACCCACAATTTCTGAAGGCAAGCTGTTCCACTGGTTAATTGTTCTCACTATCAGGAAATGTCTTCTTAGTTAGGTTGGATCTCCCTTTGATTAGTTTCCATCTGTCATTTCTTGTCTTGCCTTCAAGTGCTTTGGAAAATAAGTTGACCCCTCTTTTTTTTTGTTCAAATATTGGAACATGGCAATCTTGTCTCCCTTGGTTCTTCTTTTCACTAGGTTAGCCATACCCAATTCCCGCAATGGTTCATCATATGTTTTAATCGCCAGGCCTCAAATCATCTTTGTTTAATCTCAACATCTTTTTTTATAATGTGTTCAAAACTGGATGCAGTATTCTGGGTATGGTCTTACTGCATTGGCATTCATGCAAACCAAGTGTGATTTTGCTCCTTCCCATGCTGATGAATTCTGGTTTGCTTTGTTTCTATGCTGAAAGTCTGGGGATTTGACTTCCAACCTGAGGTTTCTTTGAAATTGCCCAGCTGATTGCAAGTGAAAGAGAATAGATTAAAGGTGCCATTCAGGATTAAAAACTTCCAGATAAAGTTGTTTTGCAATGTTTTGCAAGAATGCACCTATTAAGCCATTGGGGTGGGGGAGAGAATAAAATTAAATGTTTTCACTTCACCTGCAGACTTTGTGGGAAGAAAGAAATATTCTGGATGGAGATTGCCATTGATCCCACAGTTTTCCCAATTGAAAATAGGCTTTCTGGCAGTATATTGGTATGGTGAGCTTCCTTCCTTCCTTCCTTCCTTCCTTCCTTCCTTCCTTCCTTCCTTCCTTCCTTCCTTCCTTCCTTCCTTCCTTCCTTTTGCTTTGTAAGAACAGCAATAAGATACAACAATTGCTTGAGTGGCACAAAAGAAATTCCAAAAACCCCATTCTTCAAAGGATATGTCGTATGTGCAGAATAATATAAAATAAAGATGATTAAAAGTAATATTGCAGTAGGACCATACCAGCTTGCATTGTGCATATGTGTTTTTATGTGAAAAGAATGTCAAATCAGCATATTTCCTTTCTCTGACACCCCAAAATTGAGGGTTTTCACCTCTAAAATAAAAAATGCCTGATTTGCTAATGTTTACTAAAATTTACTAAAAGACAGTAAGAAAGTGAGTTGGGGAATTATTACATTATTTTATAATATGTGCACTCAGGAAAATCTGTATGAATTTATGCAAAATAAAACAGAACAGAATGCAGTAACATCGTAGCCACTTTTATTTATTTAGTTAGTTAGTTTTTACTGCAGTCACAGATGAGAAATTAGCTACATCAGAATTTCTATTTGAGTACACCAGCTTCAGATCTCATCTGTGTATTAGGGAACAAGGAATGCAGAGGAAAGCAAGAAGAGATGTATTTCAGTATTTTGCCTCAAGAAGTGCATACAAAATATATACACTCTAAATGGATGATCAAGACTATGTTATAATATTAAAAAATGGCTTTCCGAAAGCTTGACATTGGGAAAAGTGAATTCAAAATGTTATTTTACAACAACAACAAAATAAGGCTTGGAGCTGCTTACAAATATTAATACGGATGGAAGGCAAATTGAAAGGAGGGAGAGGCTGAAATGGAACCAAACAGAATGTATGTTCTTTACAATTCTAAAAACAAAGGGGTTTGAATTTTCCATCACCCTTCCTGGGAATAACAACAGCAACAGCAATAATAATAATAATAATAATAATAATAATAATAATAATAATAATAATAATAATAATAATAATAATTTAAAAACCCTAATTTACCTTCCAGATTTTTTCAGTCTCTAATTATATTCAGGCCATCATGCTGAAATAAGTACATAGATACAAAATAATATCTAGAGAGCCAGTTTGGTCCAGTGGTTAAGGTGAGGAACCAGGAGATTCTGAGTTCTAGTCCCACTTTAAAGCCAGCTGGGTGACTTTGGGCCAGTCACTATCTCTTAACCCATGGGTGTGAAACTCAATCATGTCAGGTGATGTATTGTGATGATTTTTGCCTTTGCTGAGACTGCATGGCTGTGGCCTGCATGCGATACATTTGGCCCGTGGGCTGCCAGTTTGACAGGTCTGTCTTAGCCCAAGCACTTCACAGGGTTGCTTTTGGAGGGGGGTAAATAAGAGGAGGAAGGGATATTAAATATGCTAGCTGCCTTGCGTTATAAAAAAATAATAAGGGCAGGCTAATAATCTGTTTTAAAAAGGAAGAAATGAGTAGCCATTGGAAGCCTCATCCAACTGAGAAATAAACACAGACTTGGAAGATTGATTCATAAGGAAACTTGTCAAGCTGATCTTTTGACGAGGTTTTAGGAGGGAAAATGATTATTATGTTCAACCCATCTCACCTGCAACTCACACTGGGAATCTCTTCACAGTTTCAGACCTTCTTCATATAAAACACTGATCTGGGTATAAAGAGAGGAGATGTCTCTTTTATTGCTCAGGTTTTTCTAGGGAACTTTAAAAAAATGTTTATGACACCACTCTTCCTTATAATTTACCTCATTAAAAATGTAAATGGAAACAAAGAAATGATATTAATACCTAAACCAGACATGGGATGCTGCTGGTATAACAACCGGTTCAATGAACAGCAATGCAAAAAATCCTTACCTACTATGTTACTTTGGGGGAGTAACACAGCTGAGGAGCGGCAATCCGTTCTTCTGAGCTGATCAGCTGGGATGATAAAAGTCAGTACAGCACAGAGGCGGGCAGGTGGACAGGCGGGCCCACATGATTGTCGGCGTGAACTGGTTCACTCCCAGCTGATCTTCAGGGCTAGGGGTTCATCTGAACCAGTCCAAAGTGGCAGAATCCCACCCCTGACCGAAACCAATACACTGTGCACTTTTCATCAGGAAATGATGCTTTCTAGTTTTTGTTTTCTCAGAAGACTGCCCCCCTCCCATTGGAGTTTTATCTTATGCTAAGTCTTAATGATGAGCCTATGTGGCACAGTGGTTAGAGTGCAGTACTGCAAGCTACTTCTGCAGCCAGCTGCCTACAGTTTGGCAGTTCAAATCCCACCAGGCTCCAGGTTGACTCAGCCTTCTATCCTTCCGAGGTGAGTAAAATGTGGACCCAGATTGTTGGGGGCAATATGCTGACTCTGTAAACCGCTTATAGAGGGCTGTAAAACACTATAAAGTGGTATATAAGTTCAAGTGCTATTGCTATTAACCAAACTATTATTTGATGCATACGCTTTGGGGGAGGGAATAATCATACTAAGCTATAAATTAAGATTAATAAACCATAGTGCCTGATTCAGACATCATGCTAAGCCACGAGCAAAGAAATCTTTGCTCGTGGCTTAGGATGATGTCTGAATACAATACTACAATATACAATATATACAATACTACAATATAAAAAAGATTGATTTCATACTTATCCATGGTGTATGTTAATATTGTACATACTGAATTAATACTGAATTAATAGTTAATAGCACCAACATTCCACTGATGCCTCCACATTAAGCAACATCCAATATTTTTATTCAATTTTCTGACAAGTGCTTTTTATTGTTTTGCTTCTTCCCCACTATTTGCATGTACTTTTGATCATTTCTTTAAAGATACTTCTGGATTTTGAAATTGTGCCAACTGTAGTGATTCACTTAAGAAATGTGGCATGAAAGGTTACAAATGGGGAAAAACATGCTTAACAAATGTCTTACTTAATAACCAAGTTTGGGCTCAATTGTGGTCATAAGTTGTGGACTACTTGTACTGAAGTTTATTAACATGTAACAGAATGACAGAATTGGATGGGACCTTGGAGGCCTGATCAGAGAGGAAACTCTATACCATTTCAGACAAATGGTTGTCCAATCTGTTTTTGAAAACCTCCAGTGATGAAGCGCCCACAACTTCTGGAGGCAAGTTGTTCCACTGGTTAATTGTCTAACTGGTAAGAAATTTCTCCTTAGTTTTAGGTTGCTTCTCTCTTTGATTAGTTTTCATCCATTACTTCTTGTCCTACCCTTCTTTGTGGCAGTCCCTTAGATATTGGTACACAGCTATCATATCACCCATAGTCCTTTTCATTAAACTAGACATATTCAGTTCCCGCAACTGTTCTTCATATATTTTAGCCTCCAGTCCCCAATCATCTTTGTGGCTCTTCTTTGCACTCTTTATAGAGTATCAACATCTTTTTAAAATTGTGGTGACTAAAACTGGATGCAATATTCTAAGTGTGGTCCAACTAAGACATTATAAAGCGGTACAAACACTTCATGTGAGCTTGATTTTATTCCTCTGTTAATGCAGCCTAGGACTGCCGTGGCTTTTTCTATTTGAAAGAATGTTCCAAGGGAAATTTCTAATTTATATTTATACTGTGTAGAAAACATTTATTCTTATAATCAAGTCAATTATCCTTGAAGGCTATACTTCCTCAATCTATGCTTCGACTTATAAAAGTGTGACAAGATTCATCTTTATTCTTAAGGGAGCACACAGAGCTATATTTAACTTTATTTTTCCTGGACTCTGCTAAAACAAATACTCTTGAAACCTGTGTCCTTGGAGACTGTAATTATTCTACAAATTGCATAGTTACACATAGTTACATGTTTAGAGCATGGTGATGTTGCATTCCACAGTGCATTCCATTTAGCATCCAAAATCAGAACATATGTCTAGGCTTTTAGCACCAGCTTACATCCTTCTTAGGAGACGGGCTCTGCCTATAATAAAGACAGTGAAATCTTGGCCAGAAGATGCTTCCCAACAACTTCAGGATTGTTTTGAGAACACAAATTGGGACATCTTTTACCACCCTGACCTAGAGGTGCACACTGCAACTGTTCAGTGCTATATCAAACACTGCACAGATACTATCACTGTGGATAAACGTATTAGGATCTATCCCAATCAGAAACCCTGGATGACCAAGGAAGTCCAGGGCCTCTTGCATGACAAGACCAAGGCCTTTAGGTCCAGTGATGGGGCAAGATACAGTGTTGCCAGAGCTAATCTGAAAAACGGTATTCAGAAGGCTAAGACTGATTGTAAGAGGAAGATTGAGGATAAGTTTTATAGCAATAACATGAGGCAGGTGTGGCGAGGGATTCAACAAATTACAACCATCAACTGACCAATGTCATCCCTGCTGAGGGGATGCTTCATTGGCAGAGGAACTGAATCATTTCTTTGTTCGCTTTGAAGTGGAGACATCAGAGACAGATAAAACACAACTACCAGCCAATTGTAGCCCCCACCTCATTGTGGAGGAACAGGAGGTGAGGAGCATTCTGAGGGCTGTGGACCCTAGAAAGGCTGCCGGTCCTGATGGTATCTCTGGCCGAGTGCTTAAAGACTGTGCTGATCAGTTGGCTGGAGTCTTTACCAGGATCTTCAATCAGTCTTTATCCCAGTCCACTATTCCATCTTGTTTGAAGGCTTCCACCATTGTTCCACTGCCAAAGAAGTCCCCTATCAATAACCTCAATTATTACAGACCAGTGGCACTCACTCCTATCATCATGAAGTGCTTTGAAAAATTGGTCTGCCGGCACATCCTTTCTGGTCTTCTGTATACATTTGATAAACACCAGTTTGCATACAGAAGAAATAGATCTACAGAGGGCACTGTAGCCATCACTCTTCACACTGCTCTGACTCATCTAGAACAGTGGGAGGGCTATGTGAGGATACTTTTTGTGGACTTTAGTTCTGCGTTTAACACAATTCTTCCACATAGACTAGTGTCTAAACTTCTGGACCTTGGGCTTTCTATTTCAATCTGCCTTTGGATTATGGATTTCCTGTCTGGCCACTCACAGAGGGTCAGATTAGGTAATCATACCACTTCAGCCCTTATTCTTAACACTGGTCCCCCACAGGGTTGCGTGTTGAGTCCCTTACTCTATACTCTTTATGTGCATGACTGCTTTCCCACTCACATTAGTAATACTATTGCTAAATTTGCAGATGATACAACAGTGGTGGGACTTATCTCTGGGGGGGATGAATCTGCCTACTGAGATGAGGTGGACAGTTTGCTTTCATGGTGTGGAGACAACAACTTGGTCCTCAACACCAATAAGACCAAGGAGCTTATAGTGGATTATAGAAGGACCAGATCAGACATCCAGCCCTTGCTTATCAATGGTGACCAAGTGGAGCAAGTGGACAGTTTTAAGTTTCTGGGTGTTACCCTAAAAGAGGACCTGACCTGGGGTGCCCACATTGCAGCCCTGGTCAAAAGGGCCCAGCAGAGATTATACTACTTGAGGCTTCTCAGAAAACAACAACTGAATGAGAAACTGCTGGTGACCTTCTACCGCTGCAACATAGAGAGCATTTTAACATACTGCACCTCTGTATGGTTTTCCAATTGCACAGTGGCAGATAGGAAAGCACTCCAGAGGGTTAATGTCATTGCCCAGAAGATCATTGGTTGCCCTCTCCCCTCTTTGGAAGAGCTTTATAGCTCCCGCTGCCTTAAGAAAGTTCAAAACATTCTCAAAGATCCATCTCATCCTGGGAACCCCTTTTTTGAACTATTACCATCTAGCAGATGGTACAGAATAATAAAAACAAGGACAAATAGGCTGAAAAACAGCTTCTATCTCAGGGCAGTAGCTCTTTTGAATTCTGCTGTATAGTGCAGTGTTGGTGTGGTGTTGGGGATTTCTGGTTCAATGTGTGAAGGGTGAAGGATGTGGGTTTATTTTCATGTCATGGTCATGATGTGCACTGAAGATGGTGTTTGGTTTCGTTGTACAAGGTGCAATGACAATAAAGTAAACTAAAATGGTGCTGGAGGACTTTTTATTGTAAAATAGTTCTCCTTGAAATAACAGCACTTCCACATATAGAATAGAATAGAATAGAATAGAATAGAATAGAATAGAATAGAATAGAATAGAATAGAATAGAATAGAATTCTTTATTGGCCAAGTGTGATTGGACACACAGGGAATTTGTCTTTGGTGCATATGTATCCTGTATTATCCCTGTATTGAGTTCAAGGCACTGCTCCTTTCACCAGCACAAAAGACAAATGGAGACTGCTACTAAGTTGGGTGGAAGGTTATGCTTTACTATCTTTGGTTTTCTACCTCAGTGAAACGGAAACTTCTTTTCTTAAACCTTCATTTGGATCTCTTCCAAAGGTGCTTTTTCAAGAGGCAACTGGACTTTTTATTTTTTCTTTGAAGAGGTTTCACTTCTTCTCCAAGAGCTGAAAAAGCTTCTTGGATGAGAAGCAAAACACCTTCAACCTGCCTTGCTCAAAAGCTTTTAAACTTGTAAACCTTCATTAAGCACCAAGATATTCAGAAAAGGAAGTGTATGACCCATTATATCAAAATTAGAGGAAGTGACTGCAAATATAGTCATTATATGTGCACAGAGCTATCAAAATTATCTAAAGGTAATCATTGAGCTACAACCCATGGTGTGATTCAAATAATTTAACAACTGGTTCACCCTGGGTCAGGTTGGTTGTCATGGGAGGTGTGACCCATCCCCATCCTCCAGCTCTGTGACACATGTGGGATGAGCCTCCTGCAATGGCCAACCTGACCCTGGGTGAACTGGTTGCTAAATTATCCCCTCCCCGCCACTATCAAAGTGAATCCATGTGCTGCAATGGAGAAATGGACAATGGAGTGGCCAACATGAAGGAAGGAGGAGGAGAAGGGAGAAGAAAGAGGGAAAGTGGCCTTTTCTTTCCTTGTGCCAGCTGTTCCACTTTGATCACAGGGGGTGGGTAATTTAACAACCCGTTCACTTGAACCAGTGTGAATCGGCTGAATCCCATCACTGGCTACAACCATTTGTCTAGCAACCATTCAAAGTTACAGCAGCATTGAAAACAATGACTTATAACTAGTCCTTGCATTTACAACTGTTACATCATTCCCATATTAACATGATCAAAATTTAGGCACTTGGCAACCAGCATAAATTTATAACAGTTGCAGTATTGCAGAATTGCATGATCTCCATTGGCAATGTTCCCTGCCTTATTCCAGCAAGCAAAGTCAATTGGGAAGCTGGATTCACTTAACAGCCATCCTACTCACTTAGCAGCTGCAGTGATTACTTAACAACCATGCCAAAACACACACACACACACACACACATACACACACAAAGTTGGGTGTTAGGGAGGTCATTGGTGCTCTCTGAAGTTGCTTATTTTCTTGCAGATATTTCATTATCCTAACCAGATAACATCATCAGTGCTAGTAAGGAGTTTTGTTTGTTGTCATTCTGGTGTCTTGTCTGTATGTGCAGGTGAGGGCAGACTTAGAGATTCTTTGGTTGGGATATTTACTAATGGCTCTTTGGCAGTTTCTTATTGGAGTATTACTTACTAGATTGTTGGTCTGAAGTCAACCTTGGAGTTAATCTATGCTGATCAGAGTGCTGATTACTGGTGGAGAGGTGCTGGAGTCTTTTTCTTTTTTGGGTGGTTGATTGTCTCTTTTGCATAGTCTATAGAAGTTATTAATGTCTATGTGTCTATTGATGGCTGATTTGTCAGAGTGCCAGGCTTCTAGAAATTCCCTGGCATTTTTGATCTTGGCTTGGTCTAGAGTGTTATTTACTTAACAACTGTCTTGCTTAGCAATAATTCTGGTCCCATTTGTCATCATAAATTGAAGACCAGCTGTAGTTCATTGGCAATGTCTAGTGGAGCTTGGTTGATAGCAATAGCACTTAGACTTATATACCACTTTACAGTGCTCTATAGCTCACTCTAAGCAGTTTACAGCAGTTTATGGAGTCAGCATATTGACACCAACACATTTTTTTTGATACTCAGGGCTCAAAACTGGTTAAAACCTGGATAGGGAACTATCAAAACACCCAATAGACTAGCCTGTGAAGAATGCAATGACAAACAATCTCTGTACTATTCTATGTATCTATATTTATATCTGCTTATAAGTTAATAGACATTCTGGGCAATAACTTGCATTCTGGATTAGCCACAGAGGAAGCAACAAGATCTAGAAACTTTGGCTGGTCTTGAAAAATGTAAGCAGATTGATTTTACTTCTACAGGAGACCATAAAACATCAGATGATAAGTTTAACTGGGAAAAGGAAAAATTCAGGAAAGGATAACAGCAAATCACTTCTATACTGTTGCCCAGAAAACAATATTGTCATATATATGAAGTCATCAGAAATTAAGCTTGACTCAAGGGAAATTTAAACCTTTACTTCAAGAAATATTGCTATGTTCTTTTAATTTCTGTCAAATTACCCCAGAGATTTTCCTTCCAAATTCACCTCAATATTGCTTTTGAAGAAAACTGGACAGAAAAATTTTGAACACATAGTTCTTATTCAGTTGTTTAGAAGCTAAATAGCCCTTCCTATTTTTTTTTTTAAAAGAAATATTTTCTTCAGGGTTTAGTTTGTTTTGTTTTACTTTATGCAGCTTATGATTGTGAACTTATTTAGAATGTTTTAATAGCATGACTTTTTGTTGATCTGGCTTTATTCTTTGTAGCTGATTAATTTTTCATTCTATTTTAGTAAGAACACTCCCCAAAATTTTTTTAATGGATCATTAACTTTTTAATCAAAAACAAATGGCAACCAGGTAAATTGATCTTAAATATTTGACAAGTATTCTTACATGTCTGACATCTTACATAAGTTCTTTTCTATTGAACTAACCTTAGATGTGTTCCAAAATGTAATAGAAGGAAGAAAGGAAGAAATTGCCTGAAAGTTAAAAATGACCACAACCTTGAAAACTGTTCACACTTGTACCAATAATTTCTAGGAGGCAGAATTTAAAATTTTCCCATAGCTTTTCAAATATGCATACTTTACATACCTAGAACTCACAAAAAGATAGGTGAAGGAAGTTTGCTACATATTACCTGGTTGGAGTTTTGGAAATTATGGAAAAGAGAATTCAAGGGAGTTAATTAAGCAATTATAATGAAACTATCATCTGCTGCCATCTTTTATGGAAATTAAAACTAATCAAGAATCAATCATTGGCTGTCCTATTACTAATTATGTTGTAATAGTTTGTTGCTTGGGAGATAAGATTAGTGCTACATAAAGCTTTTAGCATAAGGGACTAAGTTTATTCTGTAGTTCCAGGTTTTCACTGAGTTATTTATTTGGGACAATCTCTACCTGTATCCAACTCTGCTGGTATGGATATGTCCAGAGAGGAGCACCTCTTACTGTGGACAAGACTGCCTACCAACTAGAAGTCATTGTCCAGTGACCTTGTGGGCATCCAAAACAGAGATGGCAAGACACCATCAACAAAGTTATGCAAGTCCTGGGCCTGCACTCTGGAGATACAGCTGACTATGCAAAGTGGTGTTTAATGATCCTAAAAGGAGGAGGAGGAGGAGGAGGAGGAGGAGGAGGAGGAGGAGGAGGAGGAGGAGGAGGAGGAGGAGGAGGAGGAGGAGGAGAAGAAGAAGAAGAAGAAGAAGAAGAAGAAGAAGAAGAAGAAGAAGAAGAAGAAGAAGAAGAAGAAGAAGAAGAAGAAGAAGAAGAAGAAGAAGAAGAAGAAGAAGAAGAAGAAGAAGAAGAAGAAGAAGAAGAAGCTCTATCTGCAGTATTTGTACTGCTCTGGAACCAGCATCGTGTCACTGTATCTCTATGACATTACCAGGTTTTAGTAGCTACTCCAGAATGAAGCAAATTAACATCTGATGATAGATACAAAAACAGTTGTCAGAACAATTTTTGGTTCTTCCCACTCCCCACTAAAACAAAAAATTAAAAGCCACATTGCTTTGTGACTACTTCTCTAGCCATTTTTAATTAAGCAGCTCTTTCTCCTCTTCGTTGAAGTCAAGATGCCCTAACACCTAGTCACCACTTCACTGTGCTTCTCGAACAGAATGTCAACACTTACTCTAATCAGCCCTGGTAAGAGGACAGCTGGAATACTTTGTAATGTGCACCACATTGCCAGAGAGATATTGCAAGTTATAGAGGGTTTAGGTGATAAAGGGATTTTAGGATACATTCTATGAAAATAGGCTGATGGTAGTTAAAATGTTCAGTCTGAGAAAAGAAGGCTGAGAAGAAACATGATAGCAACATGCATAAAAGAGTCATAGATGATGTGCAATTATTTTCCATTGCTATAGAAACAAGGACCAGGAATAGTGGGGATAAGTTGCTGCTATCTAGAATTTATTAGGTGAACTTTCTTGTTATAAGATCTGTATTACAGTCTGTCAATGAAGATTGTGGGTTCCCCGTCTTTGGAGGCTTCATGGATGGCTTAATTGATTCTCCTGCCTAGTGCAGAGGGTTGGACTAGACAATTTTTGATGTGCCTTCCAACTCTACAATTCTATGATTGCATACCTGCTCTCCAGAAAAAAAAACACTCTGATTTTGAATAATTGCTTCTCTGATATGCTGGTGGAAGTGTCACTGAGGCATGGAGGGAAACTGTGTGTTACAAGGTTAAAAACAATGAAGGTTTTGTGAGGTGAAGCCATTGGCTATGTGGAAATGCCTAGGCATTCATGTTGCAGAAAAAGGAGAAACTAGTAATTGTTGAGAAAAGAGGTAATAATTTCTGGCTAGGCTTCCATGAATTCAAAGTTGAAATGAATTCAGCATTATATAAAAACAGCACCCTTCTGTGCAAAATTATATAGCAGCCTTCCATATTCATAGCCAACTTTCATTCCATAGCCAAATCCTATTGTTTCTTTATAAATCAGCATGAGACTTTTAGTTGAACAAGAAAAAGTTAGCTTCTTTACAACAGTAAAATTGCATAATTTGTTTTACTGTTCTGAGTCAGCTTTTTCTAGCTGAAAGCTTCCCTTCTCAGCTAACATCTATTTCAGTTCTTTCTTGATTCTTCTCTTCCATGAAAGATACTGGTTCCTCCTTTTATTCATTGAATAGGTTTACAGTTCACTATAATGTCCAGCCATAAAAATGAAATTTAAATGCTATTTTTTTTAAAAAAATTAGCATTTGTCATAGCTTTGCTTATCCTTTGAGGATTGCAAACATGCCATATTATTTGGTGGTGAGTGCATCAAATATGGACAGTGCTATAAGTATTATCATCAGGCACTTTGTGGTAAATAATTTATAACATTCTCAGAGGAGCTGGAAGGAAATGACTTGTTCTGCAAATGAAGGGTGCTGAGTGCTAATCCTTCCAGTGCATCACGAGGCTTAAAGACAATGTGGATAGTCTTTGCTCTGATGGTTTGAGTCCTAGCACCACATGGTAGAGTCAGTTCCCATCACTTGCCCCAGCTTCTGCCCCTCCTAGCAGTTTGAAAGTATCCTACACATGAGTAGAAAAACAGGTACCACTTTGGTGGGAAACATGATGGTGTTTCATGCAGATGGTTGCTGGACCTGCCTGGATGCCCAACTGCTAGGTGATGTTGCTGATGAGAGAAATTTCATCCTCACTTAGAAATGCCAACTCAGACCCACAATAGAAGAATGGATGAAAAAGTGAGGGAGGTAGAAGAGATAGCAAAATTGACTGTTCTACTTAGAAAAAAGAACATATCTAGTTTTGTTTTTACTTGGCAACCAGTTCTGGATTTTATGCTCAAGACAGGGGGAAAAAATGAAATGTTGAATTTGGATTTTGCTGATTAAAATAGTTTGTTGTTGTAGAAATAATATTTGTTAAGGATAATATTTGTTAAGTTAGTAAAGTAAAAAAGTTGAATTTGTTGTAATTCTATTTTGAATTTAACTGTGCTGAAAAAAAAGTCAATGCTTTTTTTTCTTTTTCCCTTTCCAGTATACCTTTCTTTCCTATCTCTTTTCCTTTCTCATTTGCTCACTGTCTTTATTTTAATTTGTACTTCATATGATGATAATCTTAACAAAAATAATTAATGAAGAAAAGAAATTCCAGCTCAGGGATAAAGCTGAATTTGTAAAGAATAGTCCATGTCCTCCCTCTCTCCCTTCCTCCCTCCCTTGTGTATCTTTTCCTAAGCAGGGAGTAGCTGAAACTGTAGCCAAAATATTCATAGCTTTGTGTGATATAAAAATAATAGAAAATCTCAGACAGGTTGCTGAAGAACTTGTAATTCATAGCTGAAAAGAAAAGGAAGGCTATATAATACATCAAAGCCAACACATAGCACTTCTTTGATAGTTTCAGGAATTTTACAACTTTGCAGGTGGTATTACTCATAGAGTTGAATCTGAATGAAGAGACACAATGAAACCCCAAAATAATTATAGGGTTAATGAATGCAATTTTTTGAAAAAGAAAGTAGCATGTAGTTCATGGAAAATATAAGACAGAAAAATCACTGGTCTAGCATTAGAACTAATGAGAATCAGGAAATTTTAGAAAGAAAATTAAGATATGAATCATATTATTCCTAATATGCAGCTATACAGAAATAAACCTGATCCAGAAGTCTAATGCATTAATTTTCTAAGGTTAATTTTCCTCTTTGTGATTAACATTAATCAGGCTTAGTGTTAAATCTGCATTGTCATTAACTGGTTTCATAATTTTGCTGATTTACCTATCCCATTCCCATTATAATTGCACCTGACTTATTAGATATCTTTTTTTGAAAAAAAATTCAGTAATACTTTTACCATTTGTACACATACCTGTGGTAATATTTAATTCTGACGTTCATCAGTTGATTGTTCTATTTTTGTAAATGGCTAGAATAATTCCAGGGGATCTTTCCTCATTTTTAAATTACAGTGCTTTTTGCCCAGCTTAAAACAAACAAATAAACAAGGAATTTGCTGTTTCCATTGTTGATCCCTATCCTGTCTTGGAAGTCATTGCTAGTCACCTGACTTCATCCCAAGGTAATGGGTGACAAACATTCCAGATTTTATATACCTTGAAGTTGCTTGTGGATGGGTTGTCATACAAGAGAAATATACACAGGTACAGCTAATAATAATTTAAGCATCCCTCATTCATGGACAGGCCACAGTCAGAAGAGGGAAGGAGAAGGGAGATGAGTAGGAGTAGAAATAGGAGTAGGAGGAGAGGAAAGGAGAGAAGAGGGGAGAGGAGAAGAAAGAAAGAGAAGAGAAGAGAAGAGAGGAGAAGAGAGGAGAGGAGAGGAGAGGAGAGGAGAAGAGAAGAGAAGAGAAGAGAAGAGAAGAGAAGAGAAGAGAAGAGAAGAGAAGAGAAGAGAAGAGAAGAGAAGAGAAGAAACATCTTGTAGGACCATCTTTTTACCCTAGATAAGGCTCTTAGTCCTTTTAAGCTTTAGAACACAAAGAAGAAAGCTATGAAAAGAAACATGGGCTCCTACAGTTTGTTACTATTGATACAAGAGGACAAATATCTTTCAGCACTTTTTCAGTCTTGGCCAAGGATTCTGAAATTTAAACCTGGGACATTTTTCACGTAACATGATTATCTGAGCTTTTCTATTGACATCTGTTTCCTCCACGGTTAAGACATTTAGCATTCAAGCATATTTCCTATTTACCTGTAAACAGTATTACACAGCTTTTAAAGGTCATGAATCTGCAGAGATTCTCAGGAAGATTGTGGCAAGAAATGTAGGAAAAAAATCTAGAAATGTGAACATGTGTAATAGCAAAGCCAAAGTACCTTTGTCTTCTGTCCAACTTGCTTGGCTAAATTACTTATTTCCTATTCCTGTCTGTAGGAGCAAGTAGGACATTGTTCTATCCACAGAAAATGGGAAGGAATAGTAACCAATGGAATAAGTAAAGAGAAAAAGCTTATTGTTGTTGTTAGTTGTGAAGTCATGTCCAACCCATTGCGACCCCATGGACAATGTTCCTCCAGGCCTTCCTGTACTATACCATCTTCTGAAATCCATTTAAGCTCATGCCTGTTGCTTCAGTGACTACATCCAGCCACTTAATTCTTGGTTGTCCCCTTCTTCAACTTCTTCTTCTTTCTTTAGAGTGAGAATAAAACAGGCTGAAGTTCAACACTAGCAAGACTGAGTGTCTTTGGATGCACAGGTTCCAGGAGTTACAACTTGAGTCTTGGATTAGATTGCACTTTCCAGGTGAAATGTATGTTATCTGGGCTTTGTTATGGACCCACAGTTGCTGCTGAAGTAATGAATAGGCAGGCACTATAGCTAGAAAAGCCTTTAAGCAGATTTCATCTAATGCACCAACTGTGGAAGGTGGGATCCATTGTTAATAAATCAATCACCTCTGGGACTTCCGGTTTGAGCTTCTTCAGCGACAGACCGAAGCCTCGTCTCTGTGAGTTTCGATCCATGCTCGCCGCTGGAACGCCCCGAGCCAGCTAGTTTTGGGGCTAAGCCACCCCGTAGAGGTGATGAAGAAGGGGGAGACTGCCTGCAGGGTTGAGGAGAGCCACATCTCTCCTCCCCAGCTGGCCATTACTCCCTTTCCTGAAGGCGGTTGTAGCGGTGGTCAGAAATGGCCACCACAAAGAAGAACTCGACCGGAAAAGAATGTGCAGGAGGAAGATACGAAGAGAAAGTTTTGGTTGACCGGGTCAAACAGCAAAAGCAACAAATAAGGTATCCTGGAATTGAAACTATTAAAAAAAGCAATAACATTGTTCCCTAAGAAGATTTTTAAGCTGCGAAGGAGAGAGAAAAGGGGAAAGATTTGGTTTTTTCCCCTCCTTTTTCTATACTGACAGATAAGAGACTTAAGCAAGAAATTGGAAAAAAAAATCCACTTTGACATTAATAGGCATTTAATGCTGAACATAAAAAGTCAAAGGGATAATAAAGATTTCTGGGTAATCAAAAGCTTTTGAAAACAGGAAAGGAGAGAAAAAGAATAAAAGGGCAGGATCTGGAAGGGAGGAGACTGCCTGGAATTAAAAAGAACTTACAGCAAAATCTCAACAAGACTTCCAAAAGATACATTTTAACTGAAACATCGCAACAAAAACCCCAGGAAAAAAAAGTGGAAAAAGAAATAAGAAGAAACAGCTTGGGACTATTTGGATTACTTGATGATCTCTGGATTTTTGGTTATTGTATTTGAATGACTAAAATCAATTGGGTGGTTGTTTAAAACTGTTTAAAATGGCTCCACTTTTAGAAGAACTGAAAATGGAACTTTAAAAGTACAAAGAAGATGCACAAGAAGGGAGAGGTTCTTTTGGCTTTGTATTACAATTGTTAGAAATGGAGATTTGGAACTATGAGAAACAACAAGAAATGCCTGCAGAACAAGAAGATTGCGACAAAGAAGAAGCCATCTTTAATGAACAAGTAATCTTAGATGGGGGGAAAAAGGAAAGGGGGGAAAGAGAATGGAAAGTTTAAGATTGGGAAAAACAACCCCCCCAAAAAATAGAGTGAAAAATAAGTATAAAATCAGAAAGCAACAGAAGAGGGAAATGCAGAAGAGAGAATTAGAAGTAGAGAGACAAGGGGGTAAAAAGGGGAGGGAGAAGATGAGAGGGAAGAAAGAAAGGAAAAGAAGTTATAAAGGACAGAAACAAAATATAGAGAAACAGGGCCTATTTAGAGACAATGGGTGAAAATGGAAAAAGGGATTCTGCAAAGGTACATAAGATACTATTGTTATATTAGAAATAGAAATAATTTTAGAAAATATGCAACAATGTATGAGTAAAATGTTTGATAAAATAGGTATTGTAATTCAGTGGAATGCTTGTCAATAAATAAATGTAACAAAATGAATATTTAATGATTTACAAAACATATGTGAAGAGAAGTAAGGGAAAAATTAATTATGGAGATTATACGTGTCTTTAAGGAAGTATGATATTTAATTGAAAAGAAGTGTTAAAGATGTTAAGATTTTAATGATTGTTAATGATAGAACTGAATTGGAATGGAATGAGGGTTTATAATTACATATATTTACAATCTTTCTTTCTTTTTTTAAAGAATATAGTGTGTATTATAAGAATGTACCAAGCAGAATTTGATTGGAAGTTATGTATTATGTATTATATTAAAGGTCATAAACTTAAGGTATATATTGAAGTTTAACTAAGAGTTGAATGGATGTAATTTAAAGATATAAAGGTGTCATACTCCAATTAGTAACTACAGGAGAAAACTTGTTTAATGAGAAAAGATAATATGAAATTGAAACAGAACAAACAAAAGTATAAATATAATGATTTGAATTGAGATGAGATAATCAAAATAATATTGAGAAAATTAAAAGAGGGGAAAAACTATATAGAAAATGTAGAATAGTATAAGATATGGAATAGAACACAAAAAGGAGCATGAAATTGATTTTTGTGTCTGTATAAAGAAGTTCAACCCGGGGCCATGCTATTTTCAAAAAATATGTTTTACTTGCATTTTGTATGTGTGAAAACCCAAATAAAACTTTACAAATAAATAAATAAATCACCTCTGCTGTAATGACCCCCCATTGGGGCTCCAAGCTAACTAGTAGAACCAGATCTTTAGGCTCTTTGGGAAGGTGAGGAGAATTGGGGCTGACCTCACACTGGGAGGGCAAGATGTACCACAGGACAAGTGCAACAGCAGAGAAGGCCCTTCTGGATTCCACCAGCTGGAATAATCAGGCTGACAGGGCCCACAGCATGCCTCCTCTACTGGAATGGATGGGGCAGGCCAATCCCAGTGGTATGAGAGAGCCTTTCAAGTAGCCTGGACCCATATCATGACGGGATTTAAAGCTAATTATCAACATCTTATAATTCCATCTGGAAGCAGACCTGCAGCTAATGCAGCTTGCGAAACAGTGATGTTACATAAGCCATTCTTATGAGAATGAGAAATAGCCATGGTAGTGCAGTGGTTAGAGTACAGTACTGCAGGCTACTACTACTGCCTGCTGGCTGCCTGCAATTTGGCAGTTCAAATTCTCACCAGGCTCAAGGTTGACTCAGTCTTCCATCCTTCCAAGGTGGGTAAAATGAGGATGCAGATTGATGGGGGCAATATGCTGACTCTGTAAACCACTTAGACAGGTCTATAAGGCACTGTAAAGTGGTATATAAGTCTAAGTGCTATTGCTAATCTTGGGGCTCCAAGAACTGTCTAACCCACCACACTCTATACCAGATGTAGCTTCTGAATATTCTTGAAAGATAGTCCAAAGTAAAGCATAATGCCACTGGTTTTTTTTTTTGTTTTTGTTTTTTTTGATGTTATAGTTTTCTTTCTTCAATATGGCTGTTTTCTTCCTATTTTAATTATATTGTTTTTAATTCTTTGTTAGCTGCTTAGAATTGTATATTAATAAATTCCAGAGATATATTGATTTATTTGTAATTTATTCAGGCTTTTTTACATTAAGCAAACAAATCTAAGCAGCTCATTGCCCTATATTTAGTAATAGAGTTGAAACAATGCCAACAATACCCAAAACCTCAGACAAACAATGCACTTCTCCCAATTCAATAGTCTATTGTCTCCACTCCTTGGGTGACTTGGAGCCCTTAAATACAATAGCAGGATGTTTTACTCAAATAATTTATAAAGCATTTTTAAAATTACCCCTTGTTAGCTTCCCTGGAGTCTTTCAGATTGATAAATGTCTGAACCTTTCATTGTGACAACTATGTGCTCTCCATTGCCAAACAGTGAGAAGTTTAATAATACCAGCACTTATATGGAGTTCAGTTTATTGAAGAGAGTTCCCTAGAGGCTTATAATGGCCCTATAATTTAAGATTTATTGTCACATATGTGCAGGCTGAATATAAGCATTAATACTCCCATAGATCTCTATAGATGATCACTGGATGTAACATAGAAATAGAGTTTCCTCAACCTCTTTGCAGAGTTCTAATGACCCAGAGGTTAAGATGTTGGACTTGTCAACTGGAAGGTTCACCATTTGAGACCCAAGAACCACATGATGGTGTGAGCTCCCATTCTTGCCCCAGCTCCTGCCCACCTAGTAGCTAAAACTCATGCAAATGCAAGTAGATAAATAGATACCACTTTGTTAGGAAGGTCATGGTGTTCTGTGTGCCTAAGCATATAGTCATGTTGGCCACACACCCTTCCGACAATGCTGGCTTCCTTGCTAGAAATGGACATGAGCATGTTGTTATTGTGACTCTAACCACAATTCTTAACCCATTCCAAATGTATTTGGGCTAAGTCTTCCAAACAACCTTTTCCCCTATCATTTTCATTTAAAAATCATCTGTAGAAACTGTAGAAGCTCAAAGCAATTCTTGAGCCTTAAAGTACCATGGCAATTTGTAAGAGAAACAGCTTGAAAAATTAGTGCTCAGAAAAAAATGACAATTCACTAATCATTCATAATCAGCAGACTTGTACACAAAGACAATAGACGTCTCCAAGAATCCAATCAAATATTACTTAAAGACTTTGAAAAGAAAAAAAAAACCTTTTTCTTCAGCACATTGTCAGCCTGTAGAAAACATTTCTTTGGGAAATTTCATCTAATCTTGTAATAGAAATTGTAGCATTAGTAGATAACATTCTTATTAAAAACTGGCACATCTAATTATGTGAGGAGTAAAGCACAGACATGCATTACATAAAAGCCCAAGATATTGCAACATGGTGCACCTGGAATGGTTTATGTCACTGCACTCAAGATCCATTCCTTTTGTGTAACAATGGCATACTACTCATTTCATTAACACTACTGTAGGGATCATTGGTGTCAAGTACTAAGCTTTAATTCCAAAATGTTGCTTTGGGATGCACACACAATATCATTTGAAGTTGTTTAAAGTAGCTATATATTTTCCTGGATTATGTGACAGCTATGAAGTGAAGCTGTGCCAACTTGGGATAAGATACAGCAAGTTTAATGAGTCATTGGAGATGTTATGTTCATATCCCTAGAGGCTCCAAAACAGCTTTTGTAACTTAATCAAAAGCATTACACACTATGCTTTTTTTTTTTAACCCAGCACTAATATTAAAATCTGTCCCAAACACCTGCAGATGTAATCAATTGGCTGATATCCTGGTTGTGATTATGGTGTAAGTACATAAATTCACAAAGTAACCATCAGTCTATAACTCTAATCTATTTGACTGGAAAATAGGGCAAGAGAGCCAAAATAAACAGCAGCATTATAAAACGGTGCATAAAACTTACTGGAAGGCAAAAGAGGAATAAGAGCCAATTCTATATAGCCTTTTTGAAACATCATGCCAAATGATAATGTGGCTAAGCATGTAGTACAAATCTAGACATTGCTTATAAATGCTCATTTATGACTTAGCCTGTTAAGAAAACCCATCCAAACATAACTATGCACCCTATGTGAAGATGTCTTTTGTCTTAATCGTAGGTCAATTTTATCCTGGATAGTTTAAAGTATCCACTAGTTGAGAAAAAAAAACACTGGACTCCATTCCTGCCTCCCTCCATTGTCTCTTTGTTTCAGAACAAATCAAGGTCCACTTGTAAGAAATAAATATAGATCAAAGCAAATATGCCAATGGGAGCAAGATGACAAGAGAACTCTCCATTGCAGAAGTGTGAGACAGGCTAGAAATCATTCTCGATCTTCTGTCTTCAATGGCCCAAGGAAACTGCCAAACAGAACTCCAGTTGAGAAACGTTTCTCCCAGCTATGTCTTGAGAATGCTAATCACAGTATTTTGATCTCTTCCCAAAACACATTTGATTGAAGAAAAAGGGGGAAAATGTCGTCCAAAAATATTAACAGCATGGAAAGAGAAATGCACATTTTTATGAGTGCTAGCAAGGCTGGGGATCTGCTCAACGATGAGTTACCCTACAGTGAAAGAACAATATTTTCTGTCTTTTCTACAGAGCAGGGAGGGTTTAAGGGGACTATAAGCTTAAACCTTCAATTTCACAGCAATAGGCTGGTTTTTCTCATTCTGTGTGGGATTAGAAACCAAGAAAAGTGATGCTTGCAGAAGGTATAGCAACCTAAAAATACCATAATGTCTATAATTTAAATATAATACAATTTCATTTGAACATTTGGGTGCAATTCTGACCTAGCATTTGAATTGATTCAGAAAATCAATTCATGTAAAATGTTTAAATCAGTTCAAAAATCAGTCTGGCTTAGTAAAGTAGGTTTCTCAAAGACCTTGTGTTAAATGGATTTAATTAGTACTGATATGAACTATTACAATAGCTAGGTACATAATTGGTGACTCTCTGTTGAGCCTTCAGCAGGAAATGGCAGCTAGTAAGCTTAGTGAAGAGTGAAACAGCAGCAGCTGCATAGCCTTGTTGAAAGTAATTCTCGACTTACAACTGTAATTGAGTCCATATGTCTGTTGTTAAGTGAGACATTTGTTAAGGGAGTTTTGCCCCATTTTATGGCCTTCCTTGCCACAGTGGTTAAGTGAATCACTGCAGTTGTTATTAACACAGTGTCAGGGCTCCAACATGCACTCCCATTCAAACCATAAGTCACCAGCCACATCTCTCAAAGTAAAAAGATAGATTTGTTAGGAGTTTATTTATTTTTATTTACTTTATTTTATTTGGTTTGTCAATTGCTTACAAAATAATAGGTGTAAGTATAAACATAGCTATGAATACATGGATACATATAAGAAGAATAAAAGAAACAATAGGAAAGGGATGGTAGGCACATTGGTGCGCTTATGCATGCCCCCCACAGACCTCTTAGGAAAGGAGTGAGGTCAATAGTAGACAGTCTAAGGTTCAAGTTTTTGGGGTTTGGGGAAGAAACCACAAAGTCAGGTAGAGTATTCCAGACATTGACCACTCTGTTGCTGAAGTTGTATTTCCTGCAATCAAGTTTGGTGCGATTAACCTTGAGTTTGTATCTATTATGTGGTCATGTATTGTTATGGTTGAAGCTGAAGTATTTGTTGACTGGTAGGACATTGCAATGTATGATTTTATATACCATACTTAGATCGGACAGAAGGCGGCATAGTTCTAGCTTTTCTAGGTCTAGAATTTCAAGTCTGGTGGCATAAGGTATTCTGCAATGAGTAGAGGAGTGGATAACTCTTCTTGTGAAATATTTCTGGACTTTCTCAACTGTGTTAATATCAGATACATAATGTGGGTTCCAGACTGATGAGCTGTACTTGTGTATTGGCCTAGCAAATGTTTTGTATGTTCTAGTTAGTAGTGTAATATTACCAGAGAAAAAGCTATGTAAGGTTAGGTTAACAACTCTTAATGCTTTTTTGGCTATGTAGTTACAGTGGGCTCTAGCACTTAGATCATTAGAGATGAGTACTCCAAGATCCTTGACAGAGTTTGGATCATCAACAAGGTCTTGACTATTCAGCTTGTATTTTATTTTCTGATTCTTTTTTTGCCAATATGTAAGACAGAGCATTTATTTGTTGAGATTTGAAGTTGCCATTTGTTTGATCATTCTGATACATAGTCAAGGTCTTTTTGAAGGGTAGTAGTATTGTCTGTGGTGTTGAATAGCTTTACATCATCAGTGAAGAGGATGCAGTTGCTCTTAATATGATCACAGAGGTCATTTATGTAGAGTATGAAGAGAGTTGGTCCTAGAACACTGCCTTGGGGGACGCCACTGTTGACAGGTACAGAATTTGATAGGATGCTCTCAGTTTTGACCATTTGTTGTTTGTTTGACAGGAATGCTTCTATTCAGTTATGCAGGTGTCCAGAGATACCATAAGATTTTAGTTTTAGGAGTAGTTTGTTGTGTCCCACTGAATCAAAGGCTTTACAGAAGTCTATGTAGATTGCATCTATTGCTTTGCCCTGATCGAGTTGTGTCGTCCATATGTTTTTGCAGTGTAAGAGTTGCAGATTACAGGATAGTTTTTTCTGAAACCAAATTGTTTATTAGAGAGTAGGTTCTTTTTCTCTAAGTGGAGGATAATGGATTGGTTAATAATTGATTCCATGACTTTACAGGTGATGCAGCATAACGAGATTGGTCTGTAATTTTCAACTAGGCTGGGGTCTCCCTTTTTGAAGATGGGGATGACCGTGGCTTGTGATCATAGTTTTTGCAAGGAGCTGGTCCTGAAAGATTTTTCAAAGATTATGCTTAAAGGTTTGGCTATGGCAGTGGATAACTTTTTTAAGAAGTAGGCACGTATTCCGTCCGGTCCAATAGATGGAGATGGTTTTAGATTACGTAGTGCTTTTTCAACATTGTCTTCTGTAAAATCGATATATATTAGATCATTGTAGTTGTCTGTGGTTCGACTAGGAAATACTGGGCATGATCCATTGCTGTTTACAAATACTGAGCCAAAGAATGTGTTAAAGATTTTGGCTTTAATGCAGTCTTTACCATTAGGTCCTTTCAGGGGTGGGATGGACCTTGAGTCTTTTAGTTTGTTGTTTACAAAATTGTAGAAAGTGCAGATTGAATTGGTGCGTAGAAGGTTTTCCTCTTGTTTAATGTGATAATTGGTGCATTCAGTCTTTATCTGGTGGCATACATTTTTGTATTGGCTTTTGAAGTTGGCAACGTGACCAGATTTGTTTTTCTGCCAAGGTGATCTCTTTTTGGATTGAAGCTTCCTTATTGTTATGGGTAATCTGTTTTTTTTTTGGGGGGGGAGTTGTTATTGGTACATATAGTTTGATGACTCTTTTGACTTCAAGTAAAAATATGTTGTAATGGTCTTCAACAGTATTGCATCCAGTGAATAGAAATTGCCAAACAAGGGATGAGAGATCATTGTTTATAAGATCGTAGTTGCCTTTTTTGAAATTATAATTGGGGATCACATCATTGTGTTGATTTTTGTGTGGACGTATGTTGAGACAAAAGTCAATCATGCTGTGGTCACTGTTGGAAAAGGGTTCTTTAATTTGTATTCTGTAAATTGAATTCAAACTATTGCAGAAGATGAGATCGAGGCAGTTGTTAAGTCTTGTGTTGTTGGTTACTAGTTGTTCCAGTCCCAGCTTTGTTATAGCATTTTAGAAGGTTGATGTATGGGTTCATTTTACATTCGTTTAGGGTCCAGTTAATGTGAGGTAGATTGAAGTCACCAAGAAAGATAAAAGTGTGTGGGCAGGATGCTGCCCATGTTAGTAGTGAATTTAGCTTGTTTACATGTTCAATGTCATAATCAGGGGCTCTGTAACATAGTAAGAATCGAAATGTGATATTTAAGGACAGTTCACAGATGATGGTCTCAGGAAGAGCAAGCTCCTGGGTAACTTGGGTGTTTTTTAGATGTAAGGACTTTTTATAGAAGATAGCAACATCACCTCCTCTACAGATTTCATGATCTGATTGGTAAATATGATAGTCTCTTACTTTGGTAATGGAGTCAGGGAGAGATGCGTTGAGCCATGTTTCACAGACAAATATGATGTCGAATTTAACCATATTTAGTAAGAATTCAGGTATTTTATTCATAAGGCTTCTTGCATTGAGTAGCTTGCATTTAAGGCCAGTTGTAGTTGGAATTGAGGTAGTTTGGGGCTTGCATGCCTAGTTTTGAGTGATGGTAGAGTTGGATGTGAAGTTGTGGGTTGTGTGACTTACTTTTGATACAATCAGCGTGGTAATCAATGTACAGAGCCTTCTCTCCATTGTCTAGATGCCTTTTGAGTTCATTGTGGAGTTCACAGGAGCAGATTCTTCACATTATGGAAAAGTCTGGTCTTGAGTGAAGTTTTTTGTGGTTGAGATTGGTTTTTGCAATGGTGTTTATTGTATGAATGAATATGCGTTTGCTGGAGTCATTTTTGCATACAACCCTATAAAATTTTGGCATAGAAAAGTTGACTGAGTTTCCTGGGTGCAGTCAACACTAAAATACATCATTCATTTTCCCCTTGAGTCTTGATCCTGGTCTCTCCCCCCCCCACCCCCCCGGATGTATATTCTCCAATAGGACACATCCATAGCCAAGAGTCATCAATCATGTTCTCCAGTAATAATCTTGCGTGCCGACAACTTTGGGCTACCTAGCAATTATCTGAAGCATTTCAGGAATGCACTACTTTCCTCCACTCCCTTTCTGCTGGCAACTAAAAAGACCAAAAAAGTCTTTTTTTTTTTAAGCTGACACACAGTTGTTAAATGAATCTGGCTTCCCTATGGACTTTGCTTGTGAGAAGGTCACAAAAGGGGATTACATGACCTTGGGACACAGCCACGGTCATAAATATAAGTCAGTTGCCAGCATCTGAATGTTGATCACATGATCATGGGGATGCTGCAATATTCATAACTATGAAAAACAGTGATGAGTCACATTTTTCAGTGCCATTGTAACTTTGAATAGTCACTAAATGAACTGTTGTAAGTCAAGGAATGCCTGTATTTGGCAATGCCAATCACATGTTCCTCCCCACTCAGAGACCAGGACAAAAGAACAATCCTTTTCTGCAATAAGCCATATTTAAGATGATTGATTTACCAACACAGTATCCTGCTATTCAGTTCACCTCCATGCTCAATAACCAGATGTTTCTTAATTTAACTAAAACAGTTTATCTTACTTTTTCATGGAAATCTCTTTCCTTACTTACAAAGAATATCCTACACCAGATGTGTCAAACTCAAGGCTTGCAGGCCAGATCCAGCCTGTGGGGTGCTTAGATCTGGCCCATGAGGCCACCCTGGAAACAGCAAAGGGCCGCCCCGCCGTGCCTCTGCCAACAAAAACGGAGCTTATGAGGGCTGCACACGGCTCTCACGAGTTCCGTTTTTGCTGGCAGAGGGTTGCAGGATGTTGTCACAGCTGAAAACGAAGCCTGGGAGGGCCATGTGCATCTCTCCTGAGCTCAGTTTTCACTGGCAGAGGGATGCAGGAGGGCATCACACCCTAAAACGGAGCCCAGGAGGGCCATATGCAGCCCTCACAACCTCCGTTTTCTCTGGCAGAGTGCTAGCAAAACCAACTACTAACAACAGTGGTATTTGATCACATGAGTGACATCGAACAGGCCATACCCCACCCAGCTTCCCCAGCCCCTTCGAGGTCAATCACAACCCTGATGCTGCCGTCAATAAAATCGAGTTTGATACCCCTGTCCTACACATATAAACATGTACACAACTTTGTTATAACTGTAGTCATTAGCAAGTTATTTTTCCTTAACTGAGTAGATTTGATTCTGGTTTATTACTTCTAACCAGGTTCTTAAATTATATTTTTCACTTATTGATTTATTTTCTTTTATGCCATTGGTTTTCTTGGAGCTCCCAGTTGAGCTGAAAATGAAGGATATTTAGATGTAACATAAATATGCACATAGACAGGAATTTATCAGTGGGAATCAGACTTTCCTTGTTTAATAGTTTAAGTAGTTAATTCTTTTTGAGAAATAGCCCATTTAATCAGAGTAATTCAAAATAAGATTTTGTTTGATTACAATGAACCCCAAGGAGCAGTTCTGGACACCTTTTGTAATCATGCTCAAACACTACACACAACACACACACAAACACAGAAATATGAGATCTTTCCCTTAAAATAAAAAGATATAGTTTCCTAGTGCTCCTGTTGGCTGCACATCTGCAATTGATAGAAAGAGGCAGCATGTTCTAGGTGCCTGTTTCTTTTCTATATTAATGTATTTTCCTTTGTTTTTTCTATTCATTTTCCATGTTTGTTCATGCACAGTAAAAAAATCTTTTAAAGAATCCCAAGAAAATAGTGGAACTTCATGTTGATGGAGTTCTCTGAAAATGCCAAGCATTTGCACTTGAAAAGAAACAAAATATTGATTTCAAAATTCTATAAATTCCATTTGACTTTCTGCTTTGATTCAGAAAAACCCTCCCTTGAGGCCCTGCAATCAATAATTAAATACTTCAGAATATGAGGAGGACACATTTCACAGAGAGTGATCAAAGAAAAATAGGTGGGTTTGTGCTGTCAACAAAGTATCTCTTCATTAATGCAAAACCACACTTCTATGCAAGAAACAGTCAAAAAAGGGAAAGAACTAGTTTCTGCTTTTTTTTTAAAGGAAGTCTGCTAATATACATTGTTTGCAAAATAAAAAGATTAATACTGGCCAGTTGTTGTTTAAAGATTCATAGTATAATATTTGTCTTTGTGAAATTGTACAATTTGCATCCCAGTAGTGCAGAATGTCGTATCCTTTAACTATGTGAAACTTTAAGCAACATTACACAGTTCATTACTCATATTTTCTTTAGCTTGTGCAAAATGGCCTCTCTTGCTTTAAAGGAAAAAAAAATCAATCCAGGTCCTCATTCGGTAAATGCCTTATTGACTATTCCACAACAGCTTCTTACTGAAGTCTGTTGATTTAAATATATAGTAATTCAATATTTGAAGGCATTGTTTGATGTAGAACCACATTGCAGGTGACTGGGGGTGGGGGAACTGTTCAATTAAACAAAATGGCCAGATATCATTTTGAATCAAAGGCATGGCCAGATGCCTTGTCCCCAAACTAGAGTGAGAAGAATGACTGTTGTTGTTGTTAGTCGCAGAGTCATGTCTAACCCATTGCGATCCCATTTAAAAGGTTTTTTCAGGCCTTCCTTTCCTCTACCATTCCCCAGAGTCCATTAAAGCTCTTGCCAACTGCTTCAGTGACTCTATCTAGCCATTAATTCTCTGCCATCCCCTTCTTCTTTTGCCCTCAATTGTTGCCAGCATTAGGCTCTTCTCCAGTGAGTCCTTCCTTCTCATTAGGTGGCCAAAGTATTTGAGTTTCATCTTCAGGATCTGGCCTTCTAAAGAGCAGTCAGGGTTGATCCCCTCTAGGACTGAGCAGTTTGATTGCCTTGCAGTCCAAGGGACTCGCAGGATGTCCCTTGGAGAAGTATGATAGGCACCCATAAAAGTTTATTTATGTCTGTTTCCTTGCAGCCATACTTGCATCACAAGTATGATTCAAACTAGTCTCTGGTATCTGGTCTCAGGTTTCTGTTATCTGGCCTTGATCAGATAAAGAGCCAGCATGGATTCTGCCAAAGAAACCCCTGCCTTTTGGAGAACTTCAACAGAAGGAGATCCAACAAACAATTTGATTAAAATATGAGTGTACATTTCTGGAGTTAAAGACTATAGCACAAAATTTAGCGATCCAGCAGGAGTCATTCAACAGGACCACTGTGATGTTGTGATGTTCTATCTAAAAAGAAAATTTTCTACATTATGAATTACTTGCAGCTAATGTTCCTGCAATGGGGATTCAATAATAAAGACACCTGAGTTCTTCTATTGTTTGCAGAAGTGTGGAGGTAAGCATAAAATCCTCAATTAATAATCTATTAAGTTTTGCAACCCTCATAGCATAAAAAAGAGTAGCTGTGGCATTCATGGATTTCAGGTGATTTTTGTCCTATACTAGAACAAAGAAAAGGTCATAATCATGACCCTTAAGTTGATATATGAAAGCAAATGCTTAGGTTTTTCTCCATAGCTTACCATGAGGGCAGCACTTAACATAGTTTATTTCATAACCAATCTCTTTTAAAAATGTCCCTGAATGGGAGGAAAAAAAACTGATTTAGCATATCATATATGGGAACTGCTAGAAGTGGTTGCAGGGATAGTGCTTTAAAACTCTTATAAACTTGGCATACCCAGACCGAAAAAATAGAACAAGGAAAAAACTCTTAACTTGACTGATATGTTGAAATAATTGTACCATATATCTGCTAGTCTAGTGTATGGTTTCTCTACGTGAGGTAGGCACAAAATAATATAGATGAATATGCTATGAAAAGGATAAGAACACTTACACACATTTCTGATATATGTTTTATCTTGCCTTCAAATTAATGTCTTGTCTCCAGACTAGTGTGAGAAGAATGATAGGTACTCATAAAGGTTTATTTCTGTCTGTTTCCTTGTAGCCTTCATCCTTTCTTTTTTTGTTTTTTTGTTTTTTTAAAGTATGATTCAGACTATTCTCTGGTATAGGAGCCTTGTTCAGATATTTTGGGATGTACATCCTAACACATGAGGAATGGTGAGCAGATGTCACTGTCTCCACTTTTAATTGGTGACATCATTGAAGAACCAGTTCTAGGAGTAGTGCACTTGTCCAGAAAGATTTCACATGTATTAAAGATCCTGAATCTAGAATTTCCAACTCACATGGATGTCCTTTGTACAACAAAGGGTTTTAACTGGAACAATCATGTTGTATTTTTGAGATGTGATCTTCAGTGACATCATCAATGCAATGTGGAGAGTGGAGGGACTTCTCACCTCTTCTCATGTGCTGGATTCTCAATGCAAAGATATTATCTAAATATGGCTAAAGACATACAGTGCCCATCAGAGGTGGTATTCAGCTGGTTCTGACAGGTTCTCGAGAACTGGTAGCAGAAATTTTAAGTAGTTCGGAGTAGCCCTCGTCTATTTGCTGCCTCCAGAGTCCAAGCTGATTGGAGTCCCAGCTGATTGGCTTGGTCTTCTTTTGTTGCCCTGCACAGGAGAACAGAGCTGGAAATCAGGTTAGGGGGGGTGGGGTGGGGAGGGAATGGGGATTTTACAGTATCCTTCCCCTGGAATGAGGTAGAAATGGAGATTTTATAGTATCCTTCCCCTGGAGTGGGATGGAAATAGGGATTTTATAGTATCCTTCCCCTGCCATACCCAACAAGTCACACTCACAAAGCCATGCCATGCCCAGAAAGCCACACCTGCCCACCCAGCCACATCCATAGAAGTGGTAGTAAAAAAAATTGAATACCACCACTGGTGCCCATGTATAATCAGAGAAAATTGAAGAAACCTATCTTGTAAGGATGAGAGTTCTTCAGCTTGGTGCATTCAACCAACACCTCTAATTGGGTCATATCTTGTGTCATTATGTAGAAACCTTCATCTTTACAGGCAGAGTGGAATACAAGTAGAACATAAAATCTGAACAAAGGTGATTTCAGTCATTCAAGATTGGCTCTAAATGAAATTCTGTAGTATTTTAGATGCACATTTCAAAAGCTTTCCAATGGTATTTTTAGATTTAAATTCAGTTGTCTGCAAAGTCAGCTTTCTTCCAAGAATCTCTCATTCCTTGGCCTTAATGATACATGGATAACATTCATTTTGGCAAGAATGTCAGTTCTCTAAATCCTCTACGTTGCTTATATATTGACCAAAACTATATTCACTTTCCATTTTAACAGGAACAAATCCTTTGCATACCCATCATTAATTCCCTGAGCAAAGATAGGCATGTCAACCTGTCAGATGAAAAAGTATCATAACCTCAATTAGCCATTATGCTGTCCTTGCACAAAAGGAAAAAAAAATTTTTTTTTCATTCAGTAGCTTCATGATTCCCTGAATGTCAAGCATTCTTGATTTTTTTAAAAAAACACTCTTAGCAGAATTGGAGAAGGGTGTTTTTGTGTTTTTTTTCACAGATATATGCCATTTAGACCAAGATGATGACACATATCATATTCTTAGGGGAAATGTGTAATTTTTCTTTAGAGCAAGCTCGGAATGAAAATATGATTATGATTGTATCTTTTTCCCCCTCTCACTTTTTCTCTCTCCTCCCTCTGTGTGCATTTGCAAACCTGCCAAATTAATTCTGAGACTGTGATATTAAGGCATTTTACAAAGCAACCCCCACTTTGATTCAAGGATGTAATGAAATAGACATTGTGGACAAGGAGAAAGGAAGCTTTGCTGTACAGATGAAGCTTTCCCTTTAGTATATTAATAGAAACAGATGAAAATTCAGAGAACTTGAAGTAAACCTGCCGAGTTTCAAAGTGAAGTTAAGGGTCAGAGGAACAAACACAGCAAAAAGCAGGATGCTAGTTGAGCCTAGTGGTTAGGGATTTTCTTTTTTTTTTTCAGGTGCCCCTTTTGTTGCATTAGCTTCCTTGGTTACATTATATTGTCTCTATGTGTTTAATTATTCCATTCCTATAAAGGAGAATATGTGTGGCTCAGGATTGAAATGAAGAATCCTTGGTGCTCTCTGAGCTTGATTGTTTTCTTGCAGATTTTTCATTACCTAAACCATATAACATAATCAGTGCTACTGCTAGCACTGATGATATTACCTAGTTTGGTAATCAAATATCTACAAGAAAACCACCAAGCTCAAAGAACACTAAAGACCCCTTATTCCATTTCTTTTGGTTTTAGATGTTTAAGTTACTGTTTGTTATTTTTGTGTTATATTGTTGTAATTGTTAGCTGCAATAGAACATGGAGTCACTATGTTCAGATGGTGGGTGTATAAATGAAATTAATAAAGAGGTTTGCAAAATGGTTACAGTTCACATGTGGTGGTTGCAGATAAGGTACATTGACATGAGATTTATCAAGGTGTCCCCAAAATAGAGACATGAAGAACCTTCATTTGTAGGTCCAGAAAGAAACATATATTATATGTTAACCATTCCCAACCATTACCAGGATGGTCCTCATAAAATATGTCATCTTCCTCCCATCTAATTGGTTTTTGATTGGTGTACATTAAAAATTCCTCCTTTAGTATCTGATAGAACATTAGATACTAAAGGAGGAATTTTTAATACTTCTATGAAGTATTAATTATTGGGTGGTCAGCATTTTGTCCATGGGTGTCCACTTTAGGTTTAAAAAAGTTAATATGACAGCCACAAGTAAACTATGAGATAGAAGCCCCTTAAAAAAATGACATGGTTTTCGTGGGCGAACTTTTCCTGTGGAGTTATCCCAAGGCCTATCTCAAAGTGGCGAAAGAACTGAATGTATAGGAAAGAACTCAATTTATAGGTATACATAAGTAAGGGGCTTCTATCTCATAGTTATGGGCATCATTTTGATTTTTTAAGCCCCTGCAGACACTCCAATTTGTAATATTTATGATTCTTTTTAATACTTTATTTATAATTATTTATTACTTCATAAGAAACTTCAAGTGGCTCGTGTGTTCTGGTTTCTAGTCTGGTGCCTTAACCAGTAGATCAAACTGGCTCATTTTGGTCCTAATATTAATGCTTTGCCACCTTAAAAAATGGCAGCACTTGAAACTGCAATAGACCTTTGATTACATAGCTACATAGCAGTGAAAGGGATGTAGGAGTGTTGTGGTGGCCTAGAAGTGGAGCTCTCACCTCACAATCAGGAGGCTGTGAGTTCGATCCTAGGTAGAGGCAGGTATTTCTCTCTTTGGGCACCATGAGAATATATCTGCTGAACAAAACTCTGCATTGGTGACAGGAAGGACATTCGGCCATTTAACAATCTGCTAGCTCCATTCAGTTGCCCAGACTCCATTCCTTAAGGGATTATGTGGTGGTTAAAAGATGATGATGATGATAGTGAAAGGGATGTGAGACATCTGAAATATCTCATGCCTGCCTGGCCAAACACTATTATCTAACACACTAGCTGGAATGAAAATGTGATTTCAATGTCTTACTTGTCTCTTGGTCTGGGACTCAGATGAGAAGACTGATTGGAATCCTTAAGCAATCTTCAGATTATTTATTGGAAAGTTGGATTTATTTTTATATTTAGAATAGAGCTGGGAGGGACCTTGAACATCTTCTAGTCCTATATAATTTCAGACAAGTGGCTGTCCAGTCCAGTCTCTTTTTAAAAAACCCTGGTGATGAAGTGCCCCAAACTTCTGTTCCACTGGTTAATTGTTCTTCCCGTTAAGAAGTTTCTCCTTAATTCCAGGTTGCTTCTCTCCTTGATTAGTTTACATTCCATTGTTTCTTGTCCTGTCCTCTGGTACTTTGGAAAATAAGTTCTTTGTGGCCTGGAATACTTCTATCATGTCACCTCTAGTCCTTTTTTTCTCTAGACTGTTCCTAGTTCTTTTCTCTAGAATGTATTGTTCTGAGATATTTTTCCTATAGTTGTGTGCTACCCAGAATCCTTTGTGATTGGGGCAAGTAATAAAGACAATTAATTGATAAATAGTTTTGTATAGTGCTTTTCCTTTAAGGGTCCAAGGCAGTTTATATCAAACTGTCTCTTCATGTTACCCATATAGCAATAGCACCTAGACTTATATACTACTTCACAGTACTTTACAGCCCTCTCTAAGTAGTTTACAGAGTCAGCATATTGCCCCCAACAATTTGGGTCCTCCTTTTACCGACTTCGGAAGGATAGAAGGCTGAGTCAACCTTGAGCCTGGTAAGATTTGAACTGCCAAATTGCAGGCAGCAGAAGTAGTCTGCAGTATTGCACTCTAACCACTAAGCCACCCTGGCTTATAACAACCAACCTCTGATTTTAGCAGTATTGAAAAAAAGAGACTGGACTAATCATCTAATTACTGATTGAGATGGACTTGAATGTAGATCTCCCAATCCTAGTCTGATACATTTCCCACACGTTTGTCTGTCTTCATCCCTAGATAGAGCTAAGCATTTTTTCCTTACAATTATTTACCAATTTCATCTATCTGGGAAGGCAGCTTTGAATATTTATTTTAATAACACCAAATTCCTATGTGTTGAACCATTTTTGAGTTGTTGAATTAGGATTTCTTTTTCTTTGACAGGTTCCTCATATGGCATGGTAAAAAAAAGTTACTCATCAAAAATCAAGTATTTTTATTTGACAAGGGAATTGTTCATATGAAAAATCAAGAACAAGAAAGAGAGGAAAAAATGGGCGGGGGAGGGAGACACTTCTTAACTCTGCAATTTAAAAAGTTTGAGGATTATTAAGGAGAGTGAAAATAGACTGGGGGAATTTACATAAAACCAAAATATGAATAATCAAGAAGGAGTGTCTGTCATATCATAAGGAATTTAACCATGGGAAATGACCAATTTTAAAAAATGTCTTAGCATAAAAAGAAAATAAACAGGGTGAGAGAGCTGTGCTTGTTTATTTTTATTCATGGAGTTCTTGTCTTTGTTTTGTTGCATGTTTTAACTCAAAGATTTGGAAGCAAGCATTACTGAGCTGTGATTTATTAATTTATATAAATATCTTGTTCTCAGATAACTAAAATAGATTTTTTTTACTTCCTATAATTGATGTTACAGTTTAAATCTATGTCGTGAGCACACAAATGCACCCAGGAGAAACCTAGGAGAGAAGAACTGTGGTAAAAGCAAGTGCACCAAACAGGTAAAGAGAGGCTGCATGGAATTAAATTTAGAACATCTCTGTTTAAAAGTACAATATGGTGCTATCTCGATTGAGAATAATTGCATAGAAGAGTGAGAATTTGTTCTTAGAACTTAAGATTCAAATTGCTTTCAAGCAATTTGAAATTTAAGGAATGAATGTAATAGTAGACTACAGCTACTTCTTTTTGTACTTATAACTGATACTTTGACATTTTAAATGCTAGCAACAAAGCAAAAAATGCATCTCTTTTTTTGTTCTATGTTAATCGAATGCTAAATTTGTTTGAAAAGACAAATTGCTTCTTTTTAATGTCACAAAGAGAAAACCCTAATTTTTAAATGTGAGATTCAAGCAGAGAAATGAGAGAGCAATTCAATCAGCAGTAAGGAGAAGTTTCTTAAATTTTGCAGATATTTTCCTTGAAGCTATTATTTAATCCTTGAAGCATCTACCTTCTTTTGGAAAGAAGGTTAGTGATTCCTATCAATTAAAGGGTACAATTAAAGATTCTTATATATATGTGTACCTGGAACCTTGGGAATTTATCTAAATTAGATGGATCCATTACATATATTACTATCATTATGAAGCCATTCTTTTATAATTGTACTCCCAATAATGCAAAATAATATTTTTGCTTTCCCTTTCTGTGTCACTTTTACTCCAATTCAATCAATCAATCAATCAACCAATCAATCAGAATAGAGCTGGAAGGGACCTTGGAGGTCTTCTAGACCAACGCTGTACTGAAAACAGGTGGTCCTACACCATTCTCCAGAGGAAAAGTCATAATGAATAGAGCCAGCCATACCATTGTACCCAAATCCTTTATGTTATGGATGATAGTTTTGAGTTATGGGGCAGATGTTTTTGTTTTATTGTTTGGAACCTAGAAGGTCACAGGAGAATGCTGATGGTAGAATGACATTCCCAGAAAAATGGAGCTTAAACTTTAAATTTTATTTGCATTTGAGGAATTCTGGGAGTTTGTGTCATTCTCCAAATATGTACCTGGAAGATTCTAAAATCTTATTTTGTCAAAAAATCTAAAAAAAATTGTCTCAATGGCAAGATCCTGAGAGTTTCTATAAGCTACCAAAAAAAGCTTAACTTAATAGTGTGTGAAATTCGACCCTTTCCTTTAATGCATAGGAATTGACATTGAAGCTTGAGTTTGCCCATATAATTGTTATATTTTTGAAGATTTTTCTACTTCTGTGTAAATGTTAAAAAAACTTGTAGATGCACAAGACTTCCTTTCTTCATTTCCTTGTGAAATGTTAATTCTTCAGAACATCCTAAATAACAAAATTATAAGGGGGACTTCCATTATAATTCATCTATAATGAGCATACCATTTTTTTCTTCCCTAGTTTATAATATGAGGATGTTGTGAACTGTCATGAAATGGCTTGTCAAAAACTAGCTCTAATTGGCCAGATGGTGAGGACTCTTAAGGGACACTATAATTAAAGTGATACGCTATAATTAAAGTGATACACTACAATTGATTCAACATGTTCAACCACCGTGCCACCCAATTCTATCTAATGATAGCTCATTCTTTGCTTTCCTAAACATTAGGAATTAATGTTTAATTCTGGCAATTAAAAATTGAGGGAAGAAATGCTGGGAAAGAAGAATGTATTCAGAGGCAATGTATTCTTTGGAACTTTAAAATTCAGAAACAAATGAACTCAGTATTTAAAAAATCAATTTATTTAGACATGAAACCATGCACTGCAAAAATTGGAAAAAAGTGTTGTTATCTCACTGGGCTTAGCTCCATGTAGTTATAAAGTCATGTTTTGGCCAATTATTAAATCATATGTATTTATAGTTTTCTGTTTCTTAATTAGGCATTTTTCCTGTACTTTTTCCTAGTTAAGCGCTGCTGAAAAGAACACATTACCTATAAACCTTGAAGGTTTCAGCATTATTCTAAATTGCCTCTTGAAAATTAATAAGCTGCTTCTACCATGTTTGCTTGAATATCCCAGGCAGATATGTCATTCTTGCAATGACAATATTATGATTTTATAGAATAATTCCAATCAGAGACCCTGTACAGATGCAAGTCAAAGTTAAAGAAATCAGATTGCTCTGTATCTTCCCAAACTTCCTTTGTCTGATGGCTTCTGTTAGGAATAACATAGGTTACCTAACGTAGTTTGGGTAAAATAATATATATAAACTATGATTGTAAGTTAAAGTGTGTGTCACTTTAACCAGCAAAGCATGTAATTTTGGGTGCGGTGGTAAAACCGCCATAAGAGGGAGCAAGAGAACATGCTAGCTTACTGTATTGCTGGCTTACTGGATTGCTTGCTGACGATGATGGATTGATGGTTTGATAACTGCGTGTTCCCTGTTGCTGAAGGAAGAAGGGAGGTTTGACTTCTTCATATCTCTACTGCGAAGAGATATATTACTGGACTGATATTTGTAAGTTTACTGACCTCTTTTTCGACACTGGACTTTGCAACTGAATAATCCCCGGACGGACTGAACTAGTGTATGATATATGGACTGTTTGACTATGCTATAACTATTACTGGAATAAACTATTTAACTAGCACATTGTATCTGTTTTACTGAGTGTAAACTACAAAAACGTTTATCTCACATATTTGCCTGACTGCCTGACTGCCGTGCAGGTTCTGCTAGGGTGTATATCCCTAACACTGGTTATGGGCCCAGGCTGCACAGTCAGACTAACCAGGATATAACAGGCTTATATAAAGTGAGAGTTTGTGTAGTTACACAATACTGTAAACAGACAGCTGTGTTTTATTAATTATAGTTTAATATCCAGAAAAAGATGGCACAAGTCAATTTACAAAGTTTGTCTCTAATATCCAAACTGGATGGAACAAACTATGTTTCATGGTCTATGAAATGCAGCCTACTTCTACGCAGAGAAGGTTTGTGGAGTATAATTCAAAACCCACCAGAGGTAGATGCATGGGATCCGGAAGATGAGGATGATGCCCAGAAAATACAAGAATATAAACTGAAGAATGAGCAAGCTCTCTGTATAATAGGACTGACACTCTGTGACCAGCAGCTTGTCCATATTCGTGGAGAAGAAACAGCTGCGAAATGTTGGGAGAATTTAAAGAAGATTTATGTTCGAGACAGTGTAGGAGCACATATAAATCTTACACGAAAACTGTTCAGAACACATCTTCAAAAGAATGGAGACATGTTAACTCATATAAACACAATGAAGAGAATTTTTCAGGAACTGCATGAAAAAGAACTTATCTTCACAGAACTCCATCAGGTTTATATAATTTTGTCTTCGTTAGATGAGAGCTATGACGACTATGTAACTTCACTGGAAGTACTGCCAAAAGATAACCTCACATTAACTGACATTACTGGCAGATTAATTGAAGAAGCCAGGAGAAGGCTTGAAAGGGATCAACTCAGAAGGGAACCACAAGAAGATAAAGAATCTATGATAGCCTATACAATTAGAAAATGTTTTAATTGTGGAAGAAAAGGTCATTTGGCTAGATTCTGCAAGAAAGGAAAACGCCACAATGCCAGCCAGAATGCTAAAAGGCGTCAAAAGGATGAAAAATGCTTTGAGTTAGCCATGTATAGCAACGAAACTGTGAATAATTATTTATGGGTTGTAGATAGTGGAGCATCGCACTGCATAACGAAAGATAAGAAAAGATTTGTTAAGATGTCCACGAGTTCACAGCAGATATCGTTAGCTAATGGCTGGAAAATGAAAGCAAAAGGTGAAGGTATTGCACATTGTTCTTGCATAAAAGAAAATGTAAAAATGTTATATGTACCACAACTTAAGTTTAATTTGCTTTCGGTTAGAGTTTTGGTTAAACTAGGTTATGTAGTTACCTTTAGGGGAGAAAACTGCATAATAGAAAAGGAAGGTAAAAAAGTGACTGCAACTTTAAAAGGTGAATTGTATGTGTTAAATGATAATTCATTAGAGGTAGCTAACACAGTTTATAATAATGTTAAACCTCATGATGAATGCATACATTTGTTACACAGACGTTTAGGGCATATAAATTTTAAAATGCTCAAGCAAACGGTTGAACTGTCTGAAGGTATAAAACTGAAGCCTTGCAGTAAGTATTTGCATTGCAATGCTTGCAGTCAAGAAAAAAGCAAGGTAATACCAGCAAATAGAATAAATGGATTTAAAACAAAGGAACCTCTAGAGGTCGTATTTGCTGATATTATAGGTCCTAAAAAAACCAAGTGTGGGAGGTGCTCGTTATATATTAAGTATAATGGATCATTATTCTAGATATGGTTTCTGTTATTTAATGAAGAGTAAAACGGAAACATATCAGAATTTCTTTAATTGGTTGAAGTTTGCAGAAAGAAAAACTAAAAGGAAACTAGTAACTCTTGTAACTGATAATGATACGGAATTTATAAATAATAAATTCCAAAATAGACTGAAGATGGCAGGTGTTGAACATAAAAAGTCTGCACCATATAGGCCACAACATAATTCCTTTATAGAAAGACGAGGCCAAACAATACAGGCAATGGCTCGTACTATGTTGTGGGATTCAGGATTACCTGAAACTTTGTGGGGAGAAGCAATAATGTGTGGTAGTCATATATTGAATAATGTTGTTAACTCAACAACAGGTGAATTACCATTCACACGGTGGCATGGTAGAAAACCTGACCTAAGCTACATGCACACATTTGGAGCACCAGCATGGGTGCATATTCCTACACAACTGAGACACAAGGGGCAGCATAGGGCTAAAAAGTTATTCTTTGTAGGTTATGAATCTAATCACAAATCATACAGATTCTGGGAAAAAGGTACACCTAGAGTTTATTGTAGTGCTAGTGCACAATTCCTTGAACATGTAGGATGGGAAAAACTGGAACAAGATTCAAGTAAGGAAGTAATCATAGAAACCTACAAAAGACCAAAACAACATATCAGTAATAAGAAGAGTACAATTAAAGAGGAAGTACAGGAAGAGCACATAGGACCAGAACAGGAAGAAATAGGTGAACAGGAAGAAATAGATAACCAGGAACAGGTAGTACATGAAAGTCCACCTGTAAGCCCTGTAATACCTAGACGGTCAACACGTGAAACCAGACCACCTGACAGGTACCAAGCAAGTGTAGTTTGCCAAGTTAGTAAAGTTCCAACTACTGTTGAAGAACTTAGAATGTATCCAGTAAAGGAACAAGAAAATTGGCAAAGAGCAATGGAGAAAGAATTAAATTCATTAAAACAAATGCAAGTTTATGAAAATGTTAAATTATGTCCAGGTAAAAAGTCCATTGGCTGTAAATGGATATTTAAATTAAAAACAGGTAAAAATGGGACTGTTACCCATAAGGCTAGGTTGGTAGCTCAAGGTTTTAATCAAACTGCATGTGATTATGATGAAGTATTTGCACCGAGTCTAAAAGCAACAACCTTGAGAGCAGCTTTAGTGTGGGCAGCTAAGAAGAATTATATTATAAATCACTTAGATGTAGAAACTGCCTATCTGCATGCACCATTGCAGCACACTATATACCTAAAGAAACCTGTAGGAATTAAGGATGATAAAAAGAATAATGACTGTTGGAAACTTAAAAAGAGTCTCTATGGATTAAAACAATCTGGTTACGAATGGAACCAATATATTGTTAAGGAGTTAAACAATATAGGGTTTAAAGCAGGTTTAGCTGATCCATGTGTATTTAAGAGAGAGACAAATGGAGTAGTGTCATTATTATTGTTGTTTACAGATGATATTGCTTTAATTACAAAAACTAATAATGAAGCTACTGAAATAATATCATTATTAGGTAAGAGGATACAATTAAAGCAATTAGGAGAGATAAAACAGTATCTAGGATTGACAATAAATAAAACCAAAAGTGGCTATAAGATATCTCAAGAGGATAAGATTTATCAATTACTAAAAACATACAACATGGAACTTTGTAAACTGGCTAAAACTCCAATGAGTCAGGAATTTGGCCACACTGATGCTCAAAGTCCAAAATTCGATAAGACTATTTATCAATCACTAATTGGTAGTTTATCGTATATTAGTAATTGGTCAAGGCCAGACATTGCATATGGCGTTAATCAATTGGCAAGATTCAACACTGAACCCACTGAACGTCACTGGCAAGCGCTAAAGCATATATTAAGGTATCTTAAAAAGACAATGCACTATGCATTGTATTTGGAGCCAAAAGATGATCTGATTTTAAGTGCATATGCTGATGCAAATTTTGCAACAGACATAAACACTAGGAAATCAACTTCAGGTACGGCTATACTATTAGGAAAAGCACTGATTGGTTGGAGGTCAATTAGACAGCAACACATAAGTATGTCCACAATGGAAGCAGAATTTTCATGTCTATCTTTATTATGTACTGATTTAATTCTGTATAAACAGTTGTTATTAGATATGGGAATAACTGTTAATGATTCTATTGTAATTTATGAGGACAATCAAGCAGCCATACGGTTGGCTACAAATATTGCTGTAAAAACGAGATCTAAGCATACAGATGTTAGATATCTGAATGTAAGACAATCTGTAAAAAATGGTTTAATAAGATTGGAATATGGCATGACTGAAGAAAATATTGCTGATCAGTTTACAAAAGCCCAAGGTTCAGTCAAACATAAAGAAAGTTGTGACAACTATGGTTTAAAGTTGTAAATAGATATATATATATATATTATTATATTACCCAAAAGGGGAGTATGTTAGGAATAACATAGGTTACCTAACGTAGTTTGGGTAAAATAATATATATAAACTATGATTGTAAGTTAAAGTGTGTGTCACTTTAAACAGCAAAGCATGTAATTTTGGGTGCGGTGGTAAAACCACCATAAGAGGGAGCAAGATAACCTGCTAGCTTACTGTATTGCTGGCTTACTGTATTGCTTGCTGACGATGATGGATTGATGGTTTGATAACTGCGTGTTCCCTGCTGCTGAAGGACTTCTTCCTCCCTTCTGGAGGTTTGACTTCTTCATATCTCTACTGCGAAGAGATATATTACTGGACTGATATTTGTAAGTTTACTGACCTCTTTTTCGACACTGGACTTTGCAACTGAATAATCCCCGGACGGACTGAACTAGTGTATGATATATGGACTGTTTGACTATGCTATAACTATTACTGGAATAAACTATTTAACTAGCACATTGTATCTGTTTTACTGAGTGTAAACTACAAAAACGTTTATCTCACATATTTGCCTGCCTGCCTGACTGCCGTGCAGGTTCTGCTAGGGTGTATATCCCTAACAGCTTCCATAACTTCCTTTGATTGTTTATTAAAAATGTTTTCAACTGTTTTTGTTTTTTTTCATTTCTAAAACACATACCACTTTCAGATGTGCTTCTGTGGGTCTTAGGAACAATAAAGTATTTATCCTAAAGGTGCTTTTTCAAAAGGAAACTTGACTTTCTGGTTTTTCTTTGAAGATGTTTCACTTCTTATCCAAAATGTCTTCAAAGAAAAAACAGAAAGTCCAGTTGCCTCTTGAAAAGGCACCTTTGGGACAACTATTACATTTAGTGATAAAAAGTATTTAGTTTCCAAATTCTTCCCACCATAGCTGGTAGTGTGAAAATGGTTCAAAGCACCCTGAAGTTCCAGTAGACCATATGATAATGAGCATTTACAGAAGAGCAAATCTATCATACTGTGGCTGGCTCAGTTTCAGACTTAGGTTTGTTTAAGCCTATTTCTATAGAAATGGAACATTTTTCATGCATATTTCTCTGACATATGTATTTGTGTAAGTACTTTCCAGAATACACATTTTTGTGTACATTTCTCTGATATTAGTGACAACTGAGCAGAAAAATCCATAAAACTGTGGATCTCAGTGTATGAGTATGTGCTGGCTTACATATATACAGTCACTAGTTTAGAATCAAGCAAAGTGAGGTGTTACATATTATTGGGAAAAAGGCATATTGGAAAAAGTCAAAGAGTCCTGCAGTCTGCTATCTTAATTATATCAAGGTAAAGGTTCCCCTCCACATATGTGCTGGTCATTTCCGGCTCTAGGGGCAGTGCTCATCTCTATTACAAAGCCGAAGAGCCAGCATTGTTTGAAGATGTCTCCATGGTCATTGGCCAGCATGACTAAACACCAAAAGTGCACAGAATTCTGTTACCTTCCCACCAAAGTGGTCCCTATTTTTCTACTTGCATTTTTACATGCTTTCAAACTGCTAGGTTGGTAGAAGCTGGGACAAGTAATGGGAGCTCACTCCATTACATGGTGCTAGGAATTTGACCTTTTTGATCAACAAGCTCAGCCTCTTAGCCACGGAGCCACTGTATCCCATTATATTAACGTCTTATATTAATTAATAATTATATTAATGTATTGCATTAATGTTTTCTTAAAACCTAGTGTCAGGGTTGCAACAAACACCCACAATGGAATCAAAACTCCAAGGCAGGCATATTACTCAAAGCATTGATTTATTAGGCATGTCATACTGGCACATCTGGTGAAAACCTGACTCTGAGGAATCGAAGTTTTCCCCACCCAAATAAACCCCAAAGTTCTTTCTCCCAGGTCACAATTCCATCACATGGTCCAACCAGGTTGCATCCTCCATCCTGGCTGGCTTTAGTCCATACCTCTCCAACATCTGGTAGAATGTCCTTGGCTCCCATGGGAAAGAATGTTGTTTTGGCTACATATCCCCAGCTATCTCTATCTTCCCCATCATGTTTCCACAGCTCCAACCGCCTTTGCTGTGGCAGCTCTGAAAATGCTTCCAAAATTGCTTCAGCCCTGACACCTAACTGGCTATTCTGCTCATTTTGTTGGTTGAAACTGTATGGAATACAAGAAGAAATTAAGCATTGTATGGATTTCTAGAGGTTTCTATTTGTCATATGTTGAAAACAATATTCATACTGAGAATCACCAGCTGATTAATTTGTTAGCCTAGAACAGGACTAGAGAGTTCTGGGAATTGAAATCTACAAGTCTTAAAGTTGTCAAGTTTGGAGAGCCCTGGTCTAGAAGCTCATTATGATGATGTTATCTATTCAATCAATCTTATTCTTGGAGATTCTAATGGAATAAATGCTTGGAAAAGAGAGATAGCTGAGGAAAATACTTCATGTGTCTCATGACTTCTTGTGGAAATAATATCGGTGCAGAAAAAAAAGAATGGTATCTGTCCTGAATAACACACTCTTTATAAGGACTGGTCCTTAAATTAAGTAGCCCTCTTAATTTTCATTGAAGACATCAGCTGCTTGCTAAATTGCCATCATTTGTATTCTGTCTGAGCCCATTCTTCTTTAAGGATCTCCTCCTAGTGTAATGATAAGCAAACCATCCAAAGTCCAATATGATGACTTATTAAATATTCTGTTTTATTCCTCCATTTCAGATTGTGAATTCCTTTGCTTTGCCTGTTAAAATGGTTATATTAGGGGATACGATAAAATATTCAAAAAGTAATTTAGAAACTACTCACTCATGCTTGCGAGAGTCGCTTCAGCTACTTCAGAGGCAGAATTTCCCTTCTTATTCTTGCAGTGAATTAAAATTAGGTATTTGGCTGTCTGAAGAGATATAGAAATAGCTCACATTGAAAACAAGAACAGTCTGCTTTTTAGTCCGGTCAAGCAATTTCATTACTGTGCTGATGTTGTTATTGTATTAGTTGTGCTTCTTCCACACGTAGAAGTGGATCTTGCATTGAGTTCGGGGACACCAGGACTAATCCATCAAGATCTTGTATCTGTAAGCTAAGAATATGTTAAATTATGGGGATCAGTTGGCCCAGCTTTTGCTAAGAGTGTACATTTTATGGTAGTTTTTGCTAACTTGCATCAGGAAAGACATGATTGGGAAAAAATGTTCTCACTATCAATGTCTGTGTAGAATCCTGATTTGGACTTGTAGATGTCAAGACTGGTTAATGCAATAAAATAGTTCACTACATAAATGACATTAATGTCTTATACTAATATATATATAAGGGAACCATAGTAAACTAAAGCATTCAAGTTCCAAAGTAGGTAAAAGATAATTTAATTTGGAATTAAGCTTCAGATCTGGTTCTTAACAAAAGGAGAAAAAGCCCACAAACAAATCTTTCCAATACTTTATAGCTGTGCTTTGAGTGTCACTGTTAGGAAGAAAGAGGGAAGTAATCTTTAAAAAGAGGAAGGATCCACATTGTGAACTGCTGGCCAATTGTCTCTTCCATAAGGGTATTCCCTTCCCTTTTCTTCATTCAGAGAACCTTGTCAAATCAACCTGCTTTTGCACTTTATTTTTTATTTTGTTGGCTTCTCCCCCAACAGCAAACTTGGTTATATTGTCTTTGGTCTTAGAGAACATTCCATTCTATCTTGTAAGCAACAGACAAAATACTAACTATTTCCATAATTTCTTCAGCATAAAGGAGAACAGCTCTAACATTGTTGAATTCAGAACCAATGGTTCTTGAGACATTGTCTTAATTTCAAATGAGGGCTCAAACAGGAGAAGGACATAGATGCTTATGAATTGGGGAAGACAGGAAGAGAGAAGAAACACAAATAGAAGGACTACTTTGTTGTTGTTTTTGTTAAAGGGATTCTTATTTCATGGTGGACTTTGGATTCCTTATTAAATATTAGTTGGCGTAAGATTTTCTCTGGTTTACTTTCAAATGATTTTTGCTTTAAACAATATGATTCATTGGAACTGGATGTTATGATCTCTGTGGACACTAGAAATTGGCATAAAAACTTTAACTCCTGGGGCCCACAAAAGAAAATGTTAGTCTGTGATTTTATTCTTCATTTCCTGGTGTTTCCATTATGAAAAATTAAGAGGTACATGAACATGTGATTCTTTGAAATGTTCCAGGAGCATTTTCCAACTAAGGAAGGAAGGTATATATTTTTGACATACAGCAATCTGTCTGAGGGATCATCTCTTCTCAGTTATATCCATCTGACCCAGTAGAGTGAGGAGACAAGGAATGCTGTGGGTCCCATCTTATAAGGAGATTATATCCGGTGGGATCCAGAAGAAGGGTCTTCTCATTTTGGCTCTCTCTATTTGCAATATCATCACCATAGAAATTAGACTGGTCTCACTTTGACACTCTTTTGTAAGGTCCTGAAGATCTGATTCTGCCAATGGGCCTGGGCTACCCAGAGTGGGATGGAGCCCATCAAATGGCTCATTTGATAGTGTGTTGTCACCAGGGTGTGGGGGTTATTGTTTTTTATTCTTCTATATTGGGTTTTTATTGTTTGTAAACTGCCCAGAGTCACTGAGAGTGAGTGGGCAACCATATAATCTAAATAAATCAAATGAGTTGAGTAGTTTTCTTAAGGTTTCATTCAGAAATAACAAAATTGAAAGGGACCATGGACCTTCTTTTCCAACCCCTGTTCAAGCAAGAGACCCTATATCATTCTGGACAAATGGCTATCCAATCTCTTCTTAAAAACTTTGATGGAACATCTAGAATTTCTAGAGACAAGCCGTTCCACTAATTAATTGTTCTCACTGTCAGTAAATTTATTTTTAATTCTAGGTTGGATTTCTTCATGGTAAGTTTCCATCTGTTACTTCTTGTCTTGTCCTTGGGTGCTTTGGAGAATAGGTTGACTTCCCTCTTCTCTGTGACAGCCCCTCAAATTCTGGAAGACTGCTCCCATGTCATATCAAGTACTTCTCTTTGTTAGACTAGACATACCCAGTTCCTATAACCATTTATCATAGGTATCAGCCTCCAGCCTTATTAAAGCTTAATAATTAAGCATTATTCTCATTTGTTCTAAAAAGTTTCCCAATGAAATGAATTGACGAAGTCTTTTCAATAACTGCAGAATATTTTCTGTAGCATTCAGGTTGATTCACAGTATATGCAGAAGTATGTTTCTTTTATCTTATTCTATATATGGACCACCATAACACTTTTCAAAGAAGCATTGCTTGAGGTCATGAGCATTCTGGTTTTCTCCACCACTCCATTCTTCTGACCCATTTTAAATGTATAATATGCATCATACCATTTTTCCCTCAACAATTTAGATTCTTATCCAAAATGTTATTCTTCTATGCTATGTATCTATAGGTAACATAATGTGTACTTAAAATAATTTGAACAGATTCTTAGGAATGCTTCTCAGATGGTATAAATCAGTTTGACTCTTTTTAAAGGAGCAGTGCCAGAAATATGCCAAGATGTGGCTCTTCTCAAGTAAAACTATTATATATTACGCATTATCAAGGTTTTTATGAGCAGAAGCAGAACAGATGGAATTATTTTTATATGTCCTTCTCATAACTGTAGGCAGTAATGGAGTGTGGATAGCTAGGGAATGGTTTTATAATTTGCCTTTTATTGCATTTATGCAGGAAAAATATATGACTTTCTTCCATTATAATTGTCCCATTTTCAATGCTATATTTATGGAGTCAAATAATTTATATCAGTAAATCTCTTCTCTGACTATTGTCAGTGAATGTTCCTTCGTTCCATACTTTTAGTAAATTGTGCCTGAAATAACAGTAATATTTAAAGAAAATATATCACAATGCTCTATAATGGCATATTAGTTACTATAGTGATAGCTACTGTCCAAACATTTCTCATTAAAGTCTTTCAAAGGCTCTTCTTGGTGTTATATTCTATAAATAGTACTAAAATATTTTAAGGTACCAATTCATACATTTTATAAAACAGTGCAGTTCTTCTGGGCTGAACTACAAGACAGGCCAATCTGTATTTTTAAAAAATCCTCTACACATTGAAAAAGAATTCCCACAAAGCTTTCAACATTCTTTTCTAATTTTCATATGATTTTTTTTTAAAAAAATGGCAACCTGCCCTTTTTGTATTATGGAATAGTATCCAAAAATGTTATTGCACTTATTTATCAAATTTCCACACCACCATCTCGCATGATATGCTTTTTAAATATATGGGTCAGACTGAATAGCAGTCAAAGTAATGTTTACACATCACTTTAAAGTGATGGTTGCTTAAGCATGATTTATTGAATAAACTCAAATGATTGGATTCATTCAACATGTTCAGTGTGGCTTTCAGTATTCATGTAATCTACTAAGCCAAAAAGCAAACAATCCACTTGATGGCTTATTGCCAAGTATGAATTCAACCACAAAATTGTGGTTGATGACCACTTGAAATTCAGGTATGCTAAAGCAGAAGGGATGGGTTACAATAGCACAACTGTTGATAGTATAGCTATAGTAAAATGACTGAGTTAGGATGCGGCAAATAAAGGTTTTAAAAATACAACATCAAACTATTTCCATTAATACTAGCTGACAGCTAATGGACACTTTAGCTCCATTATAATTAATCTTGTATCCATGGTGGAAATATTACAAATCATGTTGCCTATTCTTGGGGTGAGGGAAACCTCTTCTTCTCTTGTTCTTCTTCCCCTATTTTTTAGCGTATTAAAAAATGACCAGCATGGTTATTGCTAAGAATTCTGGAAACTGAGGTCAATATATCTAAATGTGAGGAAGGTAGGCTTGTTTTAAAATCTTAAACTAAGAGAGGGTTGATCAACATATATAAGATTTAGCCTCCACTTTAATTAGGCTTTCCAATTTTAGTATTAAATTATGTGTGCATTAAATCATTGAAAAGGAATCTATGAGAATTTTGTTTGGACTCTTTCTAATTTGGCAAAATTTAAGTAAGAAAGACTACAGACTGAAGAAGCTACTTGGATAAGCATCAAAATATTTTTAACCAAAAGGAAAAAGAAGTTGCCATGACTTAACATCCAGAAAATGCTATCTGGATGACTGAGAATCTCCTTCAACTATTGCAGTTTTAGAGCTGCCCAATATTTGGACCCAAAACTTCATTCCAAAGAACTTTCATTCTTATGTCAGTGGAATGCTGTTCTTGGCTCATCTCAGATCTCATTGCTCCAAAGATCATTCTCAGTTTATATCTCAGTATATGGCCATGATGGTAAACCTATGGCATGTCTGCCTCAGGTGGCATGCAGAGCCATTTGTGCCGGCACGTGAGCTGCAGGCAAACTTACCTCACTGGGCATGTGCATGCCTCACAGCTGATTTTCTGCCAGTTTGAGGCCTTTTTTGGCCTCCCAAAGGCTTGAGGAAGGCTTCTGCAGGCTTTGCAAGCCGAAAACTAGCCCCATTTCATCACTTCCTGTTTTTACGGAAATACCAGAAGTGATGATATGGGGCTAGTTTTCAGCCTGTAAAGCCTGCAGAAGCCTTCCTCAAGCCTTTGGGAGGCCGAAAAAGGCCTCAAACTGGACAAAAATCAACTGTGAGGCGCAGTGCAGGTAAGGAGATGTCGGGGGTGGTTGGGTGGGTATTATGCATGCATGCGTAGGGGAGTGGGGGTGCTGGCACGCAAATGTGTGCATGCAAGCACGCATACAATTTTTGGCACAGAAGCCCAAAAAGGTTAGGTACCACTGGTATATAGCATTGCAATATATGGTATATATTTATAGGAAGTGACCAGGCGGAGCCCAAGGACGGGGTCAAATGTCACAAGTCCCTTCATGCCTACAAGAGATCTAATTCCAGCCCAACTTAATTCCATTGATATCTACCATCAATTTGCTTGTAGAATCTCTTCAAGATTCTTGTACAGAGCTTAAGCTTGCAATAAATCTTAATGCCCATTTGAACTGCCTGGATCTTCTGATTTCCCTGGTGCTTGACAGTTTTTCCTTTTATGTTCCAAAGATCTTTTTGTTGCACTTACAGTCAGAGATTGAAAATAAAAGGAAGAAAATGAGCCTCGAAGTTGTCTTCTTGTAACTTTGAGATTTTGGTAAAAACAACAGCAGTATTTCATTATTGGTATACAGTAAAATAGCAATGTATTTGTCAGCTAATTTTGGAGGAAGGAAATCTGAATTGTTCAATATATTAGTAAATTAATGTCAAAATTAAACAATATTGGGACTAAAAGTCATCCCTGTTGGACTCTTTCTGTGGTTTGTTGGTACTTTTTAGTACAAACCCTGATTATTATATTTCAATTTAAGGAAGGTAATACTATAAAGTGAGTGATGAACAAAAATTATTATGTAGGAGTAAAGAATGCCTGTTTAGATTGTGAGAATGCTATACGCATAATACATTTTGATCGTAGAAAAGCATTTACAAAATGAATTAAAGCTGGCTAAGTGGCATAAAAATTAAGTAGATCTCCAACTGGATGAAACATCTTATTCAAATGGCTAATCATTTATTCTGCATCTAATTGAAGAGTTAAGTAGGGCACCACAAGAATTAGGCTTAGGTCCATTACTCTTCAATATTTCTACTACTTGTTAGGTGATGGGATGGAAGGGATTTTGGTTTAAATTTGATGATGATATGAAAATAACAATGAATGAGATATGGCAGAAACAAAATTTAAAATGATCTTGATAATTTGGAGAAATGGGCTGAAATTAAGAAATTTAACAGTGCTTATGCAAGATGCTTTTCACTTGGGAAACAAAAAATTCATGCAGAAGTACAGGATTAGAAATATTATCTCATAATAATTGCAAAAAAGAACTTGACATAGTAGTTGATTGCAAATTGAAAATGAGCCAGAAAATGGCTGCAGAGAAAGCAAATGCAATTTTAGGCTGCATGAACAAAAGGAAGGCTTGATTAATGAATTGCACGTATATCCTGTCACAATCAGTTCAACTGTCAGAAGCTCACATGATAGAAAAGCAATTTAAAACATCCATAGTAGATTGGTGTCCAGATAATGGATTGAAGTTGGTCTTCAGTGTCAGTTGAGTGTGATCAGGGATTGTGTCAGGCTTATTTCTGTAGGGAGGCTATTCTAGAAAATAGATGTTGAGAACTGAGAACTCCCTTTTCTTCAAAAACGGAACAGTAGAAGCAGTTGTTTCCTAGATTATCTAATATGTCTGACTGATTCAGGGATGTATACCAGTCCTACAGATATCCAAGTGCTTATGCATAAAGAGTGTTATAGGTTAAATTAAGGAAAGGGAATTAAACTAATTCAAAACAGTATCTCCTCTCGTCAAGCTCATAAGGTAACAAAGAAGATACTGTATTATATGGTAGCATACACTGCAGAGACAGCTAAAAGAACAAGGAGAGATTCATTGCCTGCATTTAGGTCTTGATAGCAATCATCAATGGCCATCTTGGACTCATGGCTATGCCTAAATTGTTTCAACCAGGGAGCTATATAACCGAACCACCACACTGTTTCAACACATTTTGGCAAACAAACAAATAAATTTTCAAATCATAAAAAATATTCAGAAGTTAGGTAGCACATTTTCTGACTAACAGATTTTATCAAAACACATATGCTTTCATGACCAGCCATTTGCTTCATCAGATGCATGGACTGCTAAATCTAAATGTTTTCACCCTAAATTGACAGAGTTTTCCTCCTGAAAATCATAGGAAGCAATCACTCTACCTGATTCTGCTTTCATCAGAATATAATCAAGTACTCTGTCTAGTTAGGTCCCAGAGGATTCAGGGAAATTGGAACCTGGGCAATGAAGATAACCAGGGAGCCAAGTAAAGAAAAGCTGAAAGTTTTACACATGTTTCATTTCACAAAGAAAAATTGACAGAGATATGATGACATTCTTCATATATCTGAAAAAACTATCACATAGACAAAGGCTCTCCAAAAGGCAGGGCACAGGATTGTGGAACTACATTTTAGGAAGATGCAGACTGGATTGGGAGCAGAGTTAGATTGAGACCACCTTTCTTAATTTAGAACAATTTAACAGTGAAACTAATTATCCCAAGAGATAATAAGCTTTTGTTCACTAGATGTATTCTAAGGGAGGCTAGACAGCTAATTGGAATGTTTAACTTAGTAATCCTGATATTGAACGGGGTGGAATTGGTGGCTCAAATGGTCCCATATAATACTATGATTTTTATGAAAGTACTTTAAACATGATGTCCCAAAGGTGTTGCTTCAAGAGGCATCTGGACTTCGTTTGTTTTTCCTTGAACACATTTCACAAGACATGAACTGAAGAAGCCTTTTGGATGAGAAGTGACATGTCTTCAAGGAAAAACAAAGAAAATCCAGTTGTCTCTTGAAAAAAACCTTTGGGACAACTATGACCTGGATGATTGAGATTCTCCATAGACATTTAAACATGATGGTATTGCCATTCTTTTTCTGTTGTTACTTTCCTCTTATGATAGACCAAGGTGAGGAAACTATGGTTCACCAGGGGCTGCTACACATTAATTTTGGTAAATAGTAGCATAACAATATGAAAATAAATTATTAAATTCATACTGTGCCTTGAATTGGACATTCTTGTTGATGCTGTTGAAGACTAAAATTTAGCAATATCTGGAAAAACACAGAATTCTTAAATTAAACATATGAAGAGTGCTATTAGGAAATTGGTTTAGTATTTTAGTCCAACTTAATGCCAGATGGTTGTGGCTAAACATGTTCCTTCTAATCAAGTTCAGAACCTTGATTTTCTAGTATTATAAATGACAATGCCCCAGGAGATGATTTTATGAAATGTCAGAATGTCTCTCTCCCCTCTGCCTCTGACTTGAGTATTATTCAGAAATGAAAAATGCTCGTTGGAACTGCACTCCTATTTAAAGAACTTGCAAAACTTTTCATTTATTTAAAAAGAAAGAGCTTAAAATCTTGACATTTTTCTTTCCCTATTTGTGCACAAAATATTTCAACTTATTAGCCTCTGTTCAAAATAATCTGAAAAAACGTGAGGCTGATAGCCTTGTTGAACAAATGTTTTTTTTAAATAAAAATATATAATTTATGCATGTACACTTCTAAATATTCTTCATAAGCTGTACTAATGGAAAACCTATGACTTTTGGAACCAAAACAATATTCCAAAGATTTTTGCAATTCAAAAGGAACCAACATTTCCTTCAAATTGAACTTGACTCCCTTTAACTACCTATTTGTGTTTGTGCAGTTGTAATTGTGGAATGTTTGAATAATTTTCTTGACAACAATTGGGAAATAGTTTGCCAGTGTCTTTGGGAAGTGTTTTCAACTTTCCAGTTTAGCCCGGTCAACTTTCTCTTCCAAATAATAATCTACCCCAACTCTGCTTATTTTTCATACTAATTACAGACAGCTATTCAAAATGGAATAGATTAAATATATAAAAAAAATACTACTAAGATTAGGAAGAGAATGCACTTTTGCAATAGACCTGAGTAATTTTATTTATATTATAGTGAACCTCACAGATTCAGCATTTTTCATAGTTATATTGTATGGTTAATTGCACATAAAATAAGTATAAACCAGGGTTGAGTTTTCTGATCATTGTTGCTCCCCCAATGTGCCCAATTAAAATGAATATAGCTGACATATAGGTCAATGTATTTCTCTCAATAGCACAGCTCCTGAGATACATAATTAGGTACTATGAGAGCTCCTAAGGTTGCCTTCTTTCACTTTTCACTTTCACTCCTAAGGTTGCCTTCTTTCACGTTCACAAATGGCAAACATAAGCATAAGCAAATGTTCATATTCTTTAGGTTCTTGATATTTGTGCCCTGTGAAATGATGTACTATTGGTTGTGTTCTATCAAGTTCTCTATTGCACATTCAATTGAAGTATTCTATTGAAAATTCAGTTCATTGAATACAATGTAAATGAACTGTAGAATAGGCACTGGCATGTTCAATCAAATTATATACTATGAAGCAGTCAGTACCCAAGGGAGTGAAGAACAAGGAAACAAACAATAAAAAATTCAGAGATAAGGTAGTACAAAATGAATTTAGTATCACCACAACTGGCACCAAATATCCATTGCCAATCATTAGAGAATCATAGTGATACAACTTAACTTTGAAGTTATGAAAACTGTTTTTAAATGATCGTATCAATTGTTCTGTTTTCAGTACACATTAGTCTGTGTGCAGATTTGAGAATGATTATTCAGCTTGAATCATATTCAAGCAATGGGATCTTGCAAAAATCTTCTCTTTGGATCTTGCAAAAAAGAGAAGGGAATGTGCAGGTGGTTAGAACTTAGGGATGGTCATAGATGGTGGACCTTGACCAATTTAACAGTGGCCTATTATGCCCCTGTATTGTACTCAAATAATATTATCATTTCTCATTAAGAACAACATCATCAATCATACCATATTAACAGTTCTTTCCCTTTCTTCTGTATCCTTCTTAATTTATTATCATTCCTTCGTTCCATAGTTGCATTGCCTCTGTTAATCCCACCATATGGAGATGTGGTGAATGAAAGTCACAAAACCAGAAGCCTTATTGCAACTTAATTCTCTAGCAAACACATGTTTATATGGATTCTACATGAGGCTCTGTGAACATAGCAGATACATTTTAGAAAGTAAGCAAATGCTTGCATGTTAAAAGCCCTATTAGCATTCATAGCCTAATGAAAGTTCTAGTTTTTGACTAACATGTTTCCTACCTTATGTCAGCCTTTTCTCCTAAACAGTTCACTGATGTTTGAAAATTGCAATCATATTAATAGAACTTGCATTGTCTAGCTCCAATGTGTTCTGTCATTAAAGAGAGATATAATTGGAAATAAATGCTATGTAAATCTATATTTTGATTAGCCTTTCTAGATCTGAGGTGTGATAGCTGGGGCTCATGAGAATTGGTACAACACATCCAGAGAATTTTAACTAGATCTTACTGCTACAATTCCTGATCTCACAGTTCCTCTTTTGGCTAATCATTAGTTTATTCACCTCCCTCTGACATGTCTTAATCAGGAACTGTTCAATATATTCTCTCTCTCTCTCTCTCTCTCTCTCTGTGTGTGTGTGTGTGTGTGTGTGTGTGTGAAATCAAACATTGAATTTTGGATATTTATAGAACTTAAAATAACTTGATTGCTACTTTGAATGTACATTAATTGGCATACATTAAAATGACGTTTCATTGCATACAGCTCTCAAAGGGTCTCCACCTCCAATATATACTACACAAACATGACAAAATAAATAAATAAACAAATTAATAAATAAATAATGTATATACCCACATATATTGTATGACACAGAGAAACAACACAGTCTAGTTTGGATATATGCATGTACAAGGCGAGCAAAATTAATCTTGCAAGTTTACCAGATGGATGGCATAGGGAACAAAGCTGTTACAGAATCTGGTAGTCATGCTAGATGGGAATTCAGTGGCATTTTCTTTTTTAAATGTCCAAGTAAACTTACTTGATCAGATATAACAGTGACCCCATTCAAAGAACTGGTTGAGTTCACAGAACCAGTTTTCGAAATATATGCCAGGAATACCTACCAAACACATAAAAAGCAAAAGACTGCATGATGAAAGTCCTGCCCTTTTTATATGCATCTCCCTCCCCACCAGTGACTTCATCGGGTTTTTTACTTCTAGCAACTGCAGTTTTCTTGGCAAGGTTGGTTTTTGGGAAGGTTGGCCATTGCTGCCCTTCTAAGGCTAATAGTGACTGATTGACAAGTGATTAATAGTGAGTGATGCCTAAGGCAAAAATAAAATTCACAATCTCCTGGCTTATAGCTTGATACTTTAACTACAATAACCAAATTGGTTTTTTTATCTGAATTGTATGGGTGGAATTATGTAGGCTTAGAATTACTTGCCACTAAATATGTGCAATGTTTATCAGATTATTGATATGTAATATTCATACAAAGTCTACCAAATGAAGACTGCAAACATCCCGATTACCACTAGATAGCAACAAAATGATACAAAAAAAACCCCACACCTAAATATGGTGGGGGGGTAGGTTTTAACCAAAATAACAAATGTAGATAAGGACAGTTAGGACTTGGATCAAATTGATTTTTTGACCTCATTTCTTCTCTATTGGTGTACAGAATAACTGATGATATTAACAAATGCCATAGATGGTCCATCATTGAAGGTCCTTGTTACTCCCTGAGCTTGTTTTCTTGCAGATGTTTCATTACCCAAACTAGGTAACATCATCACTGACAATATTTGCTACTACTATACTGCTGTGAACAGTGCTACTCCTCATTTCAATTCTGAGCTACAAATATTCTCCTTTATCAGTCCCTCTTTAGAAGTGCCTAGCCTCACAGTGTGAATAATGGGCAAACTTGAATCTATAAGTAGAGTCACAAATGAAACAGAAGATTTGAAAATAATCTAACCATAACCTCTACTCTCATGTTGATGCGATCACAGCAACATGTAAGAATATATGTTTGTCATTCTAAACCTGTTGTCCATGATACACTTCTTGACTAAAAACATCTTAGCTTAGGAATCATCAAATTCATTGAGATAGAAAAGCACTTGGCAAGGAAAGTCATGAATTGATACTTTTTTGCTTGCAAAATCCAAATCAAGCAGGTCATCTACAAGATTTCTGGAAAAAAAAATCTAATGTTGAAGGACAGAATATGCAACAAGAGATTTAGAAACAACAGCTGGAACTAGAGACTTAGAGAACTAGAGGAACTATGTGGTGAATGTTATGGGCTTTGCTTTGAAAATTTGTCCCTATATGAGATCTCTAACATTTCAGCCTTTTTATTTGAATTAAATATGTTTTGGGGTAGGTTATTATGAACTATACCAAGATGTTTTAGATTTTTATGGAGAAATAAATATCACAAGTAATAAGTAATCTTTTTCACCTCCTTGCAGCTGTTTATTCTGAGTTACAGATCTGCTTTTTTCTCACTTGCCTTTTGATCCAAGTTTCTGCATTGTAAAATTGAAGTATGATCTCATAAAATCACAAAATGTATGAACTGAAATATTGCTTAGTGGTTTCTCTGTTTAGCGTAAGAATCACTGTTCCATTCTTGTGTCCCTCTACATCATATATGACAAGCCACATTACTGGTCTACAATGTAAGCATCTAATACTGTGCTGTAATATAACCTACTCAGAAAGTAAGTCCTAGCTTCATTTTTAGACATGCATCCAATATAAGCCATACCCCCCAAATAAGCCCTAATTAAACACCGTCCACTCCAGGATGCACAGATAAAAATTAAGCTAGGGTGGGGATGGGAGTGTGTGGAACTGCCCTACTTCTTACCTTCGGATAGTTGCAGCCAGGCCTCGCACACCTTGACCCATTTTTTCTGCAGGCATCAAGGCTTTCCTGAAGCCTTTGTAATTAATAACAGAGCTCCGGATTTATCTTGCTAGCCTTCCTGGACAAAGAAGTTCCTGAAGGTCTCTGACAGCAAAAAGGAGGTCGGGGGTGACACACGCAAGTGAGGTGAGTCAGTGGACAACATTCCCCCAAAAAATAAGACCTGGTGCCTTTTTTGGTAGCAAAAAATATAAAACGGGGAGTTATTTTGGGGGAAACACAGATACTAAACTTGGAAACTGATCAAATAGCAGAGGAATACAGATATACAAATAATCAGAGTTGGAAGGGACCTTGTAGGTCATCTAGTCCAACCCCCTACCCAAGTGAGAGACCCTATACCATTTCTGACTATAATAAATAAATAAATAAATAAATAAATAAATAAATAATCAGCTCCTAATTCACAAGATGAGTTTGGAAAACTGCAAGAGAAGGAAGATAACACTGAATGTAGCTTGGATTGATTCAAGATTCCCTGCTTAGATAAATCAAATTCTTAGAAATAACAGGAGTCAGTAGAAATATCAGAAAATGTGTATAAAAATCAATGGCACAACAGAAGACACTGCCCTTCAGGCTCACAACATCAAGCACATTGAAGTCAAGAAGAAGGTTAGTAGTGAATACATCAGAAAAGTGAAGATCTTAATGTCCAAACTAAATAGTAGACACACTATCAAGACAATTACCATGTGGGCAATTCCAGTCATTAGATACACAGCTGGAATAGTGGACAGAGTTAAGCAGAACCAGAAGTCCTGGATAGAAAAACCAGGAAAAAATAATAATAACGAATCCCTTTCATCCATGGAGACATTGACAGACTCTCTGTATCAAAGAAAATAGATGGGTATGGAATGTTGTATGTCCACCAGACAGTTAAAGAAGCAAATGGGGCATTGGGAGGATATCTGAAGGACAGTGAAAAAGTTGCACTAAAGCCAGTGCATCAGGAAGGCTTATTGAATAGCAAGGAAACCCAACTAGTCTATAACAAATACCAAATAAAGAATAGAATAAAATAGAATAACAGAATTGGAAGGTACCTAGTCTTCTAGTCCAAGCCCCTGCCTAGGCAGGAAACCCTACACCACTTCAGACAAATGGTTTTACAACATATTTTTAAAAACTTCCAGTGTTGGAGCATTCACAACTTCTGGAGGCAAGTTGTTCCACTGATAAATTGTTCTGTCAGGAAATTTCTCCTTAGTTCTAAGTTGCTTCTCTCCTTGATTAATTTCCACCTATTGCTTTTTCCCTTAGGTGTTTTGGAGAATAGCTTGACTCCCTCTTCTTTGTGGCAGCCCCTGAGATATTGGAACACTGCTATCATGTCTCCCCTAGTTCTTCTTTTTATTAGACTAGAGATACCCAGTTCCTGCAACTGTTCTTCATGTGTTTTAGCCTCCAATCCCCATATCATCTTTGTTGCTCTTCTCTGCACTCTTTCTAGAGTGTTAACATCTTTTTTACATCGTATGATGAAAACTGGATGCAGTATTCCAAGTGTGGCCTTACCCAGGCATCATAAAGTGGTATTAACACTTCACATGATCTTGATTCTATCCCTCTGTTTATGCAGCCTAGAACTGTATTGGCTTTTTTGGCAGCTGCTTCACACTGCTGGCTCATATTTAAATGGTTGTCCACTAGGGCTCCAAGATCCCTCTCACAGTTACTACTATTAAGCAAGATACCATATATATTGTACCTGTGCATTTGATTTTTCTTGTCTAAATGTAGAAGCTTACTAAGAAAAGAAAGATAAAGATAAAAGAAATAGGGCAAGGCAAAGTGACCAATACATAAAAAAAAAACCTCAGCAACCAAGCAGATGAAGCACATAACAAAACCTGGCAATGGCTAAAGAGCAGGAAAGTTGAAAACAGAAACAGAGGAGATAATTCTGGCTGCACAAGACCAAGCCTTAAGAATGTAGGGATTCAACGCCATACATGAACAGACAGCTGTTTCTTTAAAGAAGCTGAAGAAACAGTTAGTTGCTGCAAGATCATGCATGCTGCCTGCAAACAATGGCATAATAAAGTAATAACAATGGTGCATTGAAATATCTACAAGAAACACTATTTGACTACAAGCAAGAACAAAAGGACAAAATAGACAAAGTAGTAGAAAATGAAGAAATTATAATACATTGGGATTTCAGAATTGACAAGACAAGCACCTGCCACATAACCCGCAAGAACACTATCCTCATTGATAGTCAATCACAGTCAATTGCCAAAATCATAGTCAATTGCTTTACCTGGAACAGCAAATTCAGTCTAAACATCTGGCTGACTGTCAACCAATTATAAGAACATCAACAACAATAATAATCAGAGGCAAAAATGGCTATATAAGGGACTACTGGTAAATTATTTAGAAAACTGGAGAAGTGGACCATTAAATTATAAGTACATTTAAAAAAAACACCTCGAAGTAAAGAGGACAAAATTGGAACTGGCAATGGTTACAAACTGACAAAATTAAGAAGAAAACAGTAGGATTAATTTTTGCAGTTCAAGAAGAAGCATTGCAAACAACCTTGATGAAATCAAGGATTCAACATCTATCAGGCAGCTGCAAGTGCGGAATTTAAAAATGAAAAGATAAAACCATACATTATGAATAAATGGATGCAGAAAAAAAAAATCCCCAGGCTGAGTATAAGCAACATAATGACAGAGCAGCCATTGTGAACTATTGGCATTGACACAACAACTATAATTTCAGAATTTCCTGAATGTGACATGATCACAAAACTGAGAAAGTAGCCGATAATGATGGAAATGGGATTTTTTGCAACACACTAATTACCATCTGGAACATAACTAAACAGTTATATAAAAATAATTGAAAAGAGTGACATTTGCAGATATGGCAGTACCAAGAGAAAGAGAAATTAAGGGAAAAAAAACATAAAATAGAGTGCTAACAATGAAACTGAAGGACCTTGCAAAGTCATTCTACAGTTACTGGTGCAATTGGTGGAATAAAAGTAGATTAAGTAAATATTCACAGGAACGAAATAGTTCAGTTATATAAATTGCAGATTTGTAAAAAAAAAAAAAAAGAAAAGCAAAAAGAAAAGCAAAACCTCCACTGTATTGGATATATGTTATTCTCAGCCACAGACCTGGCCAATCAAATCATATGGATTTCTTGAAGCACCTGAACGAAATGGCACAATATACATTCAACAAATAATATCCGGTGCCATTCATTGTTTACAAAAATGAAAAAAGTGAAAGCTGGTGGTTTAATTTGAAATGAATATTTAATACAATAATCTGTGCTGGGAGATATTTTCTCCTTGGCTCATGTATTTTAAAGATCACTCACCTGATCCTTAATTTTTGGACAGCAGGAAGAAAGATTCTAGCACAAGGGATCTAACTCTTTTGAGTTAGCAGACAATAGCAAAATTATATGTCTCTGGAAAACTAAAGGAAGATGTGAATACGAGGCTGACTGTCCGGCTTCATCTTCTCCCACATCTCTGACTGTATATTGAAAAATTTAGCATCTTCTAATGAAACATATTTTTGATTTTTTTGTCGTCTGAAATGAAATCCTTTCCTGAATGAACTATAAAGAAAGTATCTACCATATTTTTCAGACTATAAGACACACTCTCCATCCCCCAAAGTGGGTGAAAATGTCTGTGCATCTTATAGAGCGAATATGGGCTCATTTTGGGCCTTCCAAATCCCCCGCATGTCCCATTTTTGCCTTCCTGGCACCCAGAAGCACTTTGTAGCCTAAAAATGGGCCTGTTTTTGGCCTGCAGAGTGCTTCTGGATGCCGGGGAAGGAAAAATTGGACTCATGGAGGCCAAAAACAATTTTTTTCTTTTTTGCCTTCTCTAAACCTAGGTGTGTCATATAGTCTGAAAATTAGGATAATACTGTGGGCATATCTTTGCTCTCTTTTGTCACTGTCATTCTACTTCTATTTGCAGGGTGTGTGTTTTTTTTTTTAAATTTGCTCCAGTTCTTTTTATTTCACTATCTTCAGGTACTGCCACATCTACTATTCATACTTTTTGGTCTTTCTTATCCACAGTTGTTAAGTCTGGAATGTTGTGTGCTTGTCTGAATTGTAAAGTCCCAAAGCACTTTAATTTCTTAATTTTGCTTGCAGACAAGTGATAGATCTTGAAAATATTCTATTGACCATTGCATTACTTTGTCATGCTGTTTTATTATTATTATTATTCCAACATACCATTAAACATGTATATCACAACGTTCTTTTAAAAATGCACAAAATATCCCCAGGTCAAGCAGCAGTGAAGTGTTAAATGAAGAGAAAAGTCTAATCAGACTTGAGAAGTGAAAAGTTTAAAAAAGTAAAAAAGAAATCTGATTTTGTAGGGTAGACAATCTGACAGGCATTCCAGATCCTGTTATTTTAGCCTACAACTAAACTAGCATTCCGGGTATCTCTGCTGTTTCTGCGCCCTGACCTCAAATGACTGATGTTAATTCAGTAATGGCTTCCAGCAAAGGAAAGTGGGTAATCAGGAAACATTGGCCCTGTCTTGAAAATTCAGGAAACATTGGCCCTGTCTTGAAAATTCATGGGAGAAGAGCAATCTACTTTTTCAAGGTGAAGAGCTTCATTAAGCCAGAATGACCTTTCCCCATGGAAGATTGGAAGTTAAAAGTGCCTGCCAAGAGACTAATGCCAACCTAAATGTATAAGAAATACAGATGGCTACTTGGAGTAATATTTTAAAAGTATAACTGTAATATTATTTATGATCTCAAAGGAACACTTTGCATTGCCAGTAAAAATGCATGAGATAAAAATAAATAAAACATCTAGTAACCCATTAAACTGACCTGTCCTTCTATAAATTCACATTTTTGTTTGGAGGTGTTGCAGAAAACAGTTGCTAATATATGGAAGGTATAATCCAACTCTATTGTTCCTGTACTGTGACAATGGATAGTAAAAGGTCCATCAAGGGACAGTGTGGATTTACTCTGTTAATCAGTGCAGAACCTGACTTTACTAAGCACTGAGGTGGATAGAAATAAGTTCATTTTAGAGTGAACAAAAGGTGGTTGAGCCTTAGAGAAATCAATTTATTTTAAAGCTAGGCTGGAAAGCATTGCTGTTTACAAGTGGTGAGAGGAGATTTTACTTTGTGCTATAGAATTGGAAGAGACCTTGGAGATTTTCTAGTCCAACCCTTTGCTTAAGCAGAAGACTCTAGTCTACACCATTCCGGACAAGTGTTCTTAAAACCCTCCAGTGATGAAACATCCACAACTTCTGAATGCAAGCTGTTCCAGTGGTTAATTATCCTCACTATTGGGAAGTTTCTCCTTAATTCTAGATTGCTTCTCTCCTTGATTAGTTTTCATCCATTGTAACTTCTCTTGCCTTCTTGTCTTAGATGCTTCCCTTCTGTGTGAATCTATGCAAAAGGTAAATCTCTGTTTCTGGCTGGATTTGATTGAGAAATGCTATTAGACAGAGTGAGTATACAGATCCCTCTATGGGAATGATGAAATACATCTATAAACAAAATTAAACAAAAATAATATCAGAAGTATTTATTTAAATTAGTGTTCTTACCTACCCACATTTCTGCATAGTCCCTACCCACTGCTCAAAAGACAAAAGAACTAAGGATTTGCATTTGTGATTTGGAGCTCAGCATATTTAATGTAAAACAAAAGTATTAGTGGGCTTTAAAAAATGGAAATAATCCCTGTTGTATCATGGTCCTGGCAATAGAATAACAAGGACGTAATTAGAAGTTTTAAAACAGAGGGAGAGGGGGGAAAGAGAGAGAGAGAGAGAACAGAGAGAGGGGGGAATATTACAAGAGTTTCAGCATGATGTCTTTAACTTTGCTTCAAAAAGACGGGTGTTACAATGATCCAATATACCCTTCAGCATTTTTCCTTTGGGTTATTTCTTCTTCGATTCAGTGGGAAAATAAAGTTATGAATGTTGAGGGTCTCTGTTGGAAAGATTCAATCTGAATTTTAAAAAAAGATACAAACAAAATTCAAAGCAAAGAGAAAACAATGCACAGGGGAAAAGCTGCTGTTTCAACCAGTTGCTGTTCTGCATTTATTCCCAAAGTAGAATAGAATAGAATAGAATAGAATAGAATAGAATAGAATAGAATAGAATAGAATAGAATAGAGTTATTTATTGGGCAAGTGTGATTGGACACACAAGGAATTCGTCTTAGTGCATATGCTCTCAGTGTACATAAAAGAAAAGATATATTTGTCAAGAGTCAAGAGTCATAAGATACAACACTTAATAGTCATAGGGTACAATAAGCAATCAAATCATACTAGGAAATCATACTAGTCAATAAAAATTGTTAGGATGCAAGCAACAAGGTTACAGTCATACAATCATAAGTGGGAGGAGATGAATGAAAGGAAGGATGGGAGGATTAATAGTAATAGTAATGCAGACTTAGTATATAGTTTGATAATGTTAAGGAAATTATTTGTTTTAGCAGAGTGATGGCATTCGGAAAAAAACTGTTCTTGTGTCTAGTTCTGGTGTGCAGTGTTCTATAGCACCATTTTGAGGGTAGGAGCTCAAACAGTTTATGTCCAGGATGTGAGGGATCTGTAAATATTTTCACAGCCCTCTTTTTGACTCATGTAGTATACACACCCTCGACTGAAGGCAGGTTGATAGTAATAGTTTTTTCTGCAGTCTTAATTATTCTCTGAAGAAAACAAGGTCTTATTCCATGAAACTAACAACAACAACAAACAACAAAACAGATTAGATGGGAGGGAATCAACTGTCCCCATGAGTTCAGAAGATCTATGATGATTTTATTTAAAATTGATTAATTGATAAAATTGATTTATCTGAAAAAAAAAAGTATTTGGAGGATATGTGTATTCGTTAACTAGGTTTTGTTAATCTGGCTTTAGCAATTTATATTAATCCAGGCAAAAAGTAATTGCTTCTGAATCAGGATTGCAACTGATCCCTCCACAAGAATGTAAAACTTCCACTGTAGACAGTTCATGAGAATGCACATCTTTTCCTCCTCCTGGATATCCCTATATAATAATCTCAGTCCATAGAAGAAAATCTATACAGTTCTGAGAGGTCCTTGGTGCTTCCTGAGCTTGGTTGTTTTCTTGCAGATGTTTCATTACCCAAACTAGGTAGCATCATTAGTAATGATGATGACAATAATGTTACCTAGTAACAAGTAATAAGGACCCCTCATTTCAAACCTGAACTAGAAATATTCTCTTTTATTGATCTATATAGTTTTCTTTTCATGAGTATAGCTTGAAACATCTGGAGAGGGCTAAAACAGGAAGCGGATTAGCCTATTCTGTCCCACTGTTCTACTTGAGGAAAAAAAATATTCTGAAGCATTGTTTCTTTGGAGGATCAGAAATATTAGCATACTTAAATTTAACGATTATCAAAGCTTTAATATTTGCTTCCTATAAAAATGCTATGCCACCTATATAATTGAAGAACATGTGGCTAGCCATATGTTAGTTGGTACTGACCATATTTATTTAGATTCTGTACACAAATAGCCATGTTTGTCCTCTATCTCACAGTTAATTTCATAATATTTGTTAAAACATTTTTTTTTGCTGTTTCGTTTCTTGAGGCATTTCAGTAATTAAGAAAACCAAATACTCAGGAAAGCTGAAGACTTCTCTGCAGAATAGTTCACAATAATTCTGACTGAACAATGAAACGGTATCATCTGAAAAAAAAAGTGAGGTGTGTGTGTTAAGGGAAATAACATTGTTTTATAGAAAAGACTGAGGAAATTAATGTTAATTTATGCTGACAATTCTATGTTATTTTTTATTCTCAAAATGAAAAATGTTGGTATATGCTCATAAATTTCAATTCAACATGCTTTAGTGGGGATACAACAATCTTATTGTGGGGCCTTTGGCTCACTACACAAATAAATTTTAGAATATTTTTTTTCCACCAAGGTAGTATGATGTGGACACATTCTTCATCAATACTGCACTTTTGTAAGGTGAAGGTAGTGTTTTAGGCCTCATGAAATGTTGACCTAGATCAATGATCTTTCTTGAAAGAATATGACTTCTGCACACGTTCATCTTTTTGAGGTAAAGTAATAAGAGACATTCAGATCAGAGCTGAGGAAGTAGATCTAGTTTTGAGATGTGCTTCACTCAAAATTTAATGATGAATTAGGTGGATTTTTGGAGCTCCATATCTCAATAATTACTAGTGGACTCTGGCATAGAAAGAATGAATGTGAGGTAGAAACTATATATGTATAATGTTCTAGAGTAATACTCTCAGAAATTGACAAATCAATTTTTATAATGGGTCTGTTCAGAACTTTCTCTTTTGCACTACTATCCTTTAAAATAGACACATTTCCTCTTATTTCTAGCCCTCTTGCTGCCTAAAATCAAACAGATGCTTGCTTGCTTTCTCTGAATTCCAGTTCACTTGTTCTAAAAGTGTTCACCAAATTAAGTTTTGGATCATTCATAATAGAACCCTGACATTTGTTTTGATATAGCAAGTTGCTAGTTACTATTCTATCACCATCTATCTGCCTGGGGAATACCTTGTGGGAACTCACAACTTGTCCATTTTACTTGCAAGTAAAGACATACAATAAGAAACAATAAAACTCTTTAGCATAATCTCCTGTATCAAGATCTTTAAAGTGTGTGGGTAGGGAATAAAACCAAATACAAAACCAACTCCCCAAAATCAAAACTTGAAATTTTGGGGCAAATTGTTGTCCTCCAAAATGTAAATTACCATGAAAGAACACATGTATTCCCTACAAATTGTAAATTGAACAATGAATCTACAAACACTCATATCTTAAGCCATTAATTCCTTTGAATTCTGGGACAAGTTGTTTCAATTGGAATTGAATCTGATTCTTTTGTTGTCTGTTCAGAAACAACTCTTTAATAATTTAGCACACATGGCCATGAATGCCTTGTATTCATAATGACTGTGCATTTAGAAACATTTAGAACAATGATTCAAATGACATGAAAGAACATAAAAGTAAATCCATCTTTCTAATTAATAATTATTTAAAAGAACAGTCAACTGAGGTTAATATTTCCAGTCCAAACAAAGCTTTATTTCAAATAAATTAATTCAACACCATTCTATCTAAATAGAAGAATGCACATCATATCTATTTTCCCCAATTGCTGCTTGACAATATGTAACAGTACATTGTTAATACATGCCAACTTTATTTAAACTGTTTTCCTCTCTCTATGCAGAGGACTTCAAAAGGATTTGAACTTCTTTGTATTTAATCATCAGTGGAGAGAATTCAAATGATCCTTTTTGGTATTGGTACCTCTCACTCTCTTTGAAATGCTCCTGATGATTACAAAGTGTTTTCAAACAGTAACTTGAAGATTTGTATACTTTGATTTCCAGAATTTCCAGGCATGCTGACTGAAGAATTCTGGGTGTTGAAATCCACACATTGTAAAGTTGTGAATAGTTTTGAATATCTGTTAAATCAGTGATTTTTAAGCTTGGCAACTTTAAGATATGTGGATTCCTAGGCTGGTGAGTTGAAGTGGGTGAGTTGAATCCACATATCTTAAAGTTGCCATATTTGAAAGACACTGATTTAACCGATACATGACAGGCAGAAATAGACTTTTGAAATGGCTTTTCCTTTTGAATTTCATCATTGCAGATGGTGAAAAATTATATAGTCTTCCAACCTAATTTTATATTTATATACTTTACATTTTAGATAGATGATAGATAAATAGACAGATGATAGATCGATGATAGATAGATAGATAGATAGATAGATAGATAGATAGATAGATAGATAGATAGATAGAAAGAATTTGGTCATGGCAGATGGTGAAAAATTCATGTGTGTGTGTCTGTCTGTCTGTCTGTCTTCCAACCTATTTATCTATCTATAGAAGATGATGATGATAGATAGATAGAGAGATAGAGAGATAATTTTTATTGGCCAAAGGTGATTGGACACACAAGGGATTTGTTTCAGTGCATAAACTCTCAGCGTACATGCAAACAACAAAGTGATAGATTATATATCATAGTTGCAATCATTAATCATAAGATACAACAAGTTATAATCATAGATACTAATAGGAGAAAGTAGTAGGAAAGATGAAAAGATGAAAAGGGTAATAGTAAAACAGCCTACTATTATGGATAAATATCTTTAGGCCTGAGACAGTGCTGTGGTAATTAGGCAGGGGTGGGATTCTACCGATTCTGACCGGTTCTATAGAACCCCTTGTTAACTTTCTAAGCAGTTCGAAGAATCGGTAGTTAGAAAAAATCTCCTTCTGTTTTTTTCCACCCTTATTATAATTCTTGGCAGTATGCCTATACTTACTGTCTTTGAAGGAATTTTTTTTGTTTCTTGATACTTTCTTAAAGGGGAAGGGTTGTTTTAAGATTTTTACACTGCTGTTGGGAGGAAATACTCCCCTGGGCATGCAATGATCAGCACTTTGAAGAAATAATTGAATAATGAAGCAGAGCTGGGGAAAGAAGCTTTTTAATGACAAGGACACAAGATGAGTAACATTCAGCAATGCTTCTTGGCTAGCTAGAAAGACTGACATTCAAACATGAATTTACATACCCTTTCTGAGTTTTGGTCTAAAACTGTTTTTTGGTGAAGTTTAATTCTGTTCTGGGTGACATTTAATCCTGTGTTTATTGATGAGATACTTTTCCCTATTCAGCCTTGTTTGGAAGAAAAAAGATTAATCTCTGTTCCTGAAAAGAAACTGGATTGAGAAATCTGGCTAGTTCCTGTGTCTATTTGTTCTGGTAATTGGTTTAATAAGCAACAGCTACTGTTGTGATTTAATTATTTGTATTGTGTTTGAATTTTTTTCTTGCCTCATGGTTTCTTTTTCTATGTGGGGAGGGAGTCTTCATTCACTGCTTTAGTGGTAATCTGACACTGTCCTTTTGGGGTGTACTTCCAAGATGCAGGATGCAAGCTTGGCACAAATTGTTTTACTGCCTTTTGGGGGAGCATGTGACCTTTCCTTAAATCTGGATAATTTCCTTAGGATATTTTGTGAGATGAGTGACATCAGCTGATATCTTTAAGTGGTGCAAATGGATCTGAGGATTGCTTTTCCTGTGTGTGCTCTTTCTGGAGAGGTTAAATGATCACTCTGCTAAAGGGTTTCACTTTATGAGCAAGAGTTGGCTACTGATAGTTATCATTGCATTTTAACTATTTTAATTCCTCAAGATGCTCTGGCAACTTGCCTGATTTATAACTCAGGCTTGCAGGTATTTTTAATCTAATGATTGGTTTTTAGGGTAGCTTTTTGCAAGCAAAGAAGCTTTTTGTATTTTTGTACAGGTAATCCTTGACTTACAACAGTTCATTTAGTGACCATTCAAAGTTACAATGGCACTGAAAAAAGGGACTTATGACTGTTTTTGACACTTATGACTGTTGCAGCATCCCCACTGCCATGAGAGGCCAGGCGAGGAGAAGCGCCCGTTGACATAAGTGATGTCGAGTTGGCCACACCCACCCAGTCACATGACCACCAAGCCACACCGACCAACTAAGCCATGCCCACAGAACCGGTTGTTAAAATTTTTGAATCCCACCTCTGGAATTAGGTGTTTATCAGAGTGATGGCATGGGGGGGGGGGGAACTATCTTTATGTCTAATTTTTTTGGCATGCAATGGTCTATAACAGCATCCAGTTCCTCAATGGAAAGTAGGCTGGTTGCAATTGTTTTGTCTGCAATTCTAACTATCAGTTGAAATCTATACCTATCCTGCGGAAAGTGGAAATAATGTGAAAAATAACCATGTGATTGTCAGGGTTAAGAAAAAAAGCTTCTATTCTAACTAATATATACAATATGAATAGTAGAAAAGAAAGGTAGAAGTAGAAGATTGTTTTAGATACCTGCAACATCCACAGGCTTTTCTACAAAAAGGATCTTTGGACTGTGAAAGTGTTTGAAGAGGTACATTGCTTTGATGGAATATTCCTCCAGACACCTGCTCACAGGGCCTTAATAAATGCCTTCCTAATTTAAGTCATAGAGTGGCCTTTTCAGTTCAGTTTGCTGGTGAAAACAAGCTTGAGCCCTTTTTGACTAGGAATAGCACTGAAAGAAGCCATTTATGTGGTGCAAAGCACTTTAGTGAAGGAACACGTATTTTCCCCATTTTTCAGCAACATACAGCAAAGCAACTTGTAGAGTTGAATCCTGAATGCCTAATATAACTTTAGAGGAAATGCAGGTAAAATTTAGATATATGCGCACACACACACCAGCACACACAGACAACTTTCCACTCCCATTTATTAATTTAAGCATTTAACTTCACTCCTCAGTGCAGTAAAAATAGTCAGCTATCAGGCTGCAGGGACAAAAAAAAGCAAAAGGAAATTTGTGAACAATAAAACAGAAAAAGAAAAAAAGGAAATAAATTTAGACAAGTTCTTGAAATTATAATTTAATGAACAGCTTTTATGAAAATCTTCTGTGGTCCTTTAACTTTAGTATTATTTTTCAATATATTCAAATCTTGCCCAATTCAGTTAGAGATTTGGGATCCGGATAAATACAAAATGTATTGCTTATAAAATCTACATCCTTGAAATTCATGGCATAACAAACAAAACTGCATTGTTTTAACATCCTGGCTTGTCTTGTGATGTTTATTAAAATGTAGAAAGTAAATAATAATGTACAGTGCTATCTCAGACGTGAACATATTGTAAATCGGTTTGGTCTCGTGGATATGATACCAGGCTACAAAGTCGGAGACGGTAAGTTCTAGTTCTGTCTTGGCCATGTAAGTCAGTTGGACTTACTGACAGACTCAGGCCAGTTACTCTCTCTCAGACCAACCACCTCACAGGGTTGTTGTTGTGTGGAAAATAGGAGGTGGAAGCTGTGGTGGATATGTTTGACACCGTGAGTTATTTGCAAAAAACAATAAAGGCTGTGTGTGTGTGTGTGTGTGTGTGTGTGTGTGTGTGTGTGTGTGTGAGAGAGAGAGAGAGAGAGAGAGAGAGAGAGAGAGAGAGAGATGGTATATTCAGCAGATTCTGATCAGTTCTGGAGAAACGGTAGCAGAAATTTTGAGTAGTTCGGAATACCACCTCTGACTGGCCCCACCCCCATCTATTCTCTGCCTTTCAAGTCCCAGCTGATTGGCTGGGTCTTATTTTGTTGCACTGCACAGGAGAACAGAGCTGGAAAGCAGGTTAGTGGGGAGAGAGAATAGGTATTTTATGGTATCCTTCCCCTGGAGTGGGGTTGGACTGGAGATTTTAGGTATTGTTTCCCTGGAGTAGGGTGGCAATGGAGATTTTACAGTATCCTTGCCATGCCCACCAAGCTACGCCCACCAAGGCATGCCCACAGAACTGGTAGTAAAAAAGTTTGAATCCCACCACTGGTGTGTGTGTGCGTGCGTGTGTGCATGCACACGCACATGCATGGTGACTTTAGTTTTCTATGAAGAACAAGATTCATTTGGAAGCTTTATGCTTTTTTTTTTTTTTTTAATAATAGAGGAATATGGCTCTTTTACCAATGACATTCTGAGTCTTTCAACTGATTATAGCTTGGGGGAAAAAACTCCTCTTTTTTAGTTACAGATGAAGCGATTGACACTAGGAAAAATATTGTTTGCCTTCTATTTTAGTCCAGTGGAACCAAACAAGATAGGCCAAATGCTTGTAAACTCACAGCTCCCTGAATATGATCATGCAGTTTTCCCAACAATTAATAAGCACACAAGTGTTCATATTAGAAAAAGCAACATGTTTTCAATTAGGAAAACTGTTACTAAATGTATGTATTATACAGGGGTGTCTATAAAATGTGGGTATTAATATAAACCCAATTAACATGCTTAGAATTACATTCTACCCTCTCTAAATGCATGCATATTAAGAAAAATATCGTCCCTTTTGAAAGGAATGGCATATAATGTTGAATGAAGATTGCTCACCATGTACAATTTGAGATGTGAGTGAAGTATGGAATTATATCTTCAGTTTCCCAACTCAGTTTATTACTCATTACATGTAGTTTACTACTTTCAGTTCTCTAGGCTAAGCTCCTATCTAATAGACAAATTGGTCTTTTGATGAAATATATTGCACATATAGATTCTGGAATAATATGGTTTATTTTATTAACAATTTTCTTTAGCTCTTATCCTAGTGGTTTTCTTTGTTATTGTCTAGTGATGCCTGGCTGCAAATAACCAATTTTTGATTTGTAATGCTTAGATTACCTGAAGTTTTTAAAATAATGAATATTCCATTAGTTAAGTGCCAAGTGAATAACAGAAAAATGTTCATTTTGGCACATAATTTTCAGCAATACCCACAGAGATGCTTCAGTTGTTATGTAATTATCTAATTACTGCAGCTTTGGTGTTTTTCTTTACCATCTCTTTATCATGAAGACATTTTAATTGTAGCTTAACACTGTTCTCATAGATGCACATGGTGTGAGATTATGCTGAACTTTTGTTTATCTTCATAGTGTAGATTGCATCACTGACTTCTAAAATGGGAACTGAGAACTTCTAGCTGAAAGACCACTAAGTTTGGAATGTAAGTCAGTGATTACTTCCTAAACCTAGTTTCTGTCTCTGCAGCAGTCCCAATGCAATAATCTTCCATTGACGTTTAAGTCCTTTTTGTAATAGCCCACCTACAATAGAAACCATTGAGGAAAGTCAACAAATTGGTTGTCTCCCACAAGAGCATTGCAAGACAATTCTAGCATATCTATCTATCTATCTATCTATCTATCTATCTATCTATCTATCTATCTATCTATCTATCTATCTATCTATCTATCTATCTATCTATCTATCTGGCATTCAGCTTTGTTCGGGTATTTTCCCATGTCACTATAGTTGTGCTTTTACAGTTGTAGCAACATTTCGGCAGAATCTCATCTGCCATCATCAGGCTTCTGTATTGTGTTCGTCTGTGAGTCAGACTTTCACAACCGTTTCTGTTTTAAATTTGGGGCTACCCTACTGCTGTGCCAGAATGGTTTTTTCTTCATCCTGATTGGTTGGGAGTCTTGGTCTGTGTTTATTGGTATTGGAGTTTGCTGTGTTCTGCTTGATTCACCATGGAAACGGAAACAAAAAAAACCAAAACCTACCATTCCTAGATGTACTAATCTACAAAAAAAGAGATGGCACACTAGGACACACCATATACCAGAAGAAAACACACACTAACCGCTACCTCAATGCCCAATCTCACCATCCCCCAGCACAGATAAACTCCGTGGCTAAAACACTAATTGCCAGAACTAAACAACTGGCAGACAAGACACACATAAAGACTGAACTATGCACCCTGACTAAAGTACTGACAGCCAATGGCTTCCACAAAAGCAAAATCACTGGCCTGATCCATAAAAACACACTGAGACATAATGGAGACCTAGAAGATGAACAGACCTATGGAACAGCTGTCCTGCCCTACATAAGAGGTACTACAGACAAAATCAGTAAGATACTACACAGGCATCACATCAAGACTACCTTCAAAACAGACAGAAAAATAGCAGCCATCCTTGGAAACCCCAAAGATAAAATTGACCTGGAAAACCAAAGCATATACGAAGTCCCCTGTGCATCATGCCCGGCCACATACATTGGACAGACCAATAGAAGAATAAGTACCCGCCTGGATCAATACAAAAATGCAGTAAAAAAGCTGGAACACACTTCCTCACTAGTCCAACACATGGAAGCCACAGGTCATAGCATCAACTTCAATGGGACCAAAACCCTAGCCACTATAGAAAACCCCAGCCACAGAATTATCAGAGAAGCCATAGAGATTGAAAAAAGATTTGAAAGCATGAATAGAAGAGATGATTCCACCAGATTGTCAATTATTTGGAAGCCTGCACTCACAAACAAAAAAATCTCCACACCACTAGCCAGGCAAACACGTGGGCACAAACAGATCCCCCCTGATACCTCCAGCTCAAACACACCCCAACCAGGCACCCAGATGAAACCTAGCTTCCTAACAAATGATAGCCGTCCATTTACTCAGAGCCAAGCTGCACTAAAAGCCCCCAATACAGGAACACAATGTTGCCAGCCAATCAAGACACAAAAAGAGCCATAAAACAGACAGAAGATATTAGAAACACCAATCAAGCAGAACACAGCAAACTCCAAGACCAATAAACACAGACCAAGACTCCCAACCAATCAGGATGAAGAAAAAAACCATTCTGGCACAGCAATAGGCTAGCCCCAAATTCAAAACTGAAACGGCTGTGAAAGTCTGACTCACAGACAAACACAATACAGAAGCCTGATGATGGCAGATGAGATTCTGCCGAAACATTGCTACAACTTTAAAAGCACAACTACAATGACGTAGGAAAATACCTGAACATATGTATATGTTCAGGTATATATGTATATGTTCATATATATACATATATATGTATATGTATATGTATATGTATATGTATATGTATATTCATATTAGTGAATGGCCTTGAGATAATTTATTAACAATTTATAGACAGTAACCACAACAATAATATTTAGTCATTATGTGTTATTTGCTACTTCCTGTTCTTAGAAAAAGTAATGTGATTGTAATCTACCTATTTACCTGAAATATTCTTTTAGCTTTCCAAAGCCCATACCTTTTAAAATAATCAAGAAAAACATAGAGAGTTAAAAATGTCCTTCTGCAGAGAGATGATGGGTAAAAAATTGATTTTATGTTTAGGAGCATCCTAGGACAAAGCAGTAATTTAAGTGAAGAGGATAGATGCCCCCGTTATTTTTTTCTAATTTTTAATTGCTTTGGTATATAAATTCCATGTATAATTAATCCTTAGGTAGTAGAACAGTAGCCAACCATTACCATATTACTATCAAGATAATTATATGAATGCATTCAAAAAGTCACCAAAAGCCAAATTTGACTCAAGAGGGTTTTAACATCTTAATAGATGTCAATCCCTCATAAATGTTGGCTGAATTCAAAAAAATGATGAGTATGAAATAATTTAGACTGGAAAGCTTTAGAAAACTCAAGGTCTACAGCAGGTGTGTCAAACTTGATTTTATTGAGGGCCACATCAGGGTTGTGTTTGACCTCAGTGGGGTGGGGGAATGCCCAGGGTGGGCATGGCCAGCTTGACGTCTGTTTTCAGCTGCAACAGCATCCTAGAGCCCTCTGCCAGTAAAAATGGAGCTCGGGAGGCCACATGTGGCCCCTGTTTTTGGCCACAACAGCCTCCTGCAGCCCTCTGCCAGCAAAAACAGAGCTCGGGCAGGTGTGTGCCAGTCCTTTGATGTTTCCAGGGAAGCCCTGCAGGTCAAATCTAAGCCTTGATGGCCTTGAGTTTGACACCCTGGTCTATAGGAACCTAGGAACTAAAAAAAAAATCCAAGAAGGATGAAATTGCAAAACACTTCTTTTTGGCTAAGGAAACTATGAAGATATGACCTTATAGTCATAATGAATTCAACTTTACTTCAGCTTTAACTTTATTTAAGCTTTACTTCACCCCTTTTCCTTTTATAATATATTTTCATCTACATATACTGACTATAATATAAAAGGACTAAAATAACAAGACAAGTCATTTTAAAAGTCAGTTACTTTTAACTGAGTGAGTTCCTGAAAGTCTATTTTTTTAAAATCCAAATTCACAATGTGATGCTCAGGTGGTTGATTGGCAAATCTTCCAACTGGAATTCCAAACAACTATCTCTGTGTATCATCTTTCCAGAACAAAATAAACAGTGCAATCATATGTTTTATATATTATATATTAGGGGCCTGGAGGCTAAAACATACAAAGAACAGTTGCAGAAATTAGGTATTTTTAGTCTAGTGAAACAAAAAGACTAGGGGTGACATGATAGTAGCATTCTAATATTTGAGGGACTGCCACAAGAAGAGTGGGGAGTCAACCTGCCAAAGCTCCAGAAGGCAAGATAAGAAACAGTAGATGGAAACTAATCAAGGAGAGAAGAAATCTGAAATTAAGGAGAAATTTCCTAATGGTGAGAACAATTAACCAGTGGAATGGCTTCCCTTCAGAAGTTGTGATTGATCCATCCCTGGAGGCTTTTAAGAAAATATTGGACAGTCATTTGTCTGAATGGTATAGGGTCTCCTGTTTGTGCAGGGGGTTGAACTAGAAGACCTCCAACCAGAGGTGGTATTCAGCAGATTCTGACCAGTTCTGGAGAACTGGTAGCAGAAATTTTGAGTAGTTCAGAGAACTGGCAAATAACACATCTGACTGGCTCTGCCCCCATCTATTCTCTGTTTCCTGAGTCCCAGCTGATCGGCGGGTCTTTTTTTGTTGTTGCCCTGCACAGGAGAATGGAGCTGGAAAGCAGGTTAGTGGGTTGGGGAGGGAATGGGGATTTTACAGTATCCTTCCACTGCCATGCCCACCAAGCCACACCCACCAAGCCACTCCCACAGAACTGGTAGTAAAAAAAATTGAATCCCACCATGGCCTCCAACCTCAAGTCCCTTCCAACTCTGTTATTCTGTTATGTTCTAATTAAACTCACTTCTGAGTAAATTCACTTATGGAACAGCAGCCTAAAAGCATTTTCCTCTGGTGTGCTTTCAGATATCTTGTCCAGTAATAAGCTATTTTCTTGGCTTACTGTGTTGGCTTTCATTTAATTTGAATATTGAAATTTTATTTTGCAGTCTACTTTTAAAGTTTAAACCAACAAATTGTTTCTCCATGGAAGAATTTTAAAAAAAGTTTACCCCTTTGAAGACATTTTTTTCTTGGTTATTTTGCTGGACCTTCATAATGGTAAGAAGAAAATAAATGCCTCTAGGTTCTTTCTTTCACATAAAGTGAATCATAACAAAATACTTAAAGTAGCACTTCAGCAAAATGACAGGAGCTTATGCATTACCTTTCAGTTTCTCAACACAAACTATTTCAGGAAAATGGAATTGCTGAGCTTGTCAGATGGAAGAAGTCAAGTAAAGTTCAGGAGACCAGCATTTTGCACAACATCAGATATATGATGTAAGAATTAACACCCTTTCAATTTTCCCAGAGTGTTTCTAAGCCATGCATCAAATTCTCAGCAGGATGCTGGAAACAGGACCTGGGGGATAGGCAAACATATCATCTGGCCTTTGATTCATCTGCCCTTAACAATGATGAGTTTTGCAGAACTTGCAGAAACCCATATCCCAGAGACAATCTGCTAAAAGATGAAAGCACTGACTCAAAGATCACTAGGTGCTGTTATAGAATCTATTATTGTTACTTCAGCAGGTCCCTTTGAAAGCCAGGTATTATCATTATTTTTTTAAAAAAATATTCATAGTTGTTTTCTCCCTTTTTCTTTCTCTCTCTCTCTGTGTTGTACACACATGCATCAAATTTGCATTTCTAATACACTTATATAGTTAAAATTTCTACTAAATTTTGTATAAATATCATTTTACCTGTTCATGAAAGTAATTTGCTCCTAGGTGGTGAATGTAATCAGGTCCTTAATCCAATTTCTGAAACAAGCTGCACATTAATCTTTTTGATGCTGCAGTATCATTCTTTTGGCCATTGTAAGGGCATGGAGAATCCATCTACACTGTCAGGTTGTCAAATTCCATGCACTAGATACATAGTTCAAGAGAATGTTATCTGAAAATTTTAGAGTTTGTTTCATAATCATGTTTATATAAACCACTGTAGAATCAAAATGTAGGACTCAAAGCAAATAATCAAGGGTCAATGCAGTGTTTACTAAACAGTATGTACAGGAATCCAAAAGAATAGTTATATATCCCTGCAGATGAAGATATGCATTCATATTTATACATTTCAAAAAAGGTGGCAAAGTGATGTAGGCATACATATGCATAAGTCATATGTATTCATAAGTAATAGGTTTCATGTTACCTCCTGCTCTTCTGCTGTTTATGGAGAATAATAGTCTTAGTGAGGAAAGAAACATTTACATTTTGAGATTTGAGGTTACAATGGGAAAGTTCTGATAAAAACTGTCAATGGGTGCAGAGGAAGGAGGAGGAGGAAGAGGAGATTAAAAAAGTGAAAGAAATGTAACACATTTTTTCTTTCTATTTTTTGTTATTAATTTAAAAATATTAAAAACTATTGGACAGAAACATGTATCTTTCAATGGAATGTAATCCTTATTACATTTATAACAGTCCTTTTTCTATAAAAATGTAATGGAGTTCAATAAATTATATACAGAATGTCTTAACATCTACAGAAAAGTGTCAATGAACTTCAAATTATGACATCACACACACACGTGTGTGTGTGTGTGTGTGTGTGTGTGTGTGTGTGTGATTTCATAATTTGACGTTCATTGACACTTTGCTATAGATGTTAAGACAGGGTTTCTCAGCCTTGGTGGTTTTAAGTTGCGTGGACTTCAACTCCCAGAATTCCCCAGTCAGCCAAGCTGGCTAAGGAATTCTGGCAGTTGAAGTCACACATCTTAAAAGTTGCCAAGATTGAGAAACACTGTGTTAAGACATTCTTCAAATGTCTAGGCAAATTTAAGAACCTAGAATTCTTTATTCTACTCGTTTCCTAGCATCTGCAAAAAATCTCCTTAAACAAAGACACCCAACTGGAGTAATCCACTTACACTTTTCAAAGTTCTTTATTTACCTCCAATGAGTATTAAAAAAAATTACTCTGCAGTTTTTGTTTCCTTAGTCTTGCCCAGCTGTTTAGGGATTAACGTGTATAAATACAAATTTGAGGGAAAGTTGGAGGATATAGGTTGTCAAACAGTCTGGCACCAGCCTGCTCATTTTATTTTACAACAGGCAACGATGGTGAAACATTTTGATTCAAAGAACAGGATTAGTGTGTATGCACATATATATGAGGGTATCTCATCTAAATGGGATTTGTATTCCAAGGGCAGCAATGATTATGGCAATACAATAGCACTTAGATTTCTTTATCACGTCACAGTGTTTTACAGTCCTTCTAAGTAGTTTACAGAGTCAGTATATTGCCCCCAACAATCTGGAACCTTATTTTACCAAGCTCAGAAAGATGGAAGACTTGAGGCTGGTGAGATTTGAACTGCCAAATTGCAGGTAGGTGGCAGTCAGTGGAAGTAGCCTGCAATACTGCATTATAACCATTGTGCCACCACAGCTCATGACAATAACAAGATGGCATCTCCTGAGCAATTGGAGTTGAAATCTGTTTTTGTTTTACAAACAGTTGGGAAACTTTTTTTCTGATAAAATTAGATTTGTTAACCCTTGGCTGATTTTGAAAAATTAAGCAGTTTCAAGCTTAACTTCAATGGAAAACCTGCATAAAATCCTAGGGCTATCAGCTAGACTGAAAAGTTAGGGTAAAACACATCCCTGAAACAACCCACTTTCATATTACTGCCAAGAAAACTAGGTGAACTCAATCACAAGAATTCAAGCTCAGCTGGAGGAACCTCTTTAATAGCCTACATACCTGAGGTTTAATCCAATTTTGTGGGCTACAAAAAGGCAACCTTGTAGAAGTTCTAAGTATTGTTGACTGATCTCTGAAAGCCACAAAAATGGAGTTGAAAGATCTTTCAAAGTACTTATTGATTCTGAACTGAAGTGAAGAAAGCTGGGTTATTAGAAAAATTTTACACCAAAGAAAACAAAGTAGAAGAATGAATCAAAAAATAGAAAAATTGTGAGAAAATTTCTTGCTTACTAGTCAACTGGTGCTTGCATGTTATACCTGTGTTAAGAAGAAACTATTTTTGTGTAGAAAGCATATTAAAAATGTATAGGTCTCATATGCTACAAAGATACAACATATAAGTAAGTCAAAGCTGGTTCAATAAGATTTACACAAGGCTTCATAGTCTATTATGCTTCTGATGTTACAATTTATATTATGCTTTCTTGTACTTAGCATTTTCCTTTTATCTAATATTATAAAGCTAAAGCTAATTCATTATCAGTTAGAAATGAAGGCTACATGCTGAAAAAGCATGATAAGTAAAATCCCAGGCAGAGGGAATTTGAAAAAGCAATTCTGAGAAAAGAATGAGCTAAAAGACAAGAACCAAAAATAGCAAAAGCATTACAGATGTCAAGGTTCTTGGGAATATCCCAGTTATCTGAACAGACCTAAATCCAATTGGACCAACTAGAGTGTTTCTCAATCTTAGCAATTTTAAGATGCATAGACTTCAACTCCCAGAATTCCCCTACCAGCTTGCTAAGGCTGAAAAATTCTAAGCTAGACCAACAACTGAGGAACCTATAATAATAAAGAAAACCAGTATAAGTTATAAAATGAGTCTGTAAATCATAATAGAAGTTATAATACAACAGGACGTGAGCTATACTTTCAGTGATTCCTTGACCACAATGGGGAATAATCTCAGCTCATATGGGATTTATCAGCCATCCCGATCTGTGTGGAGATTCAGTTGCTAGTCAAGTCCTCATAAGTGCAGGGAAGTGAATGAATGATTTGTCTCTCTCTCTCTCTGTGTGTGTGTGTGTGTGTGTGCATGTGTATCAACCTCTGTGACTCTTTATTGTCCTTCAGCACCAGATATTTATTACTGAATTATTGTACTACTACTTTAACTTGCACACTATCACAAAACCTATCTTTCAGTCTGTGTCTGCAGCCTATATTTTATAGTTTAAATGCTGTATATTTTAATTATTTTTTTAATATAAAAATAGTTCATATGCAATTTTAAAATGCTATAAAATATTTTGAAAAAATAAGACCTTGTCAAAATTAATCAGTTTTTTTCAGAATCTTAGAAAAGTCTTTTAGTTATAACTGGTGAATTTTGAACCTGGGGATGTCTTTGTGAAGGCATATGGTAATATCTGTTGTTCAATATGCTAACTAGCATATTAACATTTAGGAAATATAACTGGTTAATTAGGCTGCCATTTTTGGAAGGATGCCATTCCTGGTAGGCTATTCTATGTTTTTTTTTTCCTGGAAAGAAAGAATAAACCATATGTTCCACCCATAAAATATATTCTGAATATATATGAGAGAACTAGCTGAAAAATATAAGCTGAAAATGCATAAATTATAGTGAAGGTGAAAATGGCACCATTTATAATGATTTTTTTTTTCAGTTAAGATTAAAATCAGGAGAAGAGTGAGCAAGAGAAAAGGTGTGGGCAGCATGTATAGAGCTCGGATATTTGACATAGAATTCCTGATTTATCTAATCTAGATCAGGAAAATAAAGAAATATATGCTGCTAATAATGAGGAGTCAACTCTATTGTTCATTAATATATGGAATGGATTTCTGAAAAAATATATTTAAGGTTCAATAAAATAATAAAAAGTAGAGCTATTTCTTAGCCTTAGAGCTGATTATGAATACACAATGGTACAAGGAAAAAGGGAGGAATAGACAGAGGAAGGAATGAAGGAGAGGAGGGGAAGGAAGAGAAGAAGGAGAGGGAAGGAGAGGAAAACAGAGAGAAAGAGAGAGAGAAGAAAAGGAAGAGGGAGTGAGAAGGGGAAAGGAAAATGGAAAGGAAGAACAAAAGGGAGAGGAGGGAGAGGAGCTAAGGGGAGAGGGAAGGAAGGAAATATTTTGATAATATTCAGAAGCTTCTCTGGTAATAATTTAATATAGTAGAAATCCATAATATCCATGATTCAGAGCATGCTTTGTTTCCAGTTGTTTTAAAAAATAACTCTGCCTTACTTTTCATATCTGACCGAATTTGAAAGCCTAAAAAAGATGTCTAAGAGCAATTTTGTGTCAGTGATATATCTTAGAATAAAAGATAAATACTTTAATAGCAACACTGTTTCTATGTATCTTGAATATTTTGGTATCTAGCTCAAAGCTGTATATTTTCCCCATTGTGTTCTCATTTTCATAGATTGCCCCTCACTTCCCTTCCTCATTCTTTGACTGAATTTCCTGAGGCACAAATGAGATCAGACTAAACCAAACATTTTCTCTTTAGATATCAAAGAATAGCTTACTTTATTTCTGATCCAATGAGAGTCCAATATCCCATCCTACAAATAAAGTGAAAGCTATGATTTCTGAGACTTTTATTTCAAAGTACTAGCAAAATATCTTTTAGGCCCAGACCAAGAAAGGCATGGATCAATCCAGCCAAAGTTCTGCTTTCTATTTGATCACACTATATAGACAGAATCTTGCCAGACTAAATATATACTACTTTTTCCTTAACAGATATACCCTAGGACAGGGGTCCCCAACCACCGGTCCGCGGACCGGTACTGGTCCGCGGAACAAGTCCTACCGGGCCGCTGGCTTGCTGGGCACCGCCATCTTTTTTTGATGAAAAAGTGCTTCCGGTGAGCTTTTCCGGGTAGAAAGCTCACCGGAAGCACTTTTTCATCAAAAAAAGATGGCGGCGCCAGCGCTTCCGGTGAGCTTTTCTGGGTAGAAAGCCATTTCTACCCGGAAAAGCTCACCGGAAGCGCTGGCGCCGCCATCTTTTTTTGATGAAAAAGTGCTTCCGGTGAGGTCACCGGAAGCACTTTTTCATCAAAAAAAGATGGCAGCGCCCAGCTGATGCCGGTACCGGGCCGTGGCATAAAAAAGGTTGGGGATTACTGCCCTAGGAGATTCTAGGAAGAGCTAACCTAAATCATTTCCTCTGTCTCTGATCCAGCTCTGGACTAAGTTGTCTCCATCCTTGAAATATGCTGATTTTTTTCCAGGAAAACTGCCTGTTGCTCATGTTCATTCTGTGAGTAAAATGGATTCTCTCCACATTAAATAAATGAATGAATGAACAAACAAACAAACAAACTTCCACTTTACTGTACTTGATCATATTACCTCTCTTTTCTTAGATACAATCCATTATATCATCATTATTCTCAAAACATTGAGTTTGGCCAGTTCTTCTTTTTTTTAAAGAACATGTATTATTTGTTAATAGATCTTATATTGTAATGACAATTTTTGAGCTATTGTCTTTCAAAAAAAAAAAAAAAAAATAGGGAGGGGGAGCCAAGGATTTGTATGGAATGAAAAAGGAATCAAACAGGAAATAATTTGAAGTTGTTACTAAGTTGTTTAATTGTCTTTGTGACAGTAGCCATAGAAATGTAGTCTTCCTTTTAGAAAAAAGAAATAAGATTCTGATAATCTAAAGTGGATTCAGGTTTAAAAAAAATGAGTGTTTTGCTGTGATTGTGCCAGTAAAGTAGTCACGTTCAGTCCTGTCTGCCAATGTGGCTACTCCAATAGCAAAAGAGCAAAATGTAACTGATTTCAACTGGAATTGAGTGAGCTGTTTCCAGTGGAACATTTTAATAGAATATTGCATCAAAATGTACCAAATGAAGACATTCATGGAACAAACTATGGTTCTCATGCTGTTTTTTTTTTTAAAAAAACCTGTTGCAACATCAAATATTCCAGTATATCAATATAGTCTATGGAGATTCTCAGTCATCTAGGTCATGGTTGTCCCAAAGGTGCTTTTTTTAAAGGACTTTCTGGTTCATCCAGTCAGAGCTGAAGAAGCTTCTTGGATGAGAAGAGAAATGTCTTCAAAGAAAAACCAGAAAGTCCAGTTGCCTCTTGAAAAAAACCACCTTTGGGATATATCAGTTTAGGTTTTCACTATCGACAAGCTGGAAGATACATGGCAGTAATTGTTCTTTTTAACTTAACAGGCTCCTATTGAGCAAATAGTTCGCCCTTTGATCACTTTCTTCCAGTACATTAGCTCCCTAATTGGCAACATGCCTTCCAGTTAAGATTCTGGTACATGAGCAAGGTAAAAAAAACAGCAAGCAAATGAAAACGTGTTTCTAAGTGAGATCAGTAAGGTGACAAGGAGAAAAGCTTATTAAGAATTTTATTCTTGTTTCTTTTATAGGAAATGTATAGATGCTCTCATGGAAATCAATATTTGAAATATAGTCAAGATTTTTAATTTTCTTTGAATATACTTTAAGCTTATCTTTTGTCATTTATCATTTTAAAAATAAAGATCATTATTTCTCTATTTATTTTCAGAAGGAAAGTCTAATTACTCTTTTGTTTCTGGTATAAGGATAATCATGATCCCATCTACATTCATGAACCACTGTTCAGATTACCCAATAGTATATTGATTAATATTCTGTTTTTTTTATTTTTCATTAATTATTTGAAAACAATATGTCAAGGTATTCATTGTCATGTTTAAAATCTTTCATGACTTGGAAAGGGATTACTTAAAAATCATTTCTCTCCAGGAATCTACCTGGATGCTCAGTGTATCATCAGCTAAAGGATAGACTCAACAAGATGGGCAGAATAGAAGTCAGAAAGAAAGAAAGGAAGAAAGGAAGGAAAGAAGGGGAGGAGGGAGGGAGGGAGGGAGGGAGGAGGAAGGAAGGAAGGAAGGAAGGAAGGAAGGAAGGAAGGAAGGAAGGAAGGAAAGAAAGAAAGAAAGAAAGAAAGAAAGAAAGAAAGAAAGAAAGAAAGAAAGAAAGAAAGAAAGAAAGAAAGAAAGAAAGAAAGAAAGAAAGAAAGAAAGAAAGAAAGAAAGAAAGAAAGAAAGAAAGAAAGAAAGAAAGAAAGAAAGAAAGAGGGAGGGAGGGAGGGAGGGAGAGGGGAAGAAGAAGGAAGGAAGGAAGGAAGGAAGGAAGGAAGGAAGGAAGGAAGGAAGGAAGGAAGGAAGGAAGGAAGGAAGGAAAATTGAAAGATGGGTTCCAGCAAGAAACTCTCTTCTCCTGTGGTGCCCATCCTTTTAGAATCTCATTCCTCTACATCCCCTTCCTCTCCACAAAAAATCAGTTTGGTCCATTCCTATTTCTTGTTATGTAATTATCCAAAAAGATAATTACTTGAACAATGCCTGCCTTGCAGAGGCTAAATTCCAAGAACTTTTATCGAGTAAATTGGTTAGAAAAAACAAAGAGGGGGCAAAAAGTGAGTGGAACTTAGAGTCATGTCTCTACCAGCATGTAAAATTTATAGAGAGACACTTCAGACCAGCAAATTAAATTTTAATCAATTCATTTAAAACATTTTAATAGATGACCATCTTGGAACAAACTTTAGTTTGTTTCCCATCAAAAATTAAAACAACATAAAACCTTTTAAAACAAAGGTTTATTGAACTGTGTTTTTCAAATTGAGTGAATCATACTAGAGCAATGAGTGTGTGTGTGAACCAAACAAGAGGTGAAGTCTATGAACGCGGTTTGGCAAGATACTGTCAGTTGGAGCCTGACAGAATATAAAGATCTGCTGATTTTCAAAGGTTTGGCTTTTCAGTCTTGGTACCAGTCAATCCACATAGCAAGATTTTTGCATGAGAAATTTCTAATCTTATAGCTGTTGCTATGAATCATACTGTCATCTCAGTGCAGGAATTGTCATCTCTGAGTTGCTCTTGGCATACAGAAACACTGACTTGACTGTTTCTTCCAACAGCTTTGGAGAGAAAGAGAGAGAGAGAGAAAGAAAGAGGGAGAGAGAGAGAGAGAGAGAGGGTGAAGTTTCAATTTAAGATGCTCATATTTAGCATGTACCAATAGATGCTACCATTACACTGTAGTAATTGCCTTGTCTCAAAGCATAAACTAAACAAGACAGGCTCGGTTATGTTTTGTTAAATGTTCTTTCTAAAACAAGAAACATTTTCTGCTTTTCCTTAGAAAAGGCAATTTGAAGAAGGCAATTTGGTGGCTGGGCTTAGGTTTTCCCTCTCCTTCTCATATCATGCATTCCTTACAGCAAGAAAGTATAATTTTGAAAATTCTTTGAAATTATTACTTGAAGCTTTTTCAGCTCTGATATCAGAACAGTTCAATCCATTGAGATTGCGGGAAATGAACCAGGGAGACAGGGGAACAGAGAAGCCCCAATATAATTTTGGATATGTTTTCTTTCCTTTTGAGAGCCGATAAGATTAGCTAGCATTTATATTTTAATAATTCAATTTAAAAAATGACAGATGAGGAATCCAGCTCATGATGCCACAATGTCATATTGTCAGATCAGACGAGCGAGTAAAAATATATATAATAATTCTTGAATTATTGTATGATCTCCATTCTGGGCCCCAGAGAGAATCAGTGATAGAGAACAGAGCTGGCACAATCCAGAAAGTTTAAATTACCATATAATAATTTAATTAACACCAGAATTTGGTATTGATTTTTCTCTTCCTGGTTCTACCGGTTTTCATTCATTTTTAATGAAAGGCAATTTACTCCTAAGGGAAACAAACACATTTCAAGATAGTTTTCCTAAATGGAGTATGATTTCCTTACACATATTTAGTTATGATGTGGTGAAGTTGTGTTATTATACTATTCTTTTCACTGTACAATAATTCAATACCAATTTACATTTGCCCCAACTTCTTTTTAAAAATATTTTGAGTATTTTATTAGATTATAGAATAAAAATACAAAAATACATTTGCCCCAACTTCTTATACATTTCCTGCTTAATCCTCAAAATGAAATATGTGTAATAGCAATAAACAAACAATTTCAGCAAAAGCAGTCTTCCAACTTCTTCCAAAAGTAAATTCAGATCATCTATATATAATCACAATAAATTTAAAATAAATATATAACTTCCTAGAATATAGTAGAAAAACAGAAGCTTCTTTCACAGGAGGCAAGGTATACCTTTAAGAAATGAAAGACATTTTGTCACTGTACTATTATAGTTGGCCTTGAGTAGCATGATGGCCTACAAGTGAAGACACTTGCCTCCCACTCAGAGAGAATTCAATCCTAAGTAGTGGCAGAAGTTTCTCTCTCAAGGTGCAAAGAGAAAATATCTGCTGTGAACTCCACATAGGTGACAGGGAGGGCATCTGGCCAGTAAACACTTGGCTTCACCCAGTCACACTAACCCCAACCCAATCAAGAAATTACGGCATTGTAAAAAGAAAACAAAAACTATTATAGTTAGTCTTTTTGGGCGAGTCAGAATTAATTTTATTTTTCTCAGAATGGTTCAATCACCCCAGTGTTTTTACAGTTAAGAAAGTGAAGCCAGAGACTTTGTTTTTGAAAACACTGAACAAAAAGCATTTTAGAAAAAGCTTAAATAATATAAAATTCATATATAAAAATATAAAACACACACACACACACACACTCATTCTGGAGTCAGGCAGCACCAAAAATCAAATAAATGCCTTTTCAATATGGACACTGAATTAATTTAAAGATGTGAATGAGAAAATAAAAAAAAACTTGATTTTTTTAAAATTTTCTGATACCAAACATAGATGAAAGTCCACTTTTGATCACTCTGCAACTTACAGAATTGAAATATACATCTATTCTTCTACTTAACAGTGTCCAATTCTTGGACATGAATATATCATCTATGAATTTCAGTTCTTGACATGCTGCATTGATTTATTTTTATTTATGTTTTAGTTCATTATCCTGTCTTCTATAGAAGCTCAGAGGTCACATAATAGTCCCTCCACCAATTTGTTCTCAGTATAATGGGAGATGCTATTAACCTAAAGTCACCCAGTGAGATTCCATGGCTGAGAGTAGCTTTGAACTTTGGCTTCTGCTATCTTAGTCAAACACATTATCCATCATACTACTCACCTCTAAGTCACAGAAGACATAAGAATTAGCTCAAACAATTCTTCAGTTTATTATCACATATAATTGAAGCATGAAGCTGTCACAGAAATACTCAATGCTTCCCCCCTCCCTCTTCAGGTTTTAATCTTCCAGAAAAAGGGAGACTTCACTCATTACCAAATCCCTTTTCCCAATGGAATATAAAAATAATTAAAAAAAAATAAAGATATATTACATTAGGTCATCAGAAGGCATACACACACCAGATAAACGTTTGTAGGGAAAAAAGTATATGGATAATAAATGGATAATAATATTTTAGGATAAAATACATATGGTTAGATGTTTAATTGGTTAGATTAATGGATTCCAACTGCTTTAAAGTTACTCTTCAAACATGAAGGATTTTTTTTTAAATGCTTTCCTCAGATTTCTGTTTGTGATTTTTATTCCCCCCATATGAATTTAATCAAAATGATTCCAGGGCAAAAAACATTTTTAGACATATTATTTTAGAATCGTACACCATAAATCACACTATCCTTCCTGGATTGTTGCTTTTCAAAGTTTTAACACTTAAATTAAACAACCCACCCCATGTGTGTGTGTGTAGGGGGGCTTGTTTATCAGTACAGTATCTGCAGTTATGCTAGCTGTTATATCAGCTGAAAACCTTCAGAAAGAGAATGGCAAAAGCATCTGTTTCTGGGAGAACAATTTCCTTTTGCAGTTTTAATCCTTCTATTGATGTTACTATCATGCTGTAAGAAAACCAGCTATTAAAATTATATTCCTGCTATTGGATGTGCTAAGTTGTGTGATTCTCCAGAATATCAGGAAGGGTGTTTCCCCAGTCTTATTTTCTAATAATAAATTTAAACTCGGGCCCTTTTATACATTGTACTTTGAATATTGCCATATTCTCTGAACTGCAAGATATTTCTTATTCTTGCTCCATTTTTTACATCAATGATGGGGAGAGAACATCTCTAGTACGCATGGAACATCTATTGTGCTTCACTTTTTAAATAGTCACATTTTTAATCACTACACTTTGTATATGTTCTTCTCTATGTTTGTAAATACACTTTTCTATCTGTGTGATATGAAACTAAACAGTCAACAATTTATTTGTATTTGCAATTTTTCCCATCACATTGATTTTACATTTCCCCACCCATAGTATTAGGATTTATGTAAATACTGATGAAATATACTTAAGAACTTCACTAAGTGGAGCTTAGTTCCTAATGATTTTATGGATGTATCCAGACAGGTAATATGGAAAATGTTTGCTACTGCCTCCTTCAAGACTTTTTTGTTAAATTTCCTAGGTTACATACAGCCTTCAATTCTGATCCTCTTATAGCCAAGCATGAGGGTGGGTGGGGAGGGAGAGAGAGAGAAGGGAGGGTCAGGCAGGCAGGCAGGCATAAGGGCACTTAGCTGATTTCATGTTAGTTTCCCTGTTTGTAGCTTGATTCATTAATCACTGAATCAAACTGCTCAAGTTACTATTATAGCTTTTGTAAGATCAACCAAGGTTGAATAGGTGTTGCCTATTGGCATGTATTTGGCATGCATTGATAAAAGTCTACAAAAAATATATTTCATTGTTTGTAGGTATAATTGCTTTTGTGCTGTGCTTGATTGATATCAATATACTTGTAAAATGAGGCACATGAATAGGAACAATCTCATCAAAAAAAATTCTGCAATTTGTGGTCATGTACACATGAGTCTTAGCAAATCTTTGCTAAGAAGGATTTAAAAACATATTTCCATTACCCTCTATTGAGAAGGTTCTTGAACATACATTAGAAAGATGAGCCAAACTATTCATATAAAAGTATCAGTAAAGTATAATCAAGACAACAAATATATATATTTTTAAGGATTTTAGACTGCAGACGGTCAAATTTTTCTTGGGTGTTGTTGATGATGATAATGACCATGATGATTTTACAGAATGTTTTAAATGCACTAATAACAATAATTCAGGAGGTAGAGAAGAATGAGCTTTAAATTAAATACAGTGTTTTGTGTTACCTTTAACCATTAAAATTTCTAGCATTTTGACTGTGCTTTATGAATGCCAAAATGCACAAAGAAATTTAATGCAGGTGACCTTCAGAAGCTTCTGTACACTCTTTATCTCATGGAAAAAGCAATCTGGATAGTTCTGTGTATACATTTGGATTAAACTGTACTGGGCTACAAATGAAATTTGACCTAAGGAGAACAAAAAATCAGTTCGCATTTGTTTGCCAGAGGACACAAAACAGCCCACTGTGTGAAACTGCCAGTATTCAGAGAATGCTTCAGGCACCCTTAAGGCTTCCACTATCATTTATCTCTGCTTCCCCCTTTTCCTCTTTTTTTTTAATTTACATTTTTATAATGTGCAATGTAGCTGTTATTTATGCCTTTAAACACATCCAGCTAACTTGCTAACCCAACTCTAGTTTATGGAACAATCCAGAATTATACAAACAAAAGATGAGAAGCATTTCTGCGATCCTTCATCTCATTGCTGGATTGTTCTGAACTTCATGTTTTCTGTCTTACACTAGCAAATTACAAAAGAATAATACATTTAGTTACATTGATGGACTGGGGGGTAGACCTCTTTTCTGCCTTTCCAACCTCTTAGTCCAAAACCAGTTTCTTCTATCCATCTGCAGAAATCCTGAATCTTCTTTGATCCATAGGCCTTGATATGTACTTGGTATGTATATATAAAAAAAGTGAAATACCACTCACACATCATCACAAAATCTCCAGAACCATAAAGCGTACAAACTTGAAATTTCGCACATTTAGTATGTTCGTCTTGGCTTCTAGGTGCTCACTAAGAAATGATTTTTTGAAATGACTATCAGAGCATTAGTATTTTGTATAATATTATTAACACACTCTGATGCTAAGGAGTTCTACTCCCCCTTTCCACCTGAAAAAAAGTCTGTTCCAAATGCAAAACACAAGCAGAGGAGAGGAGTTTCAATTTTAGTTTTACAGCACCAAGCAGCTTTAGTATAGAACACTTGAGCTAAGCCATGCCCAGGCTCCTTGCTGTCTCCTTGCTCACACAGCAAATACTGTTTCAGTTTCCAAAAAACTCTCTATCTCTCAACTCTTTCACATACTAACAGGACGCTAGCCAGATGAATACCGATGGATGCTGGTAGGCAGAGGCAGAATTTTTTCCCTTATTCCTCCCCAAAAAGCCCGACCACATAAGTTTCATAGCAAAGCATGGGTATCAAGCTAGTAAGCAGATATCGATTCACAAATTTTAATTTTGCTGACAGCATTTAATACTTATTTCATAATTTTCCTAATTCCTGGAACAAATCAATTCAGAGTTTTCACTCAAGATGCAAATAATCAGAGTTGATATTCTGGGCACATTATGGCATGACCCAATTCTACAATGTTGGCAAAGGATAAGGAATAAGATATAAGAAGGAATAAGGATAAGAATAATAGTAGTAAAAATAATCAATCAGTCAAACTTTAATCCTATTCTAAATCTCTCCAACATTTGACAGAATGAATTCTAGAAATTATGATCTGATGTGTATTATAGGACATTTATAGGACATCTCATGTGTATTATAGGACATTTCATCAGTTAGCACTCTGGTTTGTGGTACATTTGAAAAACAGGCGATGGAATGTGGCGAAATTATTTCTGCTTTGATCACTGATAACCTGAGTGCCTTTTATTAACTCAGCCAGGGAATTCATTTTTAAATTTGGCAACAGGTTTCCTTAAAATTTCTCTGCTTCCTTTTAATTGCTATATTCACTGTCTCATTACCTTTCTTTCTTCTAATGTTGTGCTCTTCAGCTGTATCCAATGATGTACTTCAGCAGCTGCTGTTTTTTATTAAAAATATATGATATTAAAACAATTTCTGGCATCTCTTTGCACCAGAAATGCCCAAAATACCTTCTCAAGAACAACTATTTCCTGCCTCCCATGAAAATGACTTCTTGTGAGCATTCCTACATTTTACTGAAAAAGAAGACAAGAATATTACATTTATACAATTTATATTATAGATGTAAAACATGTATGGATTTTAATCCTTAATTTATTACCATATGTATAGACACAACAGTGAGAAACCAACTAAGTATTTTAGCAGCCAATGAAATATTGGGGGTTTTCTTTTATTTTTGTTTAAAGAGAATGAAAAGTAAAATATGTTTCAATCACATAAGATTAAATGAAAGATAAGTTCCTCTTGGAATAGGCTATTTCATCTCAAAAATGAAAATGCTATATTTTTTTTTACAGAATATGGGAAATGGCCTCTAAAGGTCTTACATTAATTATAATGCTTTAGTAAGGACTAATTAATTAATGGTTAAGATATTGTTCTAAAGAGATATAGTTACAAAACATTGGCAGCTGGCTCCTCATATATATCATGTCATCACGGCATATGATATATTGGGACTTTTTCCTCCTTCGCTAAACTGGGCATGGCCAGCACGTGAAGCATCTGGCCTGATATAGATTTTAGTGTAATTTTCTAACATTTCAAGGTTACCAATCACATCAGTGGAATATTGCACCATTAATTTCTGGTTAATCAAAGATTAAGCAACAATTTAAAGATCTCTCATTCAGATAGTCTTGGCTGGCTGGCACTTTATGGCAGTTCATTGTAATATTTTGTCTTTGTATACGACTTTTATTTTGGCTTGCCTTTTTGAATCGGTATTCTATGATGTGGTTGTAGAGAAGCACATATATCTTCTGCCTCATCCCTCAAGAATGCTAGTTTATGAAAACCATTTTAGGTTGATATGGATAGTTAATCTGATATGAACTGACCATTTATTCCAATTTTAAATTATTTTTCAATTAAAAAAAAGTAATTCAGGATATCTATTTTAATTAACTTGATTCCCCTCCCCCCAAATTTTGGCTTTCTCCAATTTAACTTCACCATTTCCATTTGAACATGATTTTTCATATATTTTAAATGGTCTGCATTCATATTAGTAACCATACTGCACATTTTTCTTCTAATTCCAACTGCTTAATTTAAACAAATTTCTGTCACTTTTTTGTAAAGATAACATGGTGATCTCTATTATCATAACATAAAGAGAGGTGATATAAAAAGTTTGGATGAGCCAAGTGAGTTCCCGATCACATTTAGGCTTAAATTCAGTCAGAAATAGATCTAAACAATCTGCACTCTTCAAGATTGTCTCTAATGAACTGTCACCAGCCTCTCAATAACTTTGCTCAATTGGCACAAGATTGTTTACTGTGTGTATACAGGAAGGAACTTTTCACTTCAATGAGAAAGGTCAAGTTAAAATTCTAAGAACAAACTTGAAAGTTCTATTGGAACATTTGCTGCATTATTATTTTTTCTCCAAGATAATTCTTTCCTCCTGTGTGAAAGGATATCAATTATGCAACCTTAGGATTTGTGAATTGCTTCTTTTCCTTTTGGGTGAGAAATAATCTGGTGCTCGCTTTATAGGAATCAGACCTTCTTTTAGAAAGAAAAGTTTTGTCATTCTCCCTTGTAATCTTAATCCATCAACAATTATTAAGAAATCAGTCAATTGTCTGAAGACAGTTATAAAATGCTGCTTCAAGAAGCCTCATTCATTACCTTTCACACAAGATGTACCTCAAAGTGAATTAATTACATTTTGAAATTTATTGATGCTGCTTAGCAATATGTATTTGTAATTTTGTCTGAAGTGGTGAGGCTTATTGCTAAAATGTCAGCTGTTTCATCATTAAAAATCCACTTATTTTCTGTATCTCATATGTTAAAGCCAAGAAGGGACTCTAATATGTGAATCTTTTATGATCCCTTGCATATAAAGCATTAGCTAATATAATCATATTCTGAATATTTTTCAGTGCTCCATAGGGTACATTTAAGTAAAAAAAAATCCTTATGTTTCCTCAAGACACCCTATTAATAAGAATGGTGCATTGTGATAAATAATAAATATAACAGTTCAAAAGTATTTAAATACAAATTAATAACATTCTCTTATATCTCTATTCCTACTTTGGTTTTTGCCTAATTCTTTTGGAAAGGAACATTATCACACTTATCTGAAATCACAGAACTTTACCAAAAAACAAAACAAAAAAAAAACAGATGAGTGATAGATTTGGAAATTTGTGCTATCAAGTCCATATGACACATAGAGATAGTTATTCTCCAACACTGAATTGGACAACTTGCTGTAGCCAACTTGCTGTGAGACAACTCACTGTTGAATTGTTGAATTATTTTGATTTTTTTCATTCACAATTTATTTTGTCCCTCCTTTTGCATCCTTCCAGTGTTCACAACTTTTGGAGGCACATTGTTTCATTGATTAATTGTTCTAACAGTCAGGAAATTTATCCTTAGTTCTTAGTTCTAGGTTGCTTTTCTCCTTGATTAGTTTCCACTCATTGCTTCTTGTCCTGTCCTCAGGTGCGTTGGAGAATAGCTTGATTTCCTCTTCTTTGTGGCAACCCCTGAGATACTGGAACACTGCTGTCATGTCACTCCTAATCTTTCTTTTCATTAAATTAAACATACCCAATTCATGCATCTGTTCTTTATATGTTTTAGCCTCCAATCCCCTAATCATCTTTGTTGCTTTTCTCTGCACTCTCTCAACATCTTTTTTATATCGTGGCAACCAAAACTGGATGCAGTATTCCAAGTGTGGCACTATAAAAAGTGGTATCAATATTTCACTGGTCCTGGTTACATGTAGATGATCAATAATTAAGACAGACAATAGCTGAGATATTTTTGTGAGAATAAATTCTGTGATATTATACAACTTGAAGCTCATTTTTGTGATAATGTTAAATTAATATGTGATTTTAGTAAACCCAATGCAAGTGTACCTCATCCTACTGTTTTTGATTGGAAAAGACCTCTAATTATATGAGATCTGGTCATAAACCATATGTGTTATTTATCAAGGTTGCATTACAGTGCTTTCTTTCTTAATATGGCAGCTCAATTTCATTCATGCTCGCTCTCCATACTGTCAGTTAGTCAGTGGTTGCTCTACATGTTTTTTTCTTCTTTTCTCATTATCCTCCATAACTTCTTTCTGATTACTTTATAGGTCTCTCAATATTTTTCTCTTCTCACAGCCTATTGCGTAATTACCAAGCAAGCTAAGTTCCTATAAAATGGGATAATATAACAAAATTAGAAATGTCAAGCATCACAATAATATCGCAAAAAAGCAATACAAATAAGTATTACAACATGATTATTGCAACCAATGTTTGGTGTAATATTACTTGATTTTTCTCGGACAACAAATCAGTTGCATATAATGAAAACAATTACAGAGCTGAAGATTTATGGATTAAAATTTCATGAATTCATAAATACTAATTTCTAAGTCAGTTAATGTGTCTGCATTTTAATATATGGAGGATTTAAGCTATTCCCTTTTCAATTAAAGATACACAGATAATGAAACAGCTGCTCTAGCACGGAGACCTCATAGAATCAAAAAGGGAAAATCTTCTCTGCTTCCTCATGCATAAGAATAGAGTGAAGATTTATTAGATTTAAAAATTAAAGGGAAAAATGATATTAAGATGCTCTGGGAATAGATATGAGTATTTGATCTCCGTTTTAAGATCTCTATTAGTTTGCAGCATTTCTACAGCAACACATGAAGCTTATAACTCATCAACACCTCTGTGTGTTTCTGTTTGTGTGTATGGTTATCTAACAGAAAATATGTCTTGGAGGCATAGGTTTTGTACTAATTAGTTACACTGTGGATTAAATGATTCAGCAGGGAAAGGATCAGCCAGTTTTTTTAAAAAAAATAACACCAAATAAATTCTGCAATTTTATAATTTCATTAGCATTTCTAGTTTCCTCTGTATATAGTGCTATTTTAAGGGAACCACTTACATCTGATCATCTGACATCAGATGACACCATCTGACATCCAATTATTCATTTTACCTAAAATCATAACCACTGTCTTAAATCCATCCATGTATTCTTTTCACAAAATATTTGATCCCCTAACAAAAAATCAAGGTAAACCTTCTCAATCTGCATATAAATGATCTGCATATAAATGATCTTGTGATGACCAGGGTGGGATACAAAACAAACACAGTCACAGAAAACAGGTGAAGCCCCTTTTGTTCCTTCACTTTGCTTCCAAGCTCTGAATATCTTTGATGGAAGACAAAAAAAACCCTCCCACACAGTTACACGAAGAAGGAAAAAAGCAACACAAACCAGGCAAGATAAGGGCTGGAGGATGTCCACAGATAACACATACTGGGAAGGATGCCAAACTCAGAGAGGAACTATAAACTAGAGATATTTACACACTTTGTTTCCAGCATTTGCCATTTGCAGGTCCATACTCTTATTCAGTTGTCACAGCTGCAGCCCATGAAGAGGATCAAGGTCCTCTCCTCCTGATCAGACCACATCTCTCCCTTATCCTCTCCTCCCTGCGTGCCCTAGGATGGATAGGGGATGGGCCTGGATCCTCCTCTGACTGCTCAGCTGGCTCTGCCCTTCCCCAGCCTCCTCTACAACCTCCGGAGCCACACTTCCACTCCCTATCGGCTGTTCCTCCTCTCCCTCAGAGTCAGTCTCCACCAGGGGCATGACACATCTTATTTCCAGCTTCCAAATTACCACGTCCATTGGAGTACAATTACTTTTCCATTTTTGCACATCTTTTATGATCTATGAGCTCTGAAAAGTGAAAACATAATATATCCATCTTGTCTGCACACATTCTGAGACAGTGAGATACGTATGCAAATATGGACTTCAATCCCTTGCAGCATGAAACTGTGGATAATAAAACTATAAATAATGAAACTGAGTCTCTGGGAAGTGGGATGGCTAGAGTTAGGTTCATTATCTCCTATGACAACTTTCTTCATTCATTTCACATATGTTTTCTGTACAACTTTCTTCTTCCATTGCTCAAAGTGAAACTCACTGGGTTGGCCCAATTATGCAGGCTCCATGTGGTTTTCTTGAACCATCAAGTATTGGAACAAGTAGTGAGGGGCTACTTGAGGGGCTGCCACAGAGAGGAAGGGGTCAAGCTATTTTCTAAAGCACCTGTAGTCCAGACAAGGAATAATGGATGGAAACTGAACAAGGAGAGATTTAACCTGGAAATAAGGAGAAACTTTCTGACAGTGAGAACAATCAACCAGTGGAACACCTTGCCCTCAGAAGTTGTGGGAGCTTCATCACTGGAGGCTTTCAAGAAGAGATTGGACTGCCATTTGTCAGAAATGGTGTAGGGTCTCCTGCTTGGATGGGGGGTTAGACTAGATGACCTACAAGGTGCCTTCCAACTCTATTAATCTAATCTTATCTAATCTAATCTAGTCTAGTCTACTCTAGTCTTTTTGGAAACAACATTGGCAATGATGGGAATAATCTATCTTGTGTCATCTTGTGTCCTGGCCTCTCAATCCATGCAACTCTCTTAAGAACTCGGTAATCATTAATGTGAGTTGCATAGTGCTTACTCTTTCTTTCTCAAGCCTATATCACCATTCACCTATTGAAAAGAATACTGGGCAATGGTAGTGTCCAGCAGTATACCAGAGAGGACACAACAATCTGGGTTTTCATTTTACAGTCCTCAGAAGAATGGAAGGCTGAGTCATACTGAGCCAGTCAGGATCAAATTCCTGGCAATAGGCAGAGTTAGTCTGCAATACTGAATTGTATATTCAATTATGTACAAAAAGTTACAGAATTAATAGGACTGTGTACCCATGGCCCCCATGAATTATGAATAACATCATATGCCATACACAACCCTGTTTGACTTCCTTTGGATGAAACAGTGAACTAGAGACAAATATTGCTTTTGGTTTGTTTACAAATAACAAGTAATGTTGATATAGCCATTCATCAAATTATTGTTTCATCCTTTACAGAAGTGTATTTTTATAGACACATTTCATGCCCTCAGGGTATGTCTAAGTTGTACAGCTTTCAAACTTCTGATAACCAACATTCAACAGAAATCTGGTGGCTAACATTCAACCAATAATATTTCCAAATCATTTGTTCCCATTGGAAAAGCACCACAATCCCTCAGCAATTTCTTTAACAAAGTACTGGGTAATAACAGCATGAATAAGCAGTTTCCTGTAATGAAAAGTGTTCTCTTGGGAGGATGCTCATTTGTGGTCATATTCCAGGAATAATGAGGCTAGTCGTGGAACATTAGTAAAGCTACCCATAAATTATGAAAGAAAAAGAAAGAAAGAAGGAAGGAAGGAAGGAAGGAAGGAAGGAAGGAAGGAAGGAAGGAAGGAAGGAAAGAAAGAAAGAAAGAAAGAAAGAAAGAAAGAAAGAAAGAAAGAAAGAAAGAAAGAAAGAAAGAAAGAAAGAAAGAAAGAAAGAAAGAAAGAAAGCAAGCTTTGATGTTATTTGGAATGTATTAGAATATCTAAAGTAAGGAGGGCGCCAATTAGAAGGGCAAAATAAAAGTATGTTCAGTTATTAGATGCTGAGAAGAATTTTTCTGAATCAAAACTTTAAATGCCTTATGCTAGTTTAAATAGAATGCCCTCATTGTTTATAGTAAAATGCAGGTCATCTTTTTTTGTTTTGAATAATGCTGATCAGAATCTTGAGCTCTAATTTATGGAAATCTAAAAGTAGAAGGAAAAGAGATGGTCCTTCCTTCCTTCTTTCTTTTCCTTCCTTTCTTCTTTTTTATTTGTAAGGTAAATTAAAGTGGTCTTTTATTTTATTTATTTACATTCAGCCTTCATTATTGTTCCAAATAACTGAAAGTAACAAACACATTCAACAGACTTTCCTCCTCTTATTTTCTCCACCACAACAACCCTGTGAGGTGGGTTGGGCTGAGAGAGAGAGAGAGAGAGAGAGAGAGAGAGAGAGAGAGAGTGACTGTTCCAAAGTGGTTGACTTAACTGTCTAAATGTCCATAGCATAAAATAATTTTAAATGTTTTACATATTCCCGAGAGGAGGGGGAGGGAAGAGAAAGAAAAAAGAAAGAGCTGTGAGAGCTCCATTAATAAGACGTCAGTTCATTGATGAGGCCCAAAGTACTTATCTTGAATAATTTTCAAAATATACATAACCCTGATATTTTTTTCACTGTACTTATTGATGGTTGCCATTTTGCCTGCTTTTTGAAAGGATATTAACACATCAATAATTTATTTTCCAAAGGTGAATCAATATGGAGTAGGCACCTTATATGATTCTTTACATGATTTTGGACTGTGGGAGGCTTCATTTAGTAATCACTATCCTTTTAATTACTTTTTCTTTATTAATTTTGTGTAGCCTCCAAGCAAACCTATTACCACAAAACCATTTTTCTCTCAAGATAGGACTTTTCCAAATTATCAACTGGGACCACTTGGAAGTGAATTGCCTCATTTCTCCATACAACTGCTTAGTCATGTTTACAACTACTTCATTTAAACCACAGATGTCAAACTCAAGGCGTCACATTGCCATTACATGATATTTCATGACATTTTTCACCTTTGCGTAGCCAGGGTGGGCATGGTCTCAGCATGACACATCCAGCCTATGGGCCACCAGTTTGACACTCCTGATTTAAACCAATAATATTTAAGTCATCTGTGAAAATAATTTCAATTCTTGAAATTAAAATGGCAAAGACACCACACAAAATGGCAAAGACCCAACAATCTTCAAACATGTGGACTCTCCTTCCTTTCTCCATACCTAGAGCAATCTTGTAATTGTAGACATGGAAAAGATGGTTTGCTTAATCAGCACTCTACAATAATAGTTAGGCTGTAAAAAGGCTTAAATTTCCCTTTCTTTGAAGGGATTAGCAAAGCAGTCGACTTTGCTGTTGCCACTTTCTATCTCTCAATTGAATACGCATGGCTAAAAAGGCATCCCTTCCTATGCTAATCTGGTTAACTACTCACCACATTCCAATTAGTTAAAACAATGAAATTGTATCCATTAGTGTAATTAGCTAATTGAAGGAAACTGTTTGTGTCTGCATGAATGGCTCCTGGAAAAAGGTGGCCTTTCTTGGAACTGTCAACATAACAGCCAATCTTTATCAATCAATCAATCAATTAATCAATCAATCAATCAGAATACAGTAGAGCTGGAAGGGATCTTGGAGGTCTTTTAGTAAACCCTCTGCTCAAGCAGGAGACCACACCATTTCAGACAAGTGACTATCCAGTCTCTTCTTAAAAACCTCCAGTGATGAAGCACGCACAACGTCTAAAGGAAAGCTGTTTCACTGGTTAATTGTCCTCACTGTTAAGAAGTTTGTCTTTAGTTCTAGGTTGCTTCTCTCCTTAGTTTCCATCCATTGTTTCTTATCTTGTCTTCTGGTGCTTTGGAAAATAAATTGATCCCCTCTTCTTTGTGGCAGTCCCTCAAAATACTGGAATACTACTATCATGTTACCCCTAGTCCTTTTCTCTAGAGAAGTTATACCCAATTTCTGCAACCATTCTTCATATGCTTTTAGTCTCCAGTCCTTTAATCATCTAAGTTGTTCTTTTCTGCATTTTCAACAGAGGTGGTATGCAGCAGGTTCTGACCAGTTCTGGAGAACTAGTAGTGGAAATTTTGAGTGGTTCGGAGAACCGGCAAATGCCACCTCTGACTGGCCCCTACCCCATCTATTCCTTGCCTCCTGAGTCCCAGCTGATTGGCTGGGTCTTTTTTTGTTGTCCTGCACAGGAGAACGGAGCAGGAAAGCAGGTTAGTAGGGTGGGGAGGGAATGGGATTTTGGAGTAACCTTCCCCAGGGGGGGGAAAAAAAAAAATTGAGACCTCTTCTAAAAAAGGGGGAAAAAAAAAAAAATCCCCCCCACCAAACCCAAACAACCCCCCCAAACCAACCCCAAAAAAAAAAAAAAAAAATGAATCCCACCACTGACTTCCAAGTTGATGAAACTAATAACCAATAACATTATCTATGTTAGGAATTCAACTCTCCTTTTAAACTTACTTTTTTTCTACAAATGCCATTCCTTTTTCTTTTTTCATATGGAAACTGTTGATTGCAACTCAATAAATCATTTTCTTTTCTTTTCAGCAATGAGCTCTGCTCTTCTTTGATTCATTTGCATGAATAAAAGGAGAAATATTTTGCAATACATCTACTTTAAATGTGATGAAGTATGAATCCAAGGTAATGGATTAAATCAGTAAATTATGGTCAAATATATCAGTCCATATATTTGACAATATTATTGCACTGTGGCTAATTCAAGCAGATGCAATTTCACATTTGAAGAAAAAACATATTAAAACACACTTTGTGAGTACTACCATAAATCCTTATCATTAAATATAAAAAATGACTTAACAAGACAAACATATAAGCTAGTTGGGAAGAATCAGAAGGGAAGACAAAAAAACTGTACACAGATCACACTGAATTGTGATGTATTATACCTTGAGTTGTCACTTTTAATTATACTACGAAGGAAAAAAATGGATTGAAATGTGGCTGGTATCTCTAAATTGTCTCAATGTGTACAGAATGACTATGAATATCTATAAATTGTGAAATGTTGAGAAGAATTTTTCTGGTCTCTTTATATTTTTTCTATGATCTTCAAAGACTTGTTTGATCTTTTGGACCATTTAATATTTAAATATCTTTAAATGTTTTATTTCAATTAAAGCATTTAATGTCTTTGTCAATCTGAATATTTTTAGGCTTGGTGTAAGTGATTGGCTGGTTTTAGACTTTTAGCAGGTGATTTTATCCCTTTGTTCTGTGTTAAATGATCCATTGTACTCTTTAATTTCATTCTTTCTGCCAATTTTAAGTCTCAGTGGAAAACTTGATTGTATTAGGGATAGACTTTAAGCATAGTTTTAAACATTACTATGAATCACCAATTCATATTATGAATAAGCTTGTACCCAAACTGAGATTGAAAGAATTACCTAAATCTTTCTTTATAAATCATGAAAATTATACAAAGTGATATTAATCAAGCTCTTAGTCACTGTTTGGAATAGGAAGGTGACTGAGGCTCTAGATAGGATTGCACCCTTGCGACCTCTCCTCACCCATAGATCTCTTTGTGCCATGTGGTATACAGAGGAACTGAGACAGATTAAATACATGAGGTGACGTCTAGAGCACCGCTGGCGGAAGAACTTGATCGAACATAGATAAGAGCTGCTATTAAGGCCCACCTCATGGTGATTTGTGCAGCAAAGTGTAAATACTTCTCCACACTAAGTGCCTCTGCAGATAATCACCCAGCGATTCTCTTTAAGGTGAGCCCCCTCCTCTTGGGGAAGGAGGAGATTGAGGTCCACCTGAAGGGGTGTGCTGAGGAATTTGCAGGTTTTCTGGAAGACAAAATTGCTCGACTTTGTTCCCAGATGGATGCCAGAGTGGTTGCTGGTCCAGTGGAAACTCCTGAGGCAGGTCCTTGCCCTGTTCTCTGGGAATGGTTTGACCCTGTTGCTCCTGAGGAAGTGGATAGGGTCCTAGGAAGTATGCGCACAAGCACCTGTGTTTTAGACCCATGTCCCTCCTGCCTTGGGAAAGCTTCCCAGGAGGTGACAGGCGGGTGGACTCTGGTGGTGATTAATGTTTCCCTATAGGAGGGGACGGTGCCCCAGCACTTTAAGGAGTCTGTGGTCTGTCCTCTTAAGAAGCCATCGCTGGACTCCACCCAGTTGGATAATTTCTGACCTGTTTCCAATCTTCCCTTTTTGGGGAAGATTGTTGAGAAGGTGGTCACACAGCAGTTCCAGAGGTTTCTAGATGAAACGGATTATCTTGACCCCTACTAGTCAGCATCCAGGCCTGGATTTGAGACAGAAATGGCATAGGTCATGTTGTGTCCCTGACTAGCTAAGTCTTCAACCTGGTCCGCATTTTGAGCGGGACCATCTTACTGTTCCCATTGGTTGGTGCCGCTTGACAGCAGACTATATAAGGAGCTGTCAAACGGCATCAGCTGGGGGCAGTTGGGGCTCCGGCTCCCGCCAGCCGGCTGCCAGCCCAGCTGGGCAGCCACGTTAATCTGTTACTGCTTCAAATAAAGAAACGTTACTCTTCAGCTCCTGTGTCTGCCTGGTGTGTCCGTCTAGACCAATACAACACTGGCGACGAGGATGGGATGTCAGAAGAGACACCCAGGCAAGAAGCTAAGTCACTGAAGAAAGAGCTGAAGCCACAGAATGTCTGGAGCCGCAGACAGTCTCTGCGCGCCAAATTTAAAGAGCCTCCTCAGCTGAGGAAAAGAAGTCTCCTGAGCTGAGGAAAGAAGTCTCCTGAGCTGAGAAGAAAGTCTCCCTGAGCTGAGGAAAAGAAGTCTCCCTGAGCTGAGGAGAAAAAAGTCTCTCTGAGCTGAGGAAAAGTCTCTCTGAGCTGAGGAAAAGAAAGTCTCCCTGAGCTGAGGAGAAAGTTACTGCCTGACAGGCACTCTAGCCTCCCGTGCGAAAGGCACCCCTGTTAGCGCTACCAAAAGCGCAGAAGTCTGAAAAGCCTCCCCAGTCGAGGAACAGACGTCGCCTCAAGGCCCGTGAAGGCTGGCGAAACCCCGTTGGCGCTACCAAAAGCGCAGAAGTCTGAAAAGCCTCCCAGTCGAGGAACAGACGTCGCCTCAAGGCCCGTGAAGGCTGGTGAAAAACCCCACCCGTGGGCGCTACAAGAGCGCAAAGCCTACAGCCTCTAGCAGAGGTCCAGACTTCGCCTCAAGGCCGTGAAGGCCGGCGAGACTACACTTCCACCCCCCACCGATCCGGCCGCCTACCGTCGCTGCCGCCGCCGCGTGCCTCCGCTCTTCAGCCACCGCCGCGCCTCCGCTGCCGCCGCCGCTGCCTCCGCTCTTCTGCCGCCGCCGCGCTCTCCGCTCTTCAGCCGCCGCGGCCTCCGTTCTGCCGCCGCTTCGCTGCTGCCGCCGCGCCTCCGTTTTTCGGCTGCCGCCCTCGCGGCCTCCGCAGCCGCCGCCGCTCCGCCGCCGCTGCTGCGCTCGCCGCCGCCGCCGCGCCTCTGTTCTTCTGCCGCCGCTGCTGCCTTTTGCTGCCGCCGCCGCGCCTCCGTTCTTCTGCCGCCGCTGCGGCCGCTGCCGCCGCCGCGCGCCTCCGCTTCTGCCGCCTGCGGCTCGCTGCCGCCGCCGCTGCCTCCGTTCTTCTGCCGCCGCTGCGTGCCTCGCTGCCGCCGCCGCGCCTCCGTTTCTTCTGCCGCGCCGCGCGCCGCCCGCAGTTGTCGCCCTCTCCGCAGCCGCCGCGACCTCCGCTGCAGTCGCCTCCCGTCCCGGCCCGCCGCCGCCTCCGCCGTGGCCGCCGACAGCCCGAGCGCCTCCTCGACTCCCACCGGCTGCCGAGCGATGGGCCACTGCCGGTGTAGCTTTTCACCATTGTGGACTGGGTGCAGCCATTGGCTCTGCAGAGATGCAGCCCTCCGGGGTTGAGCATGGCTGGTGTGCGTTTCCATGATTCACTGAACTGTTGAGTCCTTTTCTTCGTTCTGTCGGGTTGTTAAATAAAAATTCTCTCTGCCCCCCCCCTTTCCAATGGCTCTGGGGGGATGGATCCAGTATTTAGGGGGGGGGTGTCAGGCGTTGAACAAGGAGGTTCCATGCACCCACCTCCAGGGTCTCCCACCTTGGCTTGTCTCCCTTGTCATTAGCACTACACTCCCCAGGGGGGCGAAAGCTAGGTAGGGGGAGGTTGGATGTTCTTGTCAGTATTTTGACCCACAACCCTTGGGATGTGGGGCCCCTACTCCGCCACAGGCGGGAGGTCACCTGGGCAGGGTTGCTTGCCACGTTTGTCAGGGTCTCCTTCCCAGGCCAGGTGCTCGTCCCTGGCCACTAGTTCAATTTCCTCACTAGTTCAATTTCCTGGTTATACCATTGTATTCCCAAAAGGCTGGACAGCGCATGCCCTTAGCTAGGGGAAAGGGGTGTTGTGTCCCTGACTAGCTAAGTCTTCAACCTGGTCCGCATTTTGAGCGGGACCATCTTACTGTTCCCATTGGCTGGTGCCGTTTGACAGCAGACTATATAAGGAGCTGTCAAACGGCATCAGCTGGGGGCAGTTGGGGCTCCGGCCCAGCCAGCCGGCTGCCAGCCCAGCTGGGCAGCCACGTTAATCTGTTACTGCTTCAAATAAAGAAACGTTACTCTTCAGCTCCTGTGTCTGCCTGGTGTGTCCGTCTAGACCAATACAACAGGTCACACTTTTGGATACTCTCTGAGGGGGAGGGGCCTGTGGGTGGTGCATCCATCCTTGTTCTACTTTGACCTTTCAGCAGCTTTCAATATCATTGACCATGGGATTCTCGTGGAGTGGTTTCAGGGGATGGGAGTGGGAGGCCTTGTTCTGTCCTGGTTCACTTCTTTCCTCTGGAGCTGCTCTCAGTCAGTGTTGATAGGAAGGGAGAGATCCAGCCCTCACCCACTGCTTTACGGGGTTCTGCGGGACTCAGTACTCTCTCAGCTCCCATTCAACATTTATATGAAGCCACTGGGTGAGATCATCCATCACCAGGGACAGAGGTATCACCAATATGCTGATAATTCTCAGCTGTATGTCTCAGCCTGTGGTGAGTTAAGTGTTGCTGTGTCCTCCCTCTGGCAGTGTCTGGAGGCTGTTAGGTGCTAGATGGGGAGCAACGGGTTGAAACTAAACCCTTGAAAGACCAAGTGGCTCTGGGTTTGGGGTTTGCTGGCTCAGGGGAAATTGTCACCTTTGGTCTTGGATGGGGTGGCACTACCCCAAACAGACTCTGTGCATAATCTAGGGGTTTTCCTGGACTCACAACTCCTGCTTGAAGAGCATGTGGCAGTTTTGGCCAAGAGGGCCTTTGCACAACTATGGGTTGTGTACCAGTTACGCCCTTTCCTGGACCAACAGTCCCTACTCACTGTCACTCATGCCCTAGTCACTTCCCATCTTGATTATTGCAATGTGCTCTACATGGGGTTGCCCTTGAAGATCATCTGGAAGCTCCAGTTGCTGCAAAATGAAGCAGCCCACATGGTTTTGTGCAAACCCCGGTGTGCACATATTTCACCACTCTTGCGGGAGCTGCATTGGTTGCCAATTTGCTTCCGGGTGCAATTCAAGGTACTTGTCACCTTTAAAGCCCTTCATGCCTTGGGACCAAGTTATCTAAGGGACCATCTCTTGCCGGTCACATCTACCTGACTCATCAGAGTGGGGAGGCAGGGAATGTTGTGGGCCCCATCCCTGAGGGAGATATACCTGGTGGGACCCAGAAGAAGGGCCTTCTCCATGATGGCTCCCTCTCTCTGGAAAATCATTCCCCCAGAGATTTGAAAGGCCCCCTCTCTAATATTCTTCTGGAAGGCACTGAAGACCTGGTTCTGCCAGCAAGCCTGGAGAACACAGAGCGGGATGGAGCCCATCAAATGGCTCATGTGACCTGCTGTCATCGGGGTGGGGGATGGGAGTTGAAGGTGAGTTTTTTTTTCAGATTTTGTTCTATTGTACTTTATTAATTTATTTGATTCTTTTTGTTAGTTTTTATTCTTTTTTTTTTAAAAAAAAAAAAATATGGTTTTACATTCTGTAAGCTGCCTCAAGTAGCCATGGGTGAATAGGCGGCAATATAAATTCAATAAATAAACAAACAAACAAATATATAAAGTTAATTATTATTTACACAAATAGAACTTCTGAATGTTTTCAGGCATGATTCTTTGTCCAATGTTGGTATCAAGATCAGTTCTCTGTAGTGGTTAAGATAGTGAAATAGAACCTGGGAAACCATGAATTCCAGTCCTCCCTTAGGTTTGAAAGCTGATTGAGATAGTTGAGAATGAACAAGTCACCTTCTTTCAGTCCTCCATCTCCATCCCATAGTAGTTGTTGTGGAGAAAATAAGAGATGAGAGAGCATTATGTATGCCAACTTGAACTGTACAAAATAAATATGGATACACATCTAATAATACTTCTGACCAATATCATGGGACAAATATGAAAAGACAAGCATTATTGGCAGGATATAATAAAAATATTTATGAGAACTTAGAAAATACTGCAGATAAAAATATGGGAATTTTACTGCATTGACTGGCCACTCAGATATGGTACATGCCACAAAAATGATTTTTTTTGTCATTTATGAGATATGATCAAATGTTTAGCAGCAAATTCAGATTTCTACTGTTTGGCAGTCCTGTAGCAAACCTTTCATCCATGCCTTGCATGAAAATAAGCTTAAAGAACATTTCAAATATCTTCCCCAAACAAAGCTGGATGGTTACACATCATAGATGCCACTTATGGAAATAATACCAGATGATCAGTGAATCCCATTTTGGATCTATTATATATTTGGTTTATTCACATCAAAATAATCATGCATGCACTACATTATTATTTTTTTAAAAAACAAGTTTTATTAATTTTTAAAAACAAACAAATCATCATTAACCATTACATACTTAAACCTTTTTCCATTATAAATTTAACAAGTCAAATAAAACCTTATTTTATACAATATAATTCTATTTTAAACCATTTCCATATGAGCATACAAATACCTCTTATCCAGTTTCTCTTTACTTCTCTTTACTCTTATTCAATTTCATTATTATTATTTCATCTATTTCTTTCTGACTTGGTTACCATTATTCTCATTCTATATTTCTGCAAGGTTTTATTAATTCTCCCAGAAACATAAACACGCAACACACAAAACATAAAAAAAAATATTTTAGGAAAGTAACTTGGCCCCAGGTATCTCTCTCTTCATGGACTTCAATTATATTCATGCTCATCTTACATGTCATTACTTATTTTATTTACCATTCTAAGTCTTCTATATTAGCTTCTCCACACATTTCACTCTTCTTAATTCTATCTTAATTAATCCATCTTAATTTGAGTCATTATATTTGTATCTTTTGTCCATTCTTTATTATCCCTTTGTCTCGTTCCTTATAATAATAATAAAAAAAAAAGAATTTCTCCTGAAATCACTAATCAGAGTATGATGCCTTTCTATCTTCCCCCCAAATTAATCAAATTAACATTTAAAATAACACCTAATACCCAATCTGATTCTGCTTGGTACATTCTATCTACTATTTTTTTTTTTAATAAACAAAAAATAATAAATCCAAAATGATTAAATACATAGTTAAGCAGTAGATCTAAATATTGAATCTTATAACATTCCCATTGCCTTTTCCAAAAACAAATGCTACAATAAAAATTTTATAATAACATCAATACCATAATCTTATTAAACTCTTTAATTAAAACTCAATATTCTAAACCTTCCCTTTAATATTTTATTAAATTTTAAAATCAATCATTACTAAACATTTCAACATTTTAATCTCTTATTAACTCTTAAACCATTTTAATTTTCTATTTCTAATACAATGCTACAATACCATCTTATGTATCTTGCAAAATCTTTTTTAAAGAAATTATACTTTACCCTTTGTCCCTAAAAAAGATTCCTTTTTTCCCATCTAATTTCAAAACTTTGTGGCTTTTCTCCACCTTTTTCCTTCCTTTCTTCCCCCACCAGACCTTTCTACCCCCCCTTCTTCTAGCCTCTGCCTTACTGGCTTCCCTTCTCTGTTGTGTTCCTTTTTCCTTTTGTTTACTATCATTATATTGATTTTGCACCTTATTTTTCCCTTTCTTAAGTGTTTAATTTAACTAAGAAAGAAGGAAGAGGGAAAGGAAGGAAAATGAAGGACTTAAGATTTAAAAAAACACTTATGCATGCACTACATTATTATGACGGTGTACTGACATGTTCACCAAAAACAAGTGAAAGCTTATCTCTTCCATGGGTATTTGAATTATTATGTATTAAGCAGATCTATATATGGATTTGATACTGAAGTACATTTCAGCACATTTTGAGCTGTTGGTGAAACTTAGTCCATGCAGTTACTACCATTTTGGAAGTAGATCCTTTGTTCTACTCCTTGTGTGTTGTTAGAAACAACTTAAGCAATAAATGATTACTAGCAAGTTAGCATCCCTGTTTCTCTTCTAAGCACCTGTGGTACATATATTATTCCTTGCTGATTTGCTAACAGTATGTTTTCTGATTATATAGGGGAAAATATTAAGCAGTATAAAACCCACTATATGAAGTTATGAAATTGAGAATGTTAATGGGCAAATTTTAAAGACAATGTTTTCAAATTCCATGAAGTCCCCTATAATTTTCTGGTGCAATTAATTTTAAGAAAGCCCCCAAGTAGCACAAAGGATAGGGACATTCTTGTTTTTGGTGGCCAACATCTGGAGGTCCACAGAAGACCTCCAAATCAAGTATCTGCTTTTGAGTCTTCTCTTGTTGGACTGCCTCAATTATAGTAACATATAAAATATTCATCTGGCCATTCTTTGTTTGCATATGTTGGACAGGCAGATTTTACCTCACTACCTTTTAAGAAAAACAAAGAAATGACAGGCCAATAAAAATGTGACACCATATTCAGTTCTAATTGTTTCTTTATTGAATTATGGAAACACAGCTGTTTACTTATACTGGCAAAACAAATGAAGCAAACAAACTGGAATTTTTTTTGAATCACAATATGACATCTACATCCATAACTAACAGACAAACAAATTACTTCTTGTCTGCTGTATAAACTTTTTCTGAAAGAAAACTTGCCAATATTGAAAGCAACATATTTTCTACAGGTAGTCCTCAACTTATGATTACAATTAGCTTCCAAATTTCTGTTGCTAAGTAAGATGGTTGTTAAGTAAATTTTGCCCCATTTTGCAACCTTTCTTGACACAGTTGTTAAGTGAATCATTCAGTTGTTAAGTAAATCAGACTTCTCTGTTGACTTTGCTGGTCAGAAAGTTGCAAAAGCTGATCACATGAACTTGAGAAGTCCCAAAGGTGATTTTTTTTTCAAGAGGCAACTGGACTTTCTTGTTTTTCTTTACCATCATAAATGTCAGTTGCCAAGCATTTGAATTTTGATCACGTGTCAGTGGAGATGCTACAACAGTTGTAATCACTTTTTTTCATTGCTGTTGTAACTTTGAATGGTCACTAAATGAATTGTTGTAAGTCAACAACTACATGTATTGACCTGAACTAAGATATGAATTTGAATGTTATAGAACTGGCAAATCCATCCTACCTATAAATCCATCCTAGGTTTGACTGTCATTTCAAAACATTTTTTCTATATAGTGAATTAATAGAATGCCAGATAAATTTCTGTATCATTACAGAATTATTTCATGCAAACCACCCTTAAAGAAAAACCTTATTTTGTTCATTATTGAAAGTAGATACCATTCTCCTTTTTGTATAAATCCTAAACTCTGAATATTTAAAATATGTGGCTGCGGCAATGCCTACTAATTTACTGTAATTTTAAAAGAGACTTAGGCGATTAACCTAGGAATAAGTTATTCTGAGCACAATGCACATTGGATTAAACCACAGTTTGTTTAAACATGGTTTATTAAATCACAATTTACCGGCATAAATAATGGTTTATAAATAAATCAAATTGATTGGATTGCCATAATGTGACCCCTGCAGTCAATTAAAAAAAAGTGTATTCAGCTAATGAAATAGCTAAATGCATAAGATTGCTCTGTTAATGAATGCAAAGGGTTATTAACCCTAATTGCAAAATGCCACATCCAAGATCAAGGGCAGCATGCTTTTGAATCAGTTGCTAGGGAACAAGAATAAAATAAGCCCTAAGATCTTGTACATTGGTAATCCAGGGACATCTGATTAACTATTATAGGAAATTGGGTGGTGGACATAATATTCCTTTGGTCTGAACAGCCTTGCTATGCTTATTTTTTTTTTTTTTCTGTTCAACAAAATAATAGTCATTTATATTTTGATAACATTTATTCCCTATGATCTACACTAAGAGGCCTTGTTGTGGCAAACTGTATGCTGCATTAGCCACAACCTACATGAATTAGGGTAAATTTACTTTTTTTCTTATATGCCAGGCTTGATTTTGAAATCTTTGAAGGAAGAATAATGAAGGAGAAGGGAAATTTGTTCAATTGTTTAAGCTAATTTTTCAACATTATGAATAAAGCAGGGAAAGATCACAAGATAAATCTTTCCCTGCTGAAGATTATCTGACCGGAGGGAACTTCCCCCTTTCCACAAACACACAAACTCTCACTCACACATACACACACATCATCACAATTTACATAAGTTTGATGGATATAGTATATGGATATATATTTTAATGTGCTTAATTTAGTTTGCATATTTTAGACATATTTGATACCACCCTGTGTCATGAACCACTTACCTAATCACATCTGTTACATGGAATAATTCAAGTTCTCCTCCATAAATTATATGCTATCAGGTACAAAGTCCCACAATTGCTGATAGAATAGTCTTCTACTATCCACAATTTTCCATGCACAAATAAAGGTAAACTTTAGAACCTTTAATGCTATCTATCTAAGTTGTCTTTGATTTATGACCATAATTGGAATTGGAACTTCTAGTGTTAAGTCATGTGGTCATTAAATTGTGTTGTGCTTATGTTATGCTCAATTTTACAACCTTATTTACTGTTATCTTTAAACAAATTGCATGGTTGCTAAGTATATTCAGCTTCTTTCATTGACTTTGTCAGACCCCATTAGGAAGATTACAAATAGTGATCACATGACTCTTAATATGCTATAACCATTGTAAATCTGTGCCAGTTCCCAACTTGTAAGAGCATGGACTTTGAACAGTTAGAAAAGCACTGAAAACAATGTACTTATGACAAGGCCATGCTTTTACAAGTTGAACAGTCATTAAACAAATCTAATTAATACAATCTATAGTTCTATATTAGTAGTGTTGATATACGTGTACACATTTTCATTGTAGTGGAACACTGGTCAACAGTGACAATAAAGTCAGTACTGTATTATATTCCTAAAGGATACATTGATAGTTTTTTAGACACAGACTCAGAAATACTCTATGTATGAATTAGTATGGCCATGCTCTAGATAGCAATGTCTTCCTCCCATTTCCTATAGTGCTCATTTACGATATGCACATTTGACTGTCAAAGATCTTTTCTCATTTTTCTCATTTTTCTCATTTTTCAGTAGAATCAGAATCAGACCCCAGATGTCATCTAGGTAGAATGTCTTTTAAATTATTATCTTCAATAATGCATTATCTGGGTGCTCACCTGGCACAAGAATGAAAAAGTATTTTTTTGAGAAGACTAATAAGACAATATAATAATGGCCTTAATAACTATGCCTTCTTATTTCCAGAGTGAAAACTCTATTAGATTAGCACATCAAATACACACTGCCATTAAATATATACTAATCAATTCTGGCTGTTCGACAGTACTTATAATATAGTTATTTGCAATGTAATCCTTCACTGCCTACTGAAGAGTTATCAGAAGTGGTAATGGTTCTAATAAAAACAGGGGGTTGATTTTGAAAGCAACACAGAAAAAAAATCATTTGTAATAAAGAAATTAAATGTTCATAAAGTGCATGAGGTACCCTACGAGTACATCCTGAGGTGGTTCTGAAATCGAGGCAAAAGTCCTCATGAAATTAGGTTAACGATCTCATTATGCCCTCATAGTTTGTCCAGAGTTGTTAGATATTCATGCTAAAAGATAGGTAACAAAGGAGAAAAAAAATCTGTGTCCATATAATGAATTTAGAAAGGTTATCAGTACCTATGTTTATTGTGACATCTCTACCTCCTTCATTTTTTTAGCCACAAGAGGAAGGAAAATCCAGAGATCTTTATTTCTTAGTACTCTCTTGAGATCTGACATCCAAGATCTTTCTTCTCCAGAATCTAGCAATTCTGGGCATCTGTGCAAATAACAATCATGTAGATTCAGTATCCCTAAATGCGTTTCCATTTAGTTCAAATAATTTACTTATTCAATAAACCTCATATTTCTCTTTGCTTTATTTAGAGCCTTCCTCCATATTCTTTTATTATATATATCTATGTCTATGTCTATCTATATCTGTCCATCTGTCTGTCTATATATACTATTTGACAATCATGTCACAAATGCCTTTTGTTGAACAAGTGGCGGTAACAAGAGGGAACGGAAAGCTAGGAGAGCGATCGCAAGTGAGCGACCAGGTGACAGGGCTGGGGGCGTGGCCAGCCAGGGGTTGCCACCGGTTCAGCGACCCACACCAAATAACCGCTACCGGTTCATCCGAGGAGGTGCAAACCGGTTGATTACCACCTCTGCTTCCAGCCTTCCAAAGTCGGTAAAATGAGGACCCAGATTGTTGGGGGCAATATGCTGACTCTGTAAACTACTTAGAGAGGGCTGTAAAGCATTGAGAAGTGGTATATATATTACTACTTCCAATCAACTTCTGTTGATTTCACAATAATTCACCAAATGATTTTATACATATTAACCCAGTAATAACTTCTACTGTTTTCCTCTTCTTTTTCCCTTAGATTACAGCTTAGTCTCTGTTCTATGCCATATATATCTCTGCTTTTCTGAGACTGATTGTTGTTTATTTTTTTGGTACTGAAACTCCCCTTTCAGAAATGCAATAAAACATGTCATTTGCTCTGCCAAACTTGCTTTGTAATTACAAAGTTGGGACAAGTTTAATTTATTAAAATAGAACCTTTTTTGGAGAATAACATGGTTATTTGGAGAGTTAATATGGTTTAAATTCTGCTATCCCCTTACAAAAGGTCATTAAAGTATACTTACACTTTCTACATTGTGTGATTTTCCCCTTTTTAATGATCCTGCAAACCTTTGCTTCAGGGTGGGGGTCGGGTGACTGATTAGAGCTGAGCATTTACTGGCTGGATACCCTTCCTGGTGCCCAAATGGAGTTCACAGCAGACAATTTTTCCTTGTGCCCAGAGAGTTTCTACGTTGTGTAAAATAGACCAGATAAATATATGAAACCTTTCCTTTGAAACTCAAACTACCTAAATGTTATAGATCATCCCCTTCTTGAAAAAGATTATAGTTGCTCTTAAGTAGAATGCATGTTTTGTGCTTCAGCAGTTTTATTCACCTGTGTTTTAAAGGAAGTTTCCAAGTCCTTTGATTTTGGAAACTACCAGATTTATTAATATGAACCAAGTGATGGGAACACACTGAGTTAAAGCCATGAGAATGTGTATGGCATTTTTTATACACTGCAGGACTGGGCTGACCAATTTCTATGTTCTAACACTTTCACTGTATTGATGTTTTGGATTTTAAAAAAAATGTTTGACAACTACCTAAATATAGATACAATTTGATAATGTGGCAGATTTTTCAAATAACACATATGCATTTAGGTTGCTTCTTTGTTGTAACTTATAGAATTGTGTATTTAAAATTCATCCAGAAAATACTGTTTCATGGACTGTACAATTGTTAAATAGCTTTATAGCTATAGCCAGTTTTTGTGCTGCTGAAGCTAATTGCCCCACTATGACTCAATCTACCCATTCTGAGATATAAATATTCATGTAACCCTCTGCTTGAACAACTTAGCTCAGTTATGATAGATTTGCAACCATTTCTGGGCTAATAGATTGATGAATCAATTATCTCTGCATCTCATGAATTTTATGATTGCTTAACAGAAAAGTGAAAAAGTGGTTGAGTATAACTAGAAGTGTCTATACATTTTATGTCATTTGATAGCTAACGTGAGTTAGTTGGCAAACTATCTAGCAATGAGTAGAACTTTGGAACAATGGGCTAGGAATAGATTATTATGGAGAAAATCCATGATGGCATATAATCAATCAATCACCTTTTACTGATTCTCCAGTGTATTTGATATTGTTCCATCTGGTACATTTCCCTGTAGACTGGTCTAAAAACAACACTGTATGAATGGAGCAGGTAAATGCCATTCTATCATCTGATTTCATAGATATACAAGCCATGTCTGAAGAAGATAAATTTGGTCTGAGAATAACTAGGAGTGAAACAGATAAGGTTTTCATAGAGAAATAGACTTTTTCCTGCTTAAGGAAAGCAGAGGGGAATTGGATCTAAATAACTGGCAAGAAGATACTGTTTGTGGACTTGGAAAAATGGAGATTGCTAGGAAATCAAACTGGGTTTTGGCTGTTGAATAAATGCCCTTTCCATTTCAGTAGTCCAAATACAACTGAAGAGGGAACTGAAGGGAAGATCTCTGAAGAAGAAGGACAAAACATTTGCAAGACCAATACTAGAATACAGCTCATCAGTCTGAAACCCACATTATGTATCTGATATTAACATAGTTGAGAAAGTCCAGAAATATTTCACAAGAGGACTTCTCCACTCCTCTACTCGTTGCAGAATACCTTTATGCCACCAGACTTGAAATTCTAGCCCTAAAAACTATGCCGCCTTCGGTCCGATTTAAGTATAGTATATAAAATTATACATTGCAATGTCCTACCTGTCAATGAATACTTCAGCCTCAACCATAACAACACAAGAGCAAACAATAGATACAAACTCAAGGTTAATCGCACCAAACTTGATTGCAGGAAATACGACTTCAGCAACAGAGTGGTCAATGTCTGGAATACTCTACCTGACTCTGTGGTTTCTTCCCCAAACCCCCAAACCTTTAACCTTAGACTGGCTACTATTGACCTCACCCCTTTCCTAAGAAGTCTGTAGGGGGCGTGCATAAGCGCACCAACGTGCCTACCATCCCTGTCCTATTGTTTCTTTTATTTTTATTTTTTATTTTTCTTATATATATCCATGTATTCATAACTATGTTTTTACTTATACCTATTATTTTGTAAGCAATTGACAAAAATAAATTAAAAAAAAAAAAACCCAAGGACTTCCCCTTTCAGAGCTGCAATTCTAGTCATCTTAAATTGTAAGAAACCAGTTGGGCTCACTTTATAATACTCCTGTTTAGGTCAAATTAGTTATCAGCTATTTGCCACACATGTTTTAAGGGCCTTTCCAAATAAGGAAAAAGTAAATTGTACATTATATCTGGTGGACTCAATGTCTTATACTATAGATCTGTTAATGCTGGATGAATTACATTTTAATTATTTAGTTCAGTGAGGCGCTATTGTGAAGAGGGAACAAGCAAGGTTATTGACTGAAAAAGGCTACGAAGTCTATATTTTCCCCTTTGTTGTTGTCCTCTCTCAATACTGCAATATCTTTTGGCACCATTATATGATCTGACACAAGGATAGGAATCTGCCTTATGTCAGATCAAATCATTGATTTATCTAGATCAGTATCATCTATACTGACCAGCAGCATCATGGCAGAGATTTAGATGGCCTTTTCTATATCTGTACTTGAGGTATTTAATTTTAAAATGTTGCTGTTAAAAAAAATTGGGACACTGCATCTCTTCCAGCGTTGAATTATACAATTTTATGAGCCGAGATGCTATTCTCAAACTAAAAAGTAGGTTGCTAAGAAGGCCAAATAATGTTCCATTGATTTAATTGCCATTCTTTTAGTCATGTGCTATTATTAGAAAATAGAAATGGAAAACTGACAAATGCCCCCACAATAATTACAGTTAGAGATCACTTTGCAAAACACATGCAGTATACATACTTACAATGCACCATGATTACAGCCTATTTGAAGTCCATGGGGCAGGTGTTTTGCAATGAAATCTCATGTTAATGTCCTATCAGAACTGAAAAAGTTCAGATCTGTGTCCTCTAAGAGTCTTCGATGCTGTCACCTGGAATAGCAGCAATCCCTTAACTCAGAAAATATCTCAGGAGAAATAAAGCAAAGCAAATAAAACAACCCTACTTTGGACAAATCCAAAACTGTTAGGTCATTTATGTTCATTAAAACCATCCACTGTCACACAGGGGTCCATCAGAACATCATACAGCAAGGTGAGACCCACTGTAGCACCCAGCAATCCAAATAGTTGGAGAGCAGGTACCTAAATTAACAATTCAGGAAGAATGGGTACCCACAATCATTTGTTACAATATGTCTGTGCAACACGATGGAGAGAGAAAGCAAGAAACAGGGTACAAGACAAGCTAAACATTAAAAACATTTTGGAAGCAGTAGAACACAGCTTCTGAGATCTGCAAATGGGCATCTCACACCACCCAGAGGCTACCATATGAGGACAAATTATGCACTGTAAAAATTGTTTGGAGGTGGGAGATATTTCCAATATAATCTGCTGGATCCCCTGCATGGATTGCCTTGTGACTATGTAGGATGGATGGGGAGGAAGCTAGCCACCAGATTGCAAGTGCACAAGTGAGCAATCAGACGAGGAGATCCAAACTCACGGGAAGCCTCACATTGCAAGAAACATATGGAAGGACATATATTCAATTTTGCAGCTACTAAGATTGTTGGAGTAGCAGGCACAAAAACATCCAGGGAAAGTTTTGAAGCCTGGTAAAGCCCCCATCAATCAACGGAAGTGCTGATTTACCCCCACTTTATCAAGAATTTAAGAGATGAGGACTCCAACAGCCAATGACTTAATAGCCAGCCAAAAACACCCCAATTTACATCTAAAAAGTCACCATATATAGTAAATACACACATAGAACAACCCAAAGCACACAGAGAAGTTTCCTGATGGGGTCCAGCATGAGTCCAAAACCTGGAAGACAAAATCTGTGATCCCAGTGACTGACCCAGATTGGATCCTCTAAGGAAATCAGCTTTTATACAATGTAGGAAGTCAATCTGTTCTTTTGTAGAAACAGACTAATTCTGTAAATTAGTCCACTAGAGTCATCCACACTAGGCAAACATTTAACATTAAACATTTCAAACTGTTTACAAGTTTGGCAAAAATTGTCAGATTTTTGTATTTATTTAAAAGTTGCTACTTAACACAGAATCACTTGCCAAGGGAAGGTCTCCACTGTATGTATTCTTTGGAGTTTAGAGATACTTTTATTTATAATCCAGCATTAAGCAGAGACAGTCTTAATAAGCCATTCCAACTCTAAAAGATGATGCTTTTATATTCTCAGATCTTCTTGTTAGCAAATTAGGTTTTTTAAGTGTTTAAAAGAAATAAAACTATAAAGTTTCTGGGAGTCATTTCCCATTATAATTCACAATTTTATTCACCCCACCATCACATAGCTTTTATTCCTTGTTCCTTGCTCTTATATTCATTATGAGTTAAGTCATTGTATCAAAATATGAAGACCTTTACAGTGTCATAAATGTACACTACTAAAGTGTGGGCATCAAGTATTAACATAATTAAGCCATGCATCTACAAATCAGTGGTGGGATTCAAAAAATTTTACTACTGGTTCTATGGGCATGGCTTAGTGGGTGTGGCAGGGGAAGGATACTGTAAAATCTCCAGTCAGAGGTGGTATTTGCCGGTTCTCTGAACTACTCAAAATTTCCGCTACCAGTTCTTCAGAACTGGTCAGAACCTGCTGAATACCACCTCTGCTACAAATCTAAATACACAATGGAATCACTTCAATATTTTTTCTATCCACCTTTTCTATCTACATTTCACAACTGGGAACAAGTAAACACCTATCTGAATCTCAGACTTAAATATTCTTTCTTCTCTCACATACTATAATAGCAATAGCACTTAGATATATAACACTCCATAGTGCTTTGCAGCACTCTCTGAGCATTTTACAATGCCAGCATATTGTTCCCAACAATTTGGGTCCTCATTTTATCAACTTTGGAAGGATGGAAAGCTGAAGCTTGAGCCCATCAAGTCAATAATGCAGTCTAACCAGTGCACCACCAGGGCTTTTATGATAATGAAGATCATATTATCTTCTTGTTCATAAAGAAAATAGAGAGTAAATGTAACATTATGGAGCCATTATGTGTAGTAATGATAGTGTAATGAAAAGCAATTTAGTGTTGTTACAATTCATGTATACATACATACATACATACATACATACATACATACATACATACATACAGTCAAGCTATTCTCCAAAGCATCTGAGGATAGGACAGGAAGCAACTTAGAACTAAGGATAAATTTCCTGACAAAACAATTAATCAGTGGAACAACTTGCCTCCAGAAGTTGTAAATGCTCCAACACTGGAAGTTTTTAAGAAGAGATTGGATAATCATTTGTCTGAAGTGGTGTAGAGTGTCTTGCCTAAGCAGGGGATTAGGCTAGAAGACTTCCAAGGTCCCTTCCAACTCTGTTATTCTATTCTATTCTATTCTATTCTATTCTATTCTATTCTATTCTATTCTATTCTATTCTATTCTATTCTATTAACATATCACACCAGAAATATAATATTAGGTTAGTGGATTTGGCTGAATAATCAGTTGTATATTATGGATTCAATGAAGTTCCAAGTGAAAAGAGTGGGTGTTACTTTTAACCAGTAACTATATATGCAGTTACAATATTTTCATTCTAAGATATCTGTCAAGAGTTGAAACAGCAAAATAAACCTAAAATTTGTATAAATGTGCTTTTCATTTTTATTTAAGATGGCAAATATTTAATCCATTTCAGTAATAGATTTAGAGTTGAAGAGGAAAGAGTACATTTTATCTACTGTTTATCAAGGCCTAGAGACAGGCCTAAAAAATATATTGCTGGATAAGACAACTGTTCTTTAGGACATATGAGACACTCTGGGAATTTACACTGACAATCAGCAAAGGAATTATATTCAGTTCTGCTTAAGTTCCTAAATACTGAAAGCTGTATTAGCCTGCTGTTACTTTGTTTTATTACCTTGTTCAAGAAGTAACTGAAAGGAAAATGCAAGCAAGACTAATTTTGTTCTCCAGCTGCTTGAGAAATCGTGAGCAAATCCACTGAAAGTGCTAAAGTTAAAGAAGCATAAAACTAGATCTAATTTTAATGGCTAGGTGAAGAGCTTCAGGAGCCAAATATGTGGAAGGAAGGAAGGACTTATGTGCAACTACAGGATTTAAATATTTAAGAAAATATCACAGAGCTATTAATTGGCAAATAGTCAATTAAAATATTTATAGTGCCAATTTCTAAAAACATCATCTAACAGCCACCAAACAAAACACTTCATCTATAGTTGCCAACTATAAAAGCTTTGTTCAAAAGTTTGGCCTTCAAGGCTCTCTGAAAATTCAGGAAGGGCATTTCTTTAAATTCAAAAGGAAGAGTGTTCAACAGCATTAATGAGACAGTGTACTCTTATTTTCGTCCCCTACAAAAGTGTTGTAAATTCTGGCTGTAAATGCCAAAGAAGTCATTTCTATTTGGAGAAGGCAATTCTTCTGGTACATAACTGCTAATTCATAACAGACATCATACATAATGAGTCATAAAGCCTTCTTAAATTGATGGCCAATGCAGCATTTAAAAATACAGGTAGCTCTTAACAAACTGTAGCATCTGGGTAGCCTTCAGCACAAAGTGCACTACAGCAGTTGTTATGGGAGATGCTGACAGTGCATTATGCTCCAGGTAGGATCACATCTGGTAAACAGCTTGACAAAAACCCCTTTGAGTATACCCTCTACCTACCTACCTAACAGTAGCTGTGAACCTAGAGATACTCCTTATCTGAGACCCAGTTCTTTTGGGGGATTGCTTCAAAAGTATCACGGAAACAAGTGACATATGCAGTGTAGTTTATAAGTAAACATCACTATCTTGCAGAGATTCAATCTTAGCTTCCTTATTCCCATTCTCTTATTCTTAAAAACCTTTAGACATCAAGTCAAGGTTTGCCTGCTTTGTAAGGGACAGAGTTGTAGGCACAAGCAATTACTAATCTTTGAATATGATTGGGGAATATACTGTGTTCAACAAAAGTTGAAGAACCAGAAAGATGCTTGTCCCTACATCCAAGTCCCAATGTAGCTAATCAGTAGGGCAACCAATGAGATTTCTGTTGCATATGCACTTGTTGCATGCTTAGACTGCTGCCTACTAGATTAATGGGAATGTTGATAGACAACTCAAAGGGATGTAAATATGCTAATTGCCCTCATTTTCCCAACATTATTCCAAAATAAAGGAAAAATATTTCTACTTATCAAGGAGCTTCTTGATAATCCCATGGAATTGAATTTTTCAGCCTAAAAAGCTACATCTGAGATATACACAATATACAGAATAGCTAATTGTCAGTGATGGCAAGGATAAGAGCCTGAAATCGGTTTTGACCATAAAGCCTGCTACCGATTCTGCCCCACATCACACATCTCAAGAATAGCTCATATAATGAAAAGTCTTGTTGGTGAACTCACCAAGATTTGCACTTTGACACATAATTCTATTTACTGCTGATATTGCTCTTCACTGCTCTCCACAATTTCCCAAGTGATGGTCCATGATGTCACCAACAAGCAACAACGGTTGATTTTGCTAAGTGTCAGCCTCAAGATATCTTCTACATCTTATATCTTCTGCATCCTATCTACTGCATCTTCTCTGCTGCTATGCTATTTCTTTTGGCTGTCATTAGCAACAGGGGGGAGGGGAGGGGGAACTTGGAGGGGAAGAGAGCTGGAGGTGTTTTGCATTCCTTTGCTGTGGGTAGCAAGGGGAGGGGGTGTATGAATTCTTTTCTTCAACTTTCCATTTCTTTGCTAACTTCTATCCCCTTTTGCGCAGCTGCGAAGTTTTATCAAAATATGTCAAGGTCAACGGACAGAGGCCTCATCACCACCTGAAGATGCCCACATGATCATATTCAGAACTTTTAATTGGAAGAGTCATTTTGATTTTGGGGGTGGGAACAATTCCATTCCTATATGTGATCTGCGCGCCAATTCCTCAGATTCGAATTCAATCTGTAGCTTCCACTTTGATTTCCAGTAAAAGGATAACTTTGCTCTAATCCATGGAGTCTGAGTATTTCTTTCTTGGATCTTGAAGGGAGCACACACTGACATTATTCCGAATCTCCCCATCAGCCCACCCGGAGAAAATATCAACTTTTCTTCCAAGGGGGTTTCACATCATGTCATCTCCAGCCAGCGATGAAGATGACCAGGGAGCTGCGGGGGGGCAGCCGATGCTGCTACCAGAGATGCCAGCCGCCGACCTGCTGGCCAACCTTACTCTGGAAGAAACCCCAGCTGAGAGGCCCAGATGGTCGTTAGGGGTTGGATGGAGAGATCCCAAAGACCCCCCCTCCTGGTATCACTGTAAGTCGAAGAGGTGCGAGGGAACGGCTGTGGCAAGAGAGGGAGGAGATGGAATGCAGGCTGGATCAAGCCGGGCAATTCCCTAAGGATGCTTCTGAGAAGCCCGGCATAGCTCCAAGGTATGAGGGGGAAGGGGGAGTGAGTTCAGCCTGGGGAAGTTGGGCTGCCCCCACCGCCCTAGCCCAGCCTACGCCAGCGCAGCAGCCGGCTGCCGCCTGGGGGGCCCCAGCAGTAGGTGTGATTCCTGGAAGATGCAACCTGCCCCCGTTAGATGTGAAATTTGGAGGAAATCCCAATGATTTGGGGTTTTTCCTGGTACAAGTCGGGAGCTATATGGCAGAATATGAAAGGGATTTCACCTCTGAAGCAGCCAAAGTGAGATGTGTTACCAGAACCCTGGAGGGGATGGCAGCAGACTGGATGGTGACTTTGTATAATGATAACTCCCCCCAACTGCGGAACCTCAATGTTTTCATGACTGCATTGAGGAGGAGGTTTGAGGACCCTCTAGCAGAGAGAAGGGCCAGGATCAGAATGAAAACCATAACCCAAGGGGGGAGATCGATTGCTGACTACACCCAAGAGTTCAGACAGCTGGCATACCACATCCGAGGCTGGTCCCAGGGGGCCCTGATAGAAGCCTATAAGATGGCTTAAGCCAATAAAGATGGCTTAAATGAAGACATATACCACATGTGCATCTCCAGAAGGGATCCATATGATCTGCAGTTGTGGTACTTGCTAGCGGAAGAAGTGGAAATAGATCTAACCCAAAGCAGACGCACAGGAGGGCCCGTATGGAGCAAACCGCTCCCCCCGCGTTGGCTGCTCTTTTTTTCTGTGTTGTATTTGTTCTTAACAGTTGCTAATGATGCCACTTGTTGGCCTCTTCAAGAAAGTCCAGTTCCCTCTTAAAAAAGCACTTTTGGGGCAACTATGACCTTGATGATTGAGAATCTCCATAAACCTCAGGCTAGATGTTAACTGTCCTTATAAATACCCCTACACAATTTTTTAGAACCCAGATGGTCACTTCACTTTAATTAGCATACCAAATGTCTCACTCTAACAGTAAAAGTGGGGCCACAACAGAAACAAAATTAATATCATTTCATTTAAATGTACATTTTAGTTGAAGTTAAATACCGTTCTTTATTTAATATTTTTCTTCCAACTATGATAATAATAATTGCAAATGAGTAAAACTAAGTCTCTAAGAACTGTATCCAAAATGTTCAGGAGGCATACATGTCCCTAGGAATACAGATGTGTACCTCTATTGTAAAGTATGGATGCTAAGCATTTTTCCTGGGTCAGGGGTTGCAGAGTTAAAGATTCATCTATTTCTTACATGTGCCACTTCTTTCTTTTTCTGTAATACACTGCAGTATTGCAATGAGCTTTATGTGTAAGCTATAACTCATTCAGAATGTGGCACAAGCAAATATAGGTATGCTACGGCATCCTTGTTCAGTGAGCTGTAGTAATTTCCAGTAAGCTTCCACATACAACTCAAGGTGTTAGCCATCACCTTTAAAGCCCTTCATGGCACAGAGACTGGTCATTTGAAGGACAGCCTACCTCCAATTGTTTCTGTCTGTCCAGTGAGATCACACAGAATAGAAGGATTTCAAGTCCCTTTGATTAAACCATACATCTATCAAGACCTAGGAAATATACTTTATCTCTTGTGACATTTACCCTCTAGAAAACAATCTCCCGAAAGATCACTACAGCTTCCACCTTGATGACATTTGGAAAGTCCTTGAAGACTCAGGCTTGGGCTAGGGTGGGTGTTGGGTTCTTGTTGGCTGCTCTTTTTTTCTTTGTTGTATGTTTTCTGGATATACATGTATCTTTTTTGTTTGGTTTTATGAGTATTTCTTATTTTTTAATTGCAAATTGCCCAGATTCACTTTGGCCTTGGGCCACTTCCAAATGTAATCAATTAGTTAAATAAATAAATAATGGCCTTTCCCCCCTTTTCTCCTAATACCTAACTCCAGTTTTCTTATTTTCTTCTCATTCCTTCCATTTCTAGAAGGCAGAAATAGACATTGTCATCTGTTTTGTGTCAGATGGCGTGAAAAGCCATCTGTCAGCTCTGTGGGAAATACTTGGGATATTCACAGCACTGGAAAGAGCCATTAAAACCATCAAATCCAATCCTTGCTCATCACAGGAATCCAAATAAAAGCATTCATGGCAGATGTTTTGAGCCTCCATATTTAGTGAAGGGGAGCATAGTTTCTCTCTAGGTATTTAGCATCATTGTGAACTTCGGTTGATGCTAGTAAGTTCTCCTTACAATTTAACTAAAAATTGACTTCCTTTAACTAAAGGACATTACTCCATGATCTGTACTCTGGAATGATCTAGGTCAGTATTTTCAAAATTGGCAACTTGAAGGTGTGCAGATTTCAACCCCCAACCAGCTGGAGAATTGAAGTCCAATTATCTGAAAGCTGCCAAGGATTAGAAACACTGAACAAGCCCAATGAATTAAACCATTATTAATTAATGTATACATTATAAACAAAAGCAAGAACATCTTTGCTCATCATCCTGAATGTGATGTCTAGAAATCCTGATTTACCATTTACCAACCTCCATACAAAATAAGTTTGGTTCAATTGTACATAAAACATAAGCACAAAACATTTTGATATTATCTGGAACATTTTTCTCCAAAGTATTACACTTTATCCATTCTGGTCTTAGTTGGTAGTTTTCCAAAATATATCTTTCAAAACAAGAAATGATTCATGCTGTATTGGACATGATCTGTCTCCCTGGCGTTTTACTTACTGAATTGTAAATGCATCGATCGACTTCTAAAAATAATTAAAAAAATAATAACAAAAAATAACTAGCTGAATAAAAATAGCTTGCAATTAGTTAAAGTAAGATGATAGTGTGGAAATGATACAATTCAATATTTGTAGTTTGATAATAAGTGTTTATTACTTCTTCATATTTCTGATTTAAATCCAAATAAACAATATGGCATATATTTCCAACCTCACAGGACACTGTTCAACATTGAGAACACATGGTATTTTAGAATACTGGTCAAATCAAGAGGTAGCATTACTGAATTTAACAAATATAGTGATACAATGAATGTGGGTGTATTTTTTGACATTTGCCTTTGCTATTACTGAGAATTGTAGAATGATGTGGTAAGGGAGAAAAAAAAAAGACTAAACCATGTTTCAACATGCATAGTCATCTTGTTTCTGATTCCTTTAAAAAGAATGGATTTGTCTGAGATGCTTATAGAAATAAATAGTGGTGAAATGCATTTCTTAATATTAATAATAAAAAATAAAATAGATTACATCCTTTGACAATGATGGATAGGCTTTCAAAGTTTCTCAAATAGCTATCTTGAATGTACTATGCATGTGTATGCATCGTCTAATAGCTCTATATGTCTATTTTATACACATAATAAATTTAGGAATGTAACTGGCAAGGAAAACTCTATATTGAAGAACTGCCACATCCATACATTGATAATATTTTATTATGTTTATGAAAATATCTACAGCCACAGTTTACCAACTTTGTCCTCAATCATCTCAATTCTGTTTCTTTATTTGGCAACAAAAGCATGCTTTTTAAAAAATGTAATTGTTTTTTGGGGATAAAAATTATTAGAAGTCAAGTCTATTTGATTGAAATGAAAAACAAAATAAACAATCCATATGAAGGGTTTTAATCTATTGGGGGGAAATAAACATACAAAATATAGGGTTTTAAAAATTAATACATTGCACTTCAATATTTTGTTTAATGAAAAGCAGTATAAAAGTTAGGATAGTTCTAGAATCTATTTCACAGTTTCAACTTCTGTTTTGTTTTTTATCTTATATTCAGTTGAATGACAAGTTATTTCAAAGTATTGTTTGTCTGCTTAAGAGTCCCTGATTAAGTTGGATAAAGATTAGTGAAAGCTGTGCAGTGAGATACTATTCACACATAGTCTTTGCTCATCTCATAGATAAATATTTTTTTTTAAAAATTGACACTTTATACATAAAAAAAATCACTGACATTTTCTGTTCCTTTGAAATAAATTTCAAAGGAAAATTCTTTTTTATCCCATGGAATAAAAACTAATAGAACAAGAAGTATTTGGATTGTGTGGGCTTATTTTTTTCATTCCTGACTGTTTTTTCTTTTGGTCATCTTTGCCATTTTTAAAACTTTCTTTTGGTCTACTCTAGAAATTTTATTTTTAATGTTTTTATTTGTGGACTTCCAGGAGTCATTGGGAGTTGGGTGATATAAGAAAGAAAGGAAGGAAGGAAGGAAGGAAGGAAGGAAGGAAGGAAGGAAGGAAGGAAGGAAGGAAGGAAGGAAGGAAGAAAGAAAGAAAGAAAGAGAAAGAAAGAAAGAAAGAAAGAAAGAAAGAAAGAAAGAAAGAAAGAAAGAAAGAAAGAAAGAAAGAATTTCACACACAATAATTGCAACAAACAGACAGCTGTAGAGGAAAATTCCATTTCCATAATAGTGAGAGAGTGTGGGGAGGTTGTGAAATGGATGGAAAGAGAGCAGCAGGTAACAGGGTATCTTGTACATGGCCATTTGTCCAAGATAGAGAGAAATCTGAGAAAAAGCATGTCAAAGTATCCTAAGTGGCTCTGCTTTAATTAGCCCACTATTTACTCCAGAAAAGCATTTAAACTACACCAATGAAATACAACTTCTTGGTCTTGATCAGGTTTTTTTGACTGGGTGTATGCTGAATAATAGCTACTGCACAAGGGAGCTAAGTCTGGTGGCTCAAGTGGGACTATTGGCTCAACTTCAACTCTCCTGGACATCTAAGTGATCAAATCATTATCCAAAATGCTGGCTGTTGAAGAGATGTCAAAGCTAAACAGCATTACCAATACTTTCCTTGTGGATGTGCTCTAGAACAGGGGTCGCCAACCTTTTGGACCTCAGGGACCACCAAACTCATAATTTTAGATCCCAGGGACCACTAACCAGTTCTGTGGGTGTGGCCTAATTTGTGGGTGTGGCTTGGTGGTCATTGACTGGCTGGGCATGGCTTGTATGTAAATATTATAAATATTTATATAAATATTGAATTTTTTATTAAAAAAGAGCAACTTTTACCCAAAATCAGGCAAAGCAGGCAGATTGAGTTGCTCACAGAATCACAGATTCATTCAGAGATCTATCTATCTGCTAGCTCAGTCTGTCACATAAAATTTGCTTGCAAGCAAACTCACAAAATTAACTCACAGCACACCATGCATGTAAATATTGATTTTTTTATTAAAAAACAAGAATAACTTTTACCTAAAATCAGACAAAGCAGGCAGATTGAATTGCTCACAGAATCATTCAGTGATCTATCTATCTGCCATCGGCTAGCTCAGTCTCTCAAATTTGCTTGCCGTGAGTCTGCACTGAATTTGCTTGCAAGCAAACCTTCGGCTGTGCTGAAGATCTAAAGACGAGCTAGAAAGCAAGAAATCCAACAATTTCCTGCTTCCTAGCTAATCTAAATCTCACAGCACAGCGGAACAGATGATGATCAGTAAAAGGAAAAATAGCAATTTAGCAGGCAAGTTTACCAGGTAAGGAGTGAGTGGGCGGGGAGGGTTACTGCGGGCCATATGGGTGGGACAGCCTTGTGTTTCTGTGCAGCCTGGATTAATTGCTTTGGGGGGGGAGCTCTGGGGGTGAGATTTCTCTGTGGCCCACCAAAATTTTCTCATGGCCCACCAGTGGGCCGTAGCCCACTGGTTGGTGACTGCTGCTATAGAATGTATCATCAGAAACTTGTTCTGTAGGCTTTTTAAACTATGCATTATAGAATGCATATTTTATGAGAAAATATGCTAGAATGCATATTCATATTGTTATTCATATATTCACCAGAATTTTTTTAACCCATAAATATTAACAAAAGAATGAGGAGAATTGATGTAGAAAGACACATGAAATTGACAGACACAAAAACTAACAGTAGTCTATCAATTTCTTCATTTCAAGCTCTCAGCAGTTATTTGTCTGTGTTGTGCTATACCTTCATCTTCCCAAACAGAAACCCAAGTCATTTCACCTGCCTTTCAGCCTTTTGATATTCTGCTGCTGCCATTCATATGGGACGGGTGATTGCAATGGTGGATCTAGATCTGAATTCTTAGCCCTTAATATCAATAGAACTTGGACTTATATACCTCTTTAAAGTGCTTTACAGCCTTCTCTAAGCGGTTTACAGAGTCAGCATAATGCCCCCAACACTTTGGGTTCTCATTTTATCAACTTCAGAAGGATGGAAGGCTGAGTCAACCTTGAGCCTGGTGAGATTTGAAATGCCAAACTTCAGACAGCCAGCAGGCAGCAGAGGTTGCCTGCGGTACTTCTAACCACTGCACCACCGCGACTCTTAAGGACTTAAGGACTCATTCTGTTCCAAGCCTGTATCACCTCTCACAAATGTGTTGGAAGAATTGTCATCCTCTTATAAAACAATTCAGATGAAGCCAGGATTTCAAAGACACTGAGATTTTTCAGCCATTCCCACTCAACCAATATTTAATAAAAACCTGCCTGGACCTAGAAGAGGGGAAAGACTAGAGAAGCTGTTAGTACCTTTATGTTAACAATAATAGCACATATATCTCACAGGTGCTCACAGGTGTCCCATATATCTTCTTGAAATAGAAGAGGTTATAAAAAGACAAGAGGTTATTAGAATCACAGTGTCTTTAGAAATACTGAGGAAAGATTTATAGGTAAATGCAGATATTTTTTTCTCCAAAAAACTAAAATGCCCAAATAACAATAGCAATAGCACTTAGATTTACATACTTCATAGTGCTTTACAGTTCTCTCTAAGTGGTTTACAGAGGCAACATATTACAATCTGGGTTCTCGTTTTACTGACCTCAGAAAGATGGAAGGCTGAATCAAACTTCTAAACAGTATGACTCCAGATTGAGTTGGAAAAGCACTGTCTGTCTGTCTGACTCACTCTCTCTCTTCCTCCCTCCCCCTCTCTCTTTCTTCTCTCTTCTGTCTGTCATCTGTCTCAGAAAGTTTTTTTTAAGGGAGAGAAGAAAAAAAGATGAATCATTGAAAAAGTAAATAAAAGAATATTTATAATTGAAGCAATAGAAGCTGAGGTGGGGGAGGGAAGCAGGAAGTTAAAGTAACATAAACAAATGTTATTGTAGCACCTCTTCTTCTCTTAACCCTAACCTTAAACTGGAAATGGTTTTCTTCACCCACCCAAAAATGTCACCTAATAGAAAATTATTGATAATTAAAATGATTATAATGATAAATTATTGAACATTGCTTCCAAATCAAAACACCATGTCTGTCTTAGAAACTTATTTCCTAAAGAGAAGAAACTGGAATAGATTATATTTAACATCAAGCAAATACTTAGCAGAAAACTTCATAAAGTGACAGTTTGCCACAAGCTAAGAGTGAGAACAAATATCAATAAACATGCAAACCTGTCTGATAGTGCATGGCTTCAATAGTAGTCACACTTCTTTCCTGTTTTACTATTATGTCATATGATTATGTGCATCTTAAAAGCCCAACACAGATTAATAGTTTCCTCAATACAATTCATTAGAAAAATTCAATAATGTCAGTACTTAGAAGCTAAACCCAGGAGTGAAGTTATCTAAAGAGGATGCAAAATAATGCATATCAAAAGAACATGGAAGTTAAGTGCACAGTTGATTGCAAAATTTCTAAAGGCTTGTTATAGCTTCATTTTCATAGCTCTAGAAATAATAAGTTTTCAGGTTTTTTTTACAGCACTAGAGACATTACATTTTCTGCTGCTGTGTAATTATTGATGCTCTGAAGAAATCAGTGAGCATTTCTTTAAAATTTAAGAAGATGGAAGGAAATATCTATCTATGTCTAGATACATTCTGAACAGCAATTTCATCTGAGTTACTAAAGGATGAAGAATGTTCTGTAAGCTTTCCCCAACAATCCAATGCCACATTTGATATTTCATCTGTGTCTCAACATTACCTATAGCAACATAAAGTCTGTCATCCAGATAGTCACTTTTTGTCATTCCAGGAGGAAAAAATGCCAGCAAAATTTGTGTCACCTTCACCGTGTGCCCTTAATACACATGCAGAAAAGGGCCATTCTTTGTTGCTGTTTGTGCAGCCTCTACATGTGATATTTATTGATTAAAATTCTATGGCCAACAATCTCACCAATGAATGGTAAACATAAAATAAACTCCTATCCATTAAAAAAAAGCCCAAGCTACAGTAAGTCTCTATAAAGTGTGTATTTTTTTCCTATTTTACCCACTGTACATCTAAATTTTATTTATTTGTTTGTTTGTTTGTTTTATTTGTTTGTCAAACTTGTACAAGATAACAAGTATGGGTATGAACATAAACATGAACAAAGGAAGTAAATACAGATAAATGGGGACAGTAAGACAGACGGTAGGCATGCTGGTGCACTTATGCACGCCCCCTTTAAGGACCTCTTAAGAATGGGGTGAGGTCCAGTGGTGGTATTCTAACCGGTTTGGCCTAGTTATGGTATAGTGGTAGTGCTGAAGATCAGCTAGCAGAGAACTGATTTGCTTCGAGTCTCTCCAGCGCTCTGCAGTTGGACCTGCCCACCCGCCCCTGCTCCTAGGTCCTTTTTAACCTCTCAGCTGTTTGGTGCAGCAGAGCGGATTGCTGTGCTAAACAGCTGAGAGGTGCAGCAGCTTTAGTTTTTACTGTTTTAACATGTGTACAAAGCATGTGTTTGGCACATGCACACATGTGCAATCACATGAGTTGTACAATCCCACCCCTGTAGCCACATCCATCAAGCCACACCCACAGAACCAGCGGTGGGAACTTTTGAATCCCATCACTGGTGAGGTCCATGGTAGACAGTTTGAGTTGAAGGTTGACCAGTTGAGGCTGTAACAACGGATTTGGGTAGAGCGTTCCAGGCATTGACCACTCTGTTGCTGAAGTCGTATTTTCTGCAATCGAGTTTGGAGCGGTTTACCTTTGAGTTTGTATAAGTTGTTTGCCAATATATTATTGTGATTGAAGCTGAAGAAGTCATTGATAGGCAAGATGTTATAGCAGACAATTTTGTGAACTATGCTTAGATCAGACCACAGTTCTAGATTGTCCAGGCCCAAAATTTTGAGCCTCAAGGCATAGGGAATTCTATTGTGAGTGGACAAGTGGAATAAATGCCAATGCCTCAATGCCTGGGTAAGATCCAGGGCTTCCAGCCTTCTGAAAGTCCACAGAAAAGAAGGCTGACTTCCTAGGTAACCCCAAGTAACATTGTTTCACAATGGGGAAATGACCACTCTGCCAAAGTTGGTGGGATAGGCAAACACTGTCAGGCACAGAGAATCAAGACAGTGGTGGGAACTGGTTGTTAAATCCCCCCCCCATCAAATTGGATCCTGAGTGCTGAGCTGTGCTGCAATTGAGAAATGGGCCTGGCCAGTGCAAGGGAAGGAGAAGACTGCTTTCCCTCTTTCTTCACCCTGCTCCTTCTCCTTCCCTCATGCTGGCCACTCTATTGTCCATTTCTCCATTGCGGTGCAGCACCCAGGATCCATTTTGATAGTGGAGGGAGGTTAATTTAACAACTGGTTCTCCCAGGGTCAGATTGGCCATCGTGGGAGGCTCATCCCACATGTATGGCAGAGCCGGAGGACAGGGATGAGCTGAGTCTCCCATGACAGCCAACCTGACCCTGGGCAAACCAGTTAAGTTATTTGAATCCCACCACTGAATCAAGACCATTCATAAGGTTGTAGAAAATAAGATTTATTCAGACCTATACACAAGAATCTAGTTAACTAATGGTCAGCACAAAATTGGTGCTAATAAGTATCAGCAGAATTCAGGAGGGCTTGGATTTAGATCTCTTGTGGCAACACAAGGACTCTAAACTGATAATGTGTTTAACTCTGTCCCCTAGTTCTGCCGCTTTTACGTAACCATAGGGAACAGGTAACCTCACAGGTAACCTGGCACCATGCCATTTAGGCTTTAAAGGTGGCAACCAGCATCTTGAGCTGTACCTGGAAACTTTTTGGAACTCATTAAGACAATGATCCATGGTTTCTGCTGCCTAAAATTAGAATAGTACTAAGTGTCATCACCAATCACCCATTCAGAATATGCCAGAATAGTATTTATCATATCTGAAGAATCCATCCAATCTTTCCCCCATCAGCATAGTAACCTAAGGACCATTCATAAAGTCTCTGAATCTCATAAATACAGTATGGTCACTTGGATGTGTACCAGTGGTGGTATGCTACTGGTTTGGCCCAATTCTGCCAAGATGGTAGTGGTGATGAGCAGCAGAGACCGAACTGATTCTCTCTGCCGCTCTGCTGTTGGGCCCACCACCTGCCCGGGCTCCCATACTCACCTTTATCTTCTCCTTTTGAAGTGCAGTTGCTTTGCGCGGCACAGAAGAGTGCTGTGTGGCAGCTGCTGAAGTGACTGGGAGAGTGCAGGCTTGCAGGAGGTGAGTTGGAACGCCTCTGCACCTTCGCAAACACCCCTGCACCTGCACAAAGTGCATGTTTGGCACATGCATGCACACAAAGTGTGTGCATGCACACAAAGCGTGCCCACCAAGCCATGCCCACCGAATCCTGAGCCTTCCTAACCATTCTTGAAAATAGAATTGAAGAAAGTGGTTTCGTGGGTAAAAGAATGGGGGAAGATGCTCTTGGTCCCACTTGCATAATTCTTCCAAATGATTATTGTCAGAGCATTTGGCAGCATGACTACCTTTATGAGATAACCCAGGAGCAACACACAGCACACAGAGGCTTAGACGTTAACAGTGGTTAAAATTATAGACCTATATCTTTATTGAACTCAGACTATAAAATCTTTGCTTCAATTTTGGCAGAAAGACTAAAGAGATACTTAAATAATTTTATTCATACTGATCAAAATGGATTTCTGCCAAAGAGACAAATCAAAGACAATGTGAGAATCATTTTGGATACTCTGGAATATTATGAAGCACACCCTAAGAAGCAAATGGCCTTGATATTTCTAGATGCTCAAAAAGCCTTTGACAATGTGGGTTGGTGATTTATTTTACTGCAACTGATACAAACAGGCTTTGTGTCGTGTCCGGCGCAGGAAGGAAGCTCGGAGTCAGTGACAAAGTTCAGCTCTTTATTGTGCTCCAGTACATGCTTGAGAAAGGAAGGAAAAACCCCGGCTTTTTATTTCCAAGCCGCGCGGCCCGCGGCCAATGACATCGTTTCGAATCTCCCGCTCTTGGCTCAACCAATAGCGGGAGATTCTTAACGGACCAATCCGGGCGGCTTGCCTGACCAATCCGGTTGCCGCGCGCTTTAGCCAATCGCAACGCGGGGTTTGCAAGTATGTTAATTCTTTGTACAGAACACCCCTCCCCTCTTGGTTCGTTCCTACGCAACGTAGTCCCGTAAGTAGGCGGGGCTCCGTACTTGTCTACTGGACCTGCGCAGGTCAGTTGTTTCCTGGCTCCCGGCCTGTTCGGTCGGGGTTTTTGTTGCTCTCAGTCTATTTGATGGAATCGTCTGGAGTGTGGGCCTGCTGCTGCAGCTCCCTCCCGGTCTACCCGGGTTGGTCGAGCTGCGACTTTTGCCGCTCCCGCTTGGTCTTTCCGGGCTGGTCGAGCTGGCTTGGCTGCTTCTCCCTGGTGCGGCTTCGAGTTGGCTGATATCTGGTGAGTATTGTTGGTTGTGTTCTATTCTTTCTTGGTCCCCTGTATTTTCCCTCCCCCCTTGGTTTGTGTTAATGGGGTTGTCTGTGCTTGCTTGCGTGTCGGTTGTGTTTTTTATTCGAGATCTTAACTGATCTATGTGGCGTTTCCATGCTTGTCCGTCCGTTGTTTGTAGTCTGTATGAATGGGGACCTGTTATTTGGGTTATAGTTGCTGGTACCCATAGTGGGTCTCTGGTAAGGTTTTTTGCGTAGACTGCATCGCCTGGTTTAAATGCCCGGTGTTTGCTTGATGAGTCCGGGGGTTTTTCCGGGTTGTATGTGGGGTGCAGTCTGTCAAGTGGGGACCTTAGTTTCCTCCCCATCAGTAATTCTGCCGGGCTTTTGTTTGTTGTCGTGTTAGGGGTTATATGTTGTATTAGAAGCAGTTTATTTATTTTTTCCTGTATATCCCCGTGCTCGATTTTCTGGATGGTTTTTTTTGTGAATTGGACCATCCGTTCTGCCCTACCGTTGGCCGCCGGATGAGCCGTCGCTGTCAAGGCGTGTCGTATGCCCTTTTCTGCTAGGAATTTTTCGAATTCCAGCGAGGTGAATTGGGGCCCGTTGTCCGACACGATGACATCAGGAAGGCCGTGGGTCGCGAACAGTTTATTTAGTACCCTGGTGACGGCTTCAGTTGTGGTGGTTTTCATGTTGCTTACCTCCAGCCAATTGGAGTAAGCGTCCACCGTGATGAGGAATGTGTGTCCCCTTGTGGGACCGGCAAAATCTATATGTATTCTAGACCATGGTCCCCTGGGGGTCTCCCATTCTAATATTGGCGCGGCAGGGGGATTTGGTCTGGTTTCTTGGCAGCGTGAACACCTGGCCACCCACCCTTCAATTTCTTTATCTATGCCTGGCCACCACGCGTAACTTCTGGCCAAGGCTTTTGTTCGTACGATGCCTGGGTGCCCGTCATGCAGAAGTTTTAATACTTTCCTTTGCAACTTCTCTGGTACGACCACCCTGTCCCCCCATAACAAACAACCTTTCTGTAGAGATAGTTCTGTTTGTCTGTTTCTGAAGGGTTTGAATGATTCGTCGTTGTCTTTTTCTGGCCACCCTTTCTCTACCCAGTGCAATACCCGCGCCAGACGTTTGTCTTTATTTGTTTCTCGGGCAATGTCTGACGCGGTTATGGGCAGGTCGGGTAGCGCCTCTATGCTGAGGGTGGTCGTCGTGGGTGCTGGGTCGTCGTCGAGGTCGGGTAATGGCGAACGGCTCAGTGCGTCTGCATGGGTGATTGTCTTACCGGGGCGGTGTGTGAGCCGGTAGTCGTAAGCGGCGAGGAATTCGGACCACCTTGTCATCCTGGGGGATAGGATGTTCGGTGTGGCCCTGTTTCCCGCCAGGATTCCTAGCAACGGTTTGTGATCTGTGATAATTGTGAATCGACGGCCGTAAAGATACTCGTGGAATTTCTTTACGGCTGCAACGATGGCAAGGGCTTCCTTGTCTAGTTGGCTGTAGTTTCTTTCTGGCTTGCTAAGTGTCCTTGAGAAAAATGCAATGGGTGCTTCTTTTCCGTCCGTTAGGGTATGGCTGAGGACGGCACCGACGCCAAAAGGTGAGGCGTCGCATGTGACGGTAAGGGGTAGAGTCTCGTTGTATTGTATGAGGACGGCGTCCGAGGTTAGCAGGTCTTTTGTTTTCCTGAATGCGGTTTCCTCACGCGTCCCCCAGGACCATTTTGTCGTTTTGTCCAGTAGTCTATGCAAAGGCTCCGCCGCGGTTGCCTTTTGGGGTAAGAACACGTTATAAAAATTGAGTAGTCCCAGAAATGCCTGTAACTCTGTCTTGTTTTTGGGGGTCGGGGCTTCCTTGATGGCTTTTACTTTGTTCCCGGTCGGGTGGATGCCATGTCGGTCTAGGAGGTACCCCAGAAACTCGACTTTCTCTGTGTAAAGTTGGCATTTCTCCCTTTTCACTTTTAAACCGGCCCCTTTGAATTTCTCTAGTACTTCCCTTAGGCGACCCTCTAGTTTTCCTGGTTGGTTGCTGATACTAGTACGTCATCGAAGTAAGGGACCACCCCTTTTATTCCTTGTAGGAGTCTCTCCATGAGGCTTTGAAAGATCCCCGGGGCCACGCTGACTCCAAACTGGAGTCGGTTACAACGAAACGCCCGGTGGGTGACAATAGTCTGTGCCTCGGCGGTTTCGTCATCGACCGGCAGCTGCTGATAGGCTTGTGCCAGGTCGAGCTTGCGAAGACTTTGCCCCCCAGTGAGTGAAGTAGATGTTGCACGACTGGGACGGGGTATGCGCTTTGTTGCAAGGCGCAGTTGAGGGTGGCCTTATAGTCCCCACAAATCCTTATTGACCCGTCTGGCTTAACTGGGGTGACTATTGGGGTCTCCCACCGGGCGTGATCAATTGGCTGCAGAACCCCCTGTTTGACGAGCTTGTCAAGCTGCTCGTCTATTTTCCCCCGAAGCGCGAAAGGCACCCGCCTCGGCTTTAGGCGGATGGGGTTGACGTTTGGGTCTAAACTGAAAGAGATAGGGGGTCCCCGGTACTTGCCTAAGGTGCCATCGAATACTTCCTGGAAGTCCTTAGCCAGCTGCTGTTCCCAGTCAGTTTCCTCAGTGCGGTTTATCCCGGTGACCCCGATGCCCAATGGTGCGAACCATTGGAGTCCCAGGAGGCTTGGTCGGTTCCGGTCCACTATTGTGATGGGAAGTTTTGCGGTGCGGCCCTTGAAGGCTACGTTGAACTGTCCGGTCCCGATGACGGGGATGCGGTTCCCTTGGTAGTCTTTGACTATCAATCTTTGGTTCTCTAGCTCAGCCTTGTGGAGATTTGGTACTAGTCGCTTGATTTCTTCCCAGGCGATCATGGAAAGGTAGGACCCGGAGTCCACCTCCATGCGGCAAAGCTCGCCCTCGATGCTTACTTCCACGTAGACCTTACGGGTATCGTTGGTCTCGGCGTGGCCAATTGTGAGTGTCTGGTGGGTTTCCTCCCTCTGTTGGTCTCCCCCGTTTCGTCGGCCCCGGCTGTCCCTATTCCAACGAGTGTCGGGTTGGTGCTCTCGGTTCCTGGGGGAGGTGTTGTCTCGCCACCGGTTGCTCGGCTCTCAGCGTCGGGGGCTGTAATTTTTCCTAAGCCGGCAGACTCGGGCGATGTGGCCCCTCTTGTTGCAATTCCGACAGGTCGCGTCGAAAAAACGGCAGTCTGCTCGGTAGTGGTTGCCCCCGCACCCCGCACACTGGGTCCCCGACTTACGACCTCGTTGGTCTCGTCGTGTCTGGAGCCGATGGACGTCTTCTTCTTCTCCTTCGTCTGGGGTGTCCGAGGCGGAGTCCAGGTCGCCATGGTGCGTGGCGGTTTCTCGGCAGTTAGCCTCGGGGTTGTCGGCGCGGTCCCCGTTCTCCGCTTTCCGTAGTCGAGCTGCCGATTTCTTGGTGGCTTCGGCGGCGGACGCTTCTGCCAGGGCGACATCGAGACTGATGTCCCCCTTTGCCATTAGACGGCTTTTCAGTGCCTGGTCCCGGAGACCTAGGACCACGCGGTCTCGGAGGATGTCGTCTAGTTCATGGAATTCGCACAAACCCTCGAGGTCCCTTAGAGCAGCTATGAAGTCGTTTATGCTCTCGTCCTGCCGCTGATTTCGCCGGTAGAATTCGTCTCGTCGGATGAGGATGGGCACGGTGGGAGCGTAGTGGTTTTTTAGCAATGGCGCAAGGTCGGCCCAGTCCATCGTCTTTACGTCTGCGGGTTTGGCGAGGGCTTTCGCCATTTTGAACACTGCGGGCCCGCAGTGTGTCAGGAACACAGCCCTTTTCTTGTTTCCCTTGGCATCCTTCAAGTTGCTACTCTCGAGGTACATCTGGAAACGATCAGCGTACGATTCCCAGTCCTCGGTAGCCGGGTTGAATTGTGCGGGCGGAGTGAGGTCGGCCATCGTGTTGGTCTTTGTCTTCCTCCGGACACGTGCTTGGTGGTTCCTTCTTGGATCCCACCTTCGTCGCCAGTGTCGTGTCTGGCGCAGGAAGGAAGCTCGGAGTCAGTGACAAAGTTCAGCTCTTTATTGTGCTCCAGTACATGCTTGAGAAAGGAAGGAAAAACCCCGGCTTTTTATTTCCAAGCCGCGGCGGCCCGCGGCCAATGACATCATTTCGAATCTCCCGCTCTTGGCTCAACCAATAGCGGGAGATTCTTAACAGACCAATCCAGGCGGCTTGCCCGACCAATCCGGTTGCCGCGCGCTTTAGCCAATCGCAACGCGGGGTTTGCAAGTATGTTAATTCTTTGTACAGAACACTTTGGTAAGAAATTTATCCAAGCCATTGAAACAATATACCATGAACAAACTGCAAAAGTGATGGTGAATGGATAATTAACAGAATCCATAGATATAAGAAAAGGGACAAGGCAAGGTGACTGTCCATTGTTGCCTCTGCTGTTTGTGTTAACATTGAAAGTCTTGAATAGGAATATAGAGAAGAAAAAGAAATAAAAGGAATGAAAATTAAAAAGGAGAAGTATAAATTGCAAGCTTTTGCAGATGACCTAGTATTTATAGTAGAAGACCCATTGGAAACAGCACCCAAATTAATAGAAAAAATAGAAGAATATGGAAAAGTAGAATATTCTTTGTAGAATAAACAAAGACAAAACAAAGATATTAACAAAGAATGTGTTAGCAAGACGAAAGAAAGAGTTGGAAGAAAATTTAAAAATACAGGTCATGAACAAGGTTAAATAATTAGGGATTCATATTACACCAAGATGTAGTACGCTGTAGGAAGATAACTATGTTAAACTCAAACAGCAGATTGCGACAGATTTGATGAAAAGGGAAAAATTGCAACTATCATTGATCGGGAGAATAATCACAATTAAGATAAATATATTGCCTAGAGTTTTATATTTATTCCAGACAATTCTTATTCGATTAGGGAAAGAGTTCTTTGAAGATTTAAATAGAATTTTGTTGAAATATATTTGGCAGGGTAAAAAAGCAAGAATAAAATTAAAACTGTTATAAGATGCAAGAATAAGAGGAGGGTTTGCCTTGCTCAATTGGGAGCTATATTACCAGGTGACAAGTCTGATGTGGGTAAGGAATGGATAACACTAAGGAACAGTAGATTATTGACTTTAGAAGGCCATGACTGGGATGGCTGGGATGGCATGCCTTTCTCTGGTATAAGGGAACTAAAACACAGGGGTATTTCAGAAGACATTATATTCATGAGGCATTGTTTTTGAACTGGAAGAAGATAAAAAGACAATATTACTTAAAAATTTCAACATGGATATCAACTATTGAAGCTTTTTCTTATCCAATAATATATAAAAAGGAACAAACAGTTAGATATGGGGAGATATTGGATGAAAAGGGTGAACTTAAATCTATGCAAGTGTTGGAAGAACAAGGTGTAAAAATGAATTGGTTTTCATATTTGCAAATACAATCTAGGTTTGATAAAGACTCTAAGGAAGAAGGTATTTATGAAAAGTTGACTGATTTAGTTAAAATTTTGATGGGTAGTGATGAAAAGGTAATTAAAAAACTTTATGGACATCTATTAGAATTTAAATTGGAGGAGGAACAAGTCAAAGAAATGATGATTGCTTGGGGGAAAAATTTTGGATATGAGATTAATTTAGAAAAATGGCAAAAATTGTGGTCTCAAAATTATAAAATGACAATGTCAACTGCATATAAAGAAAATTTGTATAAGATGTTTTACAGGTGGCACTTACCCCCGACGAGACTTGCGAGAATGTTTAAGAATAAATTGGATAAATGCTGCAAATGTCATCAGATACCTGGTTCATATTACCATATGTGGTGGACATGTTCGGACACGAAGAAATACTGGACTAAAATCCACACATGGTTGGAAAAAATGATAAAACAACATATAGACTTATAACATATAAACCAGAAGTCTTTTTATTAGGAATCATACCAGACATATACAATAAAGAACTGAAATATTTGATTGTAATTGTTTTAACAGCGGCTAGAATTGTATTTGTGAAGAACTGGAAAAATGACAAAATACCTATGCAGGAGGAAATTATCAAAAAAATTATAGGGTGTGATGAAATGAGTAAACTGACTTTTGAAATTAGAGAACAAAAAGACAAGCAATTTTATATGACATGGGATTTGTTTTATCAATGGTTGGATAAAAAGGCATGGTAATGTAATAGACTAGATAATTTTGTGATAGAAATTTAATAGACTGATATAAAACATAGATATATATAACCACTGGTTGAAAGTATAACACAATTTTTAAGATAAAACTTGGAACATCTCGTATAAAATGATGGAATAAACAGTTTAGTCATGGATGATTAATAGCTGATAAATATGTTAGTTCGACAATGTGAAGACTGATATACATTGTGAGTAAATGACTACAAAAGGATAGCACAAAAGATATGTAACAAACTGACACACTGTATGTATATAAAATGGAAGATGGTTTTATGTTTTTATGTTTTGTATGTGTATGTTTGTTTTTAAAAATAAAAAAAAAACAATTATTGACCTATCAAACCATCAATCACTAGGGGACAGAAAAGAGTTAAAATTTGGCCTCATCAGACCGCCCTCTAGTGATCATCTGGATTGGTGCAGCCAAGTTGTAACTTTTAGATAAGTTAAAACATTATTTTCAGAAACCACTTTACTGAAATTTATATCAAATCCTAGCATACTTTTAACTCTGATCAGCCCCCAAAAGTAGAAATAGCAAAAAAAAATCTGGTTGTTTTTTAACGCCATATCTGCACCAAGTGACATTCAATGATAGAGGTTACAACAGTCAAAGAGAAATGAATGCAAGGAACCAGGATTTCTCCATGAACAGCTGCCACTGGGAAGGGAATTCCCCACTTGGGTTTCAATTACATTTCAATTACAAGTTATTAAGCAAGGGACAGAGAGTCAGCTTCAGGGTTTCACACTCTCTTGTTGATACACAGACAAACAAACAAACAAACAAAAACAAACAAAAAGTCAATTGAGTGAGCCAAAAACAGCAGTGCAAGTCCTGAGTTCTGTCACACATCATATGCCCTAGACTAAATTTAGATAAACATACCTTAAATTTTTCTTTTTTTAAAAAAAAAATGGTACTGCTTATGCATTGCACTAGAACAATTAATCACATAGTATTTTACCTGTGCTATTCATTAATTAAATTGATATATGTTTTGTTTTTTTGCTGCTATCATACTTTAGATATTATTAGATATCTTTAAAGAAACTGTAGGTCATCCAGGCAACTCCAATTATTGGATAGGTTAATAATCAATCACAATTCACAACAGGATTCTCAAGGGCAGACTCTGATCTTCACCCATTACAAACTTGACTGACATATCTTTCTGCCCTGATTTTGTGCCCCATTTTCTTGTTCTTTCTTTCTTCAGTGGCTTTAAAAAAAAACAAAAGATAATCCTTCTATTTATTCATGTAACACTCCAGGGAATGAGAAAGAGCAATACACCCATTTAAGTAAATGTGACTTTCTCACACAAAAGTGAGAGTTCTTCAATTCATTTTTCTCTTCTGTAAGAATCCCAAACCCCAAGGTGGATTGGAGAATGTAGAAGGAAATAAATATTAAAACATTTTCATAAGTTTTGCCAATCTCTCTTTCTCTTTTACACTGGGAGGCAAATATGAAAGGATTATCTCAATAGGACAGTTAGAAATCACTAAATGTGTTCCATTTTGCAATGAGATACCAACTGTTTTGCCTCAGGATCAATAAAAATGAGCCACAGCATAGTGCTACTCTAAGCGCTGACTCTTACGGATGATGTTATAATATAAGACAGCTTTATTTTCTGAGGCAGCCAATTCAAATGTGGAAATGGTATGGAAATTATGCAAATTCAAGAAAAAAGCCGACATTACACTATGGAATGGCTGTGGCAGCTTACGTATGGCTTGAGGATAGCCTGCCATCCAATCTTCTATGAAATCAAGTCCCTCCATTTCAAAATAGTCTCATCAGAAGCTAAGATAATGCCAACAACAGCATTTATGCCTGCTTTCAATTCTGTAATGAAAACCCTCCATCTTCTTTCCCATGGAAAACCTGCCGTTCTCCACAAGCAGCAGCATGACATGGCAGCAGAGTGGGCCATTTCTGTTTTAATCAAGTAATTAATTCAAGTTTTCACACCAAACTACAATCATTTATTCAAAGCAGAGGCTTATAAACACATTTTACATGATGGTTTATACAGCCACAGTTTGCTTTATTGGCTGGTTGTAGATATCTTTAGCATCTATTTGCCAGATGCTTGAAAATGTAAAATATTCTTGGCAAGAAAACAGTCCTCACTTTAACAGAAATTTGTTAAACCTGATGTCAATTAGGAATCTTTTCTAATCTTCCTTACCACTTTCTAAATTACTACTCATTTTCAAACTTTTTTATTAGCAAATGAAAATCTATTTATTTAGGCCGCACCAAAGAATAAACTAATTATTGAAGGTAAACTTGGTAGGAATATAAATGATAGAATCAGATGCACTGTTGATTAATTCATTGTTGAGTCAATGGTTTTCATGGACATCTTGGAAGCATTGATAAGGGAAACTTTTTATATACTATTCATATGTTGGTCTTCACACTTACCTTAGGGCAAACTTTTCTTTATTTCCTACAGATTATATTCTACATTTTAGCATTCTTCATTCTACATAATTAATTAAAATTTTATTGGGTAGAGACTGGCTACATCAATGTTTCTTCCTGAAGCATATCAGGAAAAATATGGAATTCTGAGTTAAAAAATAAAAGAGGAAAAATACTGCTTATGTGTTTATGCATGTTTTTAGTTAATAATAGAGAAAAAATATTCAGGAAAACAAAGTTTTCTTTTGGTTTTTGGGAATCACACATTGGGGCTAGGCATGAATCTGAAATGGCTGCTTGTGGGCTAACTTAGATCAAGTCATTTCTCCCAAGGAAGGAGTAATTTAGGATTATACACACACAAAAACACACACAGCACACACAGCACACACACACACACACACACACACACACACATTATTGCAGGCACTCCAAATTGACAGAAAAGCTTTACTATACAATCTCTGCCAAAAAATATCCTACGTTTGACTGAACAAACATGCGATAAATTGTGGCTTTTTGTGGCTAGGAAATATTTTTATATAGTTGATCCTATATATAACTATATATAAAGTAATCCATCCACTTATGATTGTGGAGGCACAGTAATTGTGCAAAATCAGTCAACTAATCAACTTCTAGTCCAACTCCCTGGTTAAGGCATCCTGGTTGTCCAGTTTATTGTTGAGAACTTCCAAAGGTAGGGAACCCACATCTCTGGGAGGCAAGCTATTCCACAGATTAATCATCCTCAGTCAGTCAATTAATTAATTATGACTCCAAAATTTATTTTCCTGTCTTTGTCTAGTCAAATATGAAATGTACTGACTGGATTTTAACTTAAAAATGTTTTGGTAGTTCTGGCACTATCCTCAAAGGAAGCATACTTGAATTAGATTGTTTATTTGTATTAAATATTTATTCATATCAGGTTTTATTTCATGTATGCTTAATAAAATAAATCATGATTGTACAGCTCTCTGAAGTTATTTTAATTATTAAAACAATTGGAAAGCAAGTACGAGCTTAGGTTTTCTTCTATTTTTTTTTTTGGTGAAATTTCTACTTCTCTTAGTTGAGATTCTAATGAAAGCATGTTGATGAACATCCAGAAACATTTATCTGTTCAATTGTGTAAGAATTTACTTAAAAGTTAAACATCACTTTTCACTGAATTCAAAATGTGTGTAAGCTGTACAAAATCGCTTGGCAGAGAGAGAAAAAATTGTGAATAGAAGTGAACTTTTTCCTACTGACTGTGAACTCTATTTTCCAATTGAATGAAACTGGCTTTCAGAGATAATAATACATTCACACAGAGAGGTTTAGGCAGGATTTATGTAGGGTACACCAAGCAAACAACCTTTCCCATTAAAATGTTTGTATCTGAAGGTTGAAAACCATACTGTCAAAAAGGCCATTTCATTTTGCATCCCACTTTAGGGGAAGTATTTACAGTAATATTTTGGGTTGGAGAGGAAATAAAATTCAGGTATTTTCAGCCTCATGATCAATGAAGGCAGTAGCTGTAAGCAGTGGGTTTTTTCTTTTAAATCCCCTCATTCATTTATTTACTATCTTTGCAAATCTTAAGGTTAAAATGTATACTGCATTAAAAACAAAAATTAAAAAAATCTCAGTACATTTGATGGAAATTAAAAAAAATGTGTATTTTGTTTTCCAAAGAAGAAAAAGAAATGATGTCATATTTATAGGAGGAATATGGATTCCCTGGATTTTCTGTACATATGCCAGAGCCGAACCTATAAGCATAATCTTTGAAAAATCTTTCAGGACCAGCTCCTTGCCAAAACTATGGTCACAAGCCACGGTCATCCCCATCTTCAAAAAGGGAGACCACAGCCTAGTTGAAAATTACAGACCAATCTCTTTATGCTGCATCACCTGTAAAGTCATGTAATCAATTATTAATCAATCCATCATCCTCCACTTAGAAACAAACAACTTACTCTCTAATAAACAATTTGGTTTTAGGGAAAAAAAACTATCATGTAATCTGCAACTCTTACACTGCAAAAACTTATGGACTACATAACTCGATCAAGGCAAAGCAATAGACGCAATCTACATAGACTTCTGTAAAGCCTTTGATTCAGTGGTACACAACAAACTAAAATCTTACGGTATCTCTCGACACCTGAATAACTGGATAGAAGCATTCCTGTCAAACAGACAACAAATGCTCAAAATTGGGAGCGTCCTATCAAATTCTGTACCTGTCAACAGTGGTGTCCCCCAAGGCAGTGTTCTAGGACCAACTCTTTTCATTCTCTACATAAATGACCTCTGTGATCATATCAAGAGCAACTGCGTTCTCTTTGCTGATGATATAAAACTATTCAACACCACAGACAATACTGCTACCCTTCAAAAAGACCTTGACTATGTATCAGAATGGTCAAACAAATGGCAACTTCAAATCTCAACAAGTAAATGCTCTGTCCTACATATTGGCAAAAAAATAAATAAATCAGAAAATAAAATACAAGCTGAATAGTCAAGACCTTGTTGATGATCCAAACTCTGTCAAGGATCTTGGAGTACTCCTCTCAAATGATCTAAGTGCTAGAAGCCCACTGGAACTACATAGCCAAAAAGGCGTTAAGAGTTGTTAACCTAATCTTATGTAGCTTTTTCTCTGGTAATATTACACTAATAACTAGAGCATACAAAACATTTGCTAGACCAATACTCGAATACAGCTCATCAGTCTGGAACCCACATTACGTATCTGATATTAACACAGTTGAGTAAGTCCAGAAATATTTCACAAGAAGAGTTCTCCATCCTCTACTCGTTGCAGAATACCTTATGCCACCAGACTCGAAATTCTAGAGCTTGAAAACCTAGAACTATGCCGCCTTCTGTCTGATCTAAGTATAGTATATAAAATTATACATTGCAATGTCCCACCAGTCAATGAATACTTCAGCTTCAACCATAATAACACAAGAGCAAACAACAGATACAAACTCAAGGATAATCACACCAAACTTGAATGCAGGAAATACGACTTCAGCAACAGAGTGGTCAATGTCTGGAATATTCTACCTGACTCTTCTTTGGTTTCTTCCCCAAAGCCCAAAATCTTTAACCTTAGACTTTCTACTATTGACCTCACCCCTTTCCTAAGAGGTCTGTAGGGCACGTACATAAGCGCACCAACATGCCTACTATCCCTGTCCTATTCTTTCTTTTATATATTTTTTATTATTCTTATATGTATCTATGTATTCATAACTATGTTTTTACTTATACCTATTATCTTGTAAGCAACTGACAAATAAAAAATAAATAAAAAATAAAAAAGTATATTGAACATAAAACATAGAATAATAGGGTTGGAAGGGACTTTATAGGTCTTCTAGTCCAATCCCTCTGATCAAAGCAGGGGAACTTATACCACCTTAATAAAATGGATGTCCAGTCTATTTATATGTCAATCTCCAATGATAGAGAATCTACAGCTGGGAGGGAAGCTATTCCATGGATTAATTGTTCCCACTGTCAGAAAATTTCTCCTTACTATTGGATCTCTCTTTAATTAGCTTCTTATTCTGCCCTCCAGAATAAATAAGTATATATAGTTCAAGTTGACATGACTCGGATCTCCTCCTCCTCCTCCTCCTCCAGAAAGAGATGGGAAGTTGCTCCCCTTCCCCCACCCCAGGCCAAATGGTGTTTAGGGAGCTACTGTAGAACAGCAGAGTGCAAGTAATTGAAGTATTGCTGCCTATCATACTTGTCAGCTGCTCATGTTTTCAGACACAAAAGAAAAACTTGCTGCTGAAAAAGTGAATGTGCATGTGGCTGCATGACAAGCAAAGTCAATGGGAAGCCAGATTCAAATAAAACAGTTTGACTAATTTAATAAGTCGAGGACTATATATATATATATATATATATATATATATATATATATATATATATATATATATATATATATATATATATATGGTATTCAGCTTTGTTCGGAATTCATTTTCCCACGTCATTGTAGTTGTGCTTTTAAAGTTGTAGCAACGTTTTGGCAGAATATCATCTTATACAGAAGCCTGATGATGGCAGATGAGATTCTGCTGAAGCTGTTGGCTTATTTCAAGCACAACTGCCAGATGATGTGGGAAAATGCCCGAACAATATGAATGAACATACATGTAAGTACCGAGAACAGAAAACTTAAGATATATATATATATATATATATATATATATATATATATATATATATATATATATATATATATATATATATATATTCTTAAGTTTTCACGGGTACTTACATGTATGGTATTCAGCTTTGTTCAGGCAGTTTCCCACGTCATTGTAGTTGTGCTTTTAAAGTTGTAGCAATGTTTCGGCAGAATCTCATCTGCCATCATCAGGCCCCCACTAGCAGTTAAAAGGAAGAAGCAGCTGCAAGCTCACATCACTCTGAGAAGCACAGAGCGGAAGACACAAGTCTGAAGATGATGAATGAGACTTCATCGAAACGTTGCCTAGATACTTCCAATCTTACGCGGGAGAAAACCCGAATAACCAAAGATCCACATACAAATACCCGCGAGAACCTCAGAAAACACACACCACACACACACACACACACACACATATATTTGTTTTCTTAAGTTGTTGCAGGTACTTATGTATGGTATTCGGCTTGGTTAGGGTATTTTCCCACGTCATTGTAGTTGTTCTTTTAAAGTTGAAGGCTACAACTTTAAAAGAACAACTACAATGACGTGGAAAATACCCGAACCAAGCCGAATACCATACAGTCACCACAAAACTTAAGAAAACAAATATCAAACCTC